>NC_138774.1:217191836-217528968 GCF_965119305.1 Pelophylax lessonae | reverse complement strand
ACAGGTGATGGCACAGGCATGGCACAGGTGATGGCATAGACATGGCACAGGTGATGACACAGGTGATGGCATAGGCAAGGCACAGGTGATGGCATAGGCATGGCACAGGTGATGGCAAAGGCATGGCACAGGTGATGGCAAAGGGATGGCACAGGTGATGGCATAGGCATGGCACAGGGATGGCACAGGTGATGGCATAGGCATGGCACAGGTGCTGGTACAGGCCGGCTGCAATCACTTACCTTCTGGCGGCGGGATGGCGGGATTCCGGGAACCGAGACGAGCAGCGCGGACGTCCTCCTCTTCAGTCTTCTGTCTTCAGTTCCGGTTCGGGCGGCGGGAAGGAGATGGGCGGTGACGGTGCGTGACGCACGCACCGGCACCGCCCCCATTGCGAGTCAGCGATGTCCTGGATGATGATTGGTCCAGGCTGGAGACTGGACCAATCACAGCCAGGATATCACGAAGGTGGGGGTGGCGCTGCGCTTTTGGCTGCGCCCAGGTTACACCCCCAGAAGGCAGCCAATCGGCGCATAAGCCTGCGAACCCAATTTTTTTTTTTTTTTTTCAAAACTTTATTTTTTTTTTGTCTTTTTTTTTCAAAACTTTATTTTTTTTGTCATTTTTTTTTTCAAACTTTATTTTTTTTGTCATTTTTTTTTTCTTCTTTTTTTTTAGGGGGGGGCGGCGCTCCGGCGCCCCCTATGCACGGGCCGCCACTGCATTGCATACATGATTTCTATGGGCCCTTGATGAGATGGAAGAGAAAAAGGCAGGGCTGTCTTAATGCAGCCTTTCACTTGGCTAACTCTACAATCAGAATGACCTATCCCCCTCTACTTTCCTCCTGCAGTTTCCAGTGGTCTTTCCTCTGCTATTCAGTGGTAAGGAGCACTTTACCACTGCTGCTTGTGTGGACAGAATATGTACTGCTCCGATCACATGGAATGTATAGGAGAGGAGGGCTGCAGTAATCAGTGCAGTACACATCCTGCCTACACAAGCAGCAGCAGTAGTAAGATGCTCCGCCTCAAGGGTTCTTCCTTAAAGGAGAAGTACAGCCAAAGCTTGTTTGAATAAACTTCTCCTGTGGATCACAGGAGTGCAGTTGTTTTTGCACTTCTTAGGGAAGTCCTTTCCCTTGCTGTCCCCTCCCCATTTGGGGCGGGGCCACATGTATATCGGCGCCATGCTTCCTGCCCACCACGTGAGACGCCGGTCCCACGCGGGCCGCAGTGAACTTTCATCTGTGGCTGTGATTACCAGCTCTCCGGTTATCTCCACTGGACAGACATGTGCCAGCCGGCGCATGCCTGTCCTGTCCACCACACACATGGCGTTCTGGGACTGTATCCACTTGCTCATCATGGAGGCAATCAGGTGAGGACTACACCTGTTCATACTTTTTTTTCATACCAGGTTTTGACCCACTCCTTTTTTCACTCCGGTGTCACTATTCCTATGGATATGTCTATTCCTTTCACTTGAGGATTATTCCTCTTCACCATTTGGTTTCTACACTGCTCTGGTTGGTACTATTCTTCCATACATCTATATCACATTGGTTGTCATCACTTTGGCGATACAACATATATCTCCCGTACATATTGGGACAAGCTCAGTCAGTATTTCTTGGAAATCCATGGAAACCTTACCTCTTTCTTTCACTCTCCTTCACATCTCTCATTTCTCACATCACTTCCCTGACCCTCTGCACACTGGTTTCTCACAGCCCAGCACCCCCTGGCGGGTTCACAGCTCTCCCCTTCTCCTGTGTTTTTTACTCTTTGCCCTGGCTGGTACATATATTTTTTTATACATTTGATATCTCTTTTTATTTTTTCTTCCGATACCAATGTGTGATACACTATCTACTATTTCATTTTGATATATATATATATACCTCCAGCCAGTGCCATGTCATCAACCAGGACTTTGTACCCTTCACTTATGTTTCCTCACCTGGCCCTCCATCCTGTTGCAGTTCATCCATGTCCTGTCAGCTCCTGGATCAGACTTGGATACCCCCACCATGTGGCAGCTTTTATTCAGCCGCATGTAAGTGCGATTTCCCCACTTGGGTTATCCATACATATGTTGAAATCTCACACCTGCTGGCTCACTTTATGCATATTAACATTGTGCTCATTTAATTAATTTTTAGATAGGCTTACTCTCTCATATATACTCCTGATGAGTGGGCATACAGACCCACGAAATGCGTTGAGTCTAAAGTCAAGATATGAGTCTATACATGTGATCTACTCTCAACACTGATGTCACCATGTTACCATGCCTATTATGCTTTGTATTGATGTTTGTTGAAATATGCATTTTATATTTATTACATGTATTTTGCTGAATACATTTGTTATTATATATTCATGCTTACTCCCTGCATCCACCTCACTCAAAGTCCCACCAGGGCACCCCTTTTTTCTTACTTTCCAAAAAGTGGTAATTTGGGGGGGGGGGGGTTGTACCCTGCCTATTTAGCACTTCATGAAATGAGATAGGCAGTCAGAAAATAAAAGCTACATAAATTCCAGTATTTACACCATAGTTTGTAGACGCTATAACTTTTGCGCAAACCAATAAAAATACGCTCATTGAGATTTTTTTTGTCAAAGACATGTAGCTAAATACATTTTGGACAAAATATATGACATAAATTGAGTATATTGGATATTTTGTAAAAGGCAAAGTTGATGTCATTTTTTCTCAAAATACTCGCTATTTTTTTTTATTAATATCGCAAAAAATAAAAAGCGCAGAGGTGATCAAATACCACCAAATGAAAGCTCTATTTGCGGGAAAAAAAGGACGTAAATTTTGTTTGGGTACAGCATTGCATGACCGCGCAATTGTCAGTTAAAATCACGCAGCGCCAAGTTGACAAAAGGGACCTGGTCATTGAGCAGCCAAATCCTCCGGGGCTAAAGTGGTTAAGATTGAGCCTATTTTTGACACTTTTTGTTAAAATCAGTATTTTTTGCCAGAAAACTACTTAGAACCCCCAAACATATATATATATATATATATATATATATATAAATATATATATATATACATATATATATATATATATACACAGTGTGTGTGTATATATATATATATATATATATATATATATATATATTGTTTTTTAAGCAAAGAGCAAAGACTCTGGGGAATAAAATGGCGGTCATTGCAATATTTTTTGTCACGTGGTATTTGTGCAGCGGTCTTTCAAGCGCAATTTTTTTGGAAAAATTACGAAAAATCACATTTCACTGGATTTAAAAAAAACTAAACAGTAAAGTTTGCCCATTTTTTTGTATATTGTGAAAGATGATGTCATGCCGAGTAAATAGATACCCAAAACGTTACGGTTTAAAAATGCGCACACCCGCGGAATGGCGATAAACTACGGTCAATAAAATCTCCATAGGCAACGCTTTAAAATGTTTTAACGGTTACCAGTTTAGAGTTAGTGTAGCTCTTTTTTTAAAATGATTGTTCACACTCTGGCGATCGTAGCAATACCTCACATGTGTGGTTTGAACAGCGATTTTATTTGCTGCGTGACTTCTATATACGTTTTCTTTCGGGCTTAAGCTCACGGCGACGGGGGAGGCTAAAATGTATTTAGTTTTTTCCTATTTATTTTATTAATTTTTTTTTAATTTTAACAGATTTAAAAAAAAAAAAAAATATGATCACTTTTATTGCTGAGGAAGTCACTGAGGAAGTCACGTGACGTGACGTAACGCGTAGGAGGAGCCGCCAGATTACCGGAAGTGATGTTGGAGATCGGAGCGAAGCGCTCCCAACGCTGCATTTATATATATTGTTTGCGAACAAAATACCGACTAATTGTAAGTGCAACTATCTTTTTTAATAATAAACTTGTTTGATATACTGCACCATGATTGCCCTCTATTTTCACTGAGCCCGAGGTTACGATAAGGAGTTAAAGACGCCACAAAAGTTTAAACACCCCAGAAACGGACAGGACAGGAAAAACCCGGATTTTTAACAGGATATCGGAATGAGAAAAAGCCTATAACCATTAACCCGGAGGCTATACTATATACACAGGCGCATTATACACCTTATTGAGGTGAGAGTTTAGAACACCTAGATGTGACACCTGGTGGCGGCAGCAAGTCACAACACCCTTATGTTTGCATTGAGAACACTTTTTTTTCCCTTTTGAAGATATCGAATGGAATTGCACCCTATTTTTGATTTTTTTATATGGACACTATGAACACTGCACTTTATTAATTCAGATTGTAGAGTGGAAGCACACGGCACTTTTTGGCTGTTTTTGAAGTAATATTTATACTTTGTCAACAGGAATTTTTATATTAACAGGAATTTTTATATCATATCTTATTTTCATCTTTATATTTATTGACATTTTTAAGAAACACCAGCACTCAGCACTTTGCCCTATATAGCTAACACAACAGAGTGGATAATTGGAAGGATTTATTTATATATTTAATATTTTGTATGATGTATTGAACAATATCATCACGGCTATAATTAAGTGACAACATACTCTCAACTAAACAGAACATGTTTTTATTTATTTATTTCACTATTCACATCGTTTTATAAATTATTTTTCTTCTGAAGCGCGCCACAAACCCACATTGCTTTATCCTGTATTAACTGGTTCCTGGTACCAGTATCGTGGTGCAGCAGCAGGAAGTAAAATACATATCACCTCAGATAGCGCAGGAACCACTCATACATACACTTTTTGAAACTGCTGCCTTTAGCAGCCGAGCAACCCGGATATGACATCATGGACGCCGCCTCCGGGTTATGGCATCGAAGAATGGATCGAAGCCACATCCGGCTTAGATCGGGACTCCGGCTGGTTGCTCGGGTCTCCCGGTGGGATGGGAGACCCGGGCAGAGCCGCGGAAGGCGGCAGGAGGGGGGGGACGTCCCCTTCCGCTCGCCAGGGTAACGATCGAACGGCTCCCGAGCCGCATTGGTCATTACTGCCGGAAAGCCGACCACTGGCTCTAAACAACGGTACCTGGATGATGCCTCTAGCTAGAGGCATCATCCAGGTACAACCACTTAACGCAAACTGACGTCGACCTACATCGGCTCACTTTAAGTGGTTAAAGGTATCTATAAGGCCTCATGCACACGGGGCATTAGAAAAAACATGCTGCAAAGCTAGTTCTGACGCCGGGAAAAAGCAGCTGTAAAAACGTGCTTTCAGTAGCTTTTTCAATTTGCGTTATTGCACGTTTTGCCACGTCGCCTTTTTTTCTGCCTTCATTCGGTCTTCTCCACTCTGCTCTTCTCCCCCTCCGCTCTTTTGCTGTCCACTCTTCTGCTCTTTTTCTGTCCGCTCTTCTGCTCTTTTGCCCTTGGCTCTTCTTTCTCCGGTCCTCCTCAGACGATGTCTCCGGTCCTCCTCAGACGATGTCTCCGGTGATTATGCCGGTGTCCGGTCTCTGCAGCTTATTATATAGCCATTAGGGGCGTGGCCTTTCAATGACGTCACCGGGAGGCCCCGCACCCTTATGTCACAGATGATGTCATGAATGGGGTGAATGGGTAGGGGTACAATGTACCCCATACCCATTCACATAGGGAGGGGGTCCGGGATCTGGGGGGCCCCCTTGTTCAAGGGGGCTTCCAGGTTCCGATGAGCCCCCTGCCCGCAGACCCCCACAACCACCGGTCAGGGTTGTGGGGATGAGGCCCTTGTCCTCATCAACATGGGGGCAAGGTGCTTTGGGGTGGGGGGTGCAGAGCCCCCAAAGCACCAACACCCCCCATATTGAAGGCATGTGGCCTGTTGTGGTCCAGGGGGGGTGGGGCCGCTCGCTCGTCCCCTCCCCTTTCCTGGCCTGCCGGGCTGCATGCTCGGATAAGGGTCTGGTATGGATTTTATGGACCCGAAGGGCCTAGTTTGGAACCTGGGGGAACCCCCACGCCGTTTTTTCCCATTTTGGTGTGGAGTTCCCCCTCAAGATTCTCACAGCGCAAGTCGTGCTGCAAGTCGGATCATCCTGATCCGACTTGAGGTGCGCCTTCCATTCAAATCAATAGGCTCCCATAGGGAACCATTGATTTTGAATGGAAGAAAAAACGTATAACGTGGCTTAAGGCACGTTAAGCAATGTTATAGCAACGTTATTCAGCCTTTAGCAGCGTCAGACGTTTTTACAGCTGTAACGCTGGTCCTCAGAACGTGCAGGCCGTGGGTTCTTCTTGCAGCTTAAAAACGCCTAGGCCACTTACAGCTCAAAAACGTCTGTGTGTGCATGAGGCCATAGAATAACATGGTGGGGCGTTTTTAAGCTGCAAAAAAAAAAAATGCCTGACGCTGCTTACAGCGGCTGTAAAAAGGCCCTGTGTGCATGGAGGCTAACTGTGTTCTTATAAGTACTTGCAGTGACTTTCATTCAACCAGTAGAGTCAGAGGGGCTGAGGTTGTTCTTGGAGTCGAGGTGCAGAACAGAGAACCCAAATTACCAAGCAGCCTCTTTGGGGTAGCAATACACTGTCCTAACACACTCCTTGGGTGACAACACTTCTCCTCCTGGATATAGTACAGTTGTCACCCTAGGACAGGAATTCTTGTTCTTGGGTTTAGATGTGCTTTAATTACTTTTTTTACATGTAATCCCATTGATTTTGCTATTACTTATTGTCTATTTAGTCATTTATTTTCTTGTTTTCAATTTTTCCATTAAATTTTTAAAACAATGTTCAAAAATCATTATTATAATTCTCTAAATGCTCTAACCAAAACAAAAGAATCCTTGTCGTCGTTACCATATTTTAACCGCTTTCTGACCAGCCACCGTAGTTTTACTGTGGCAAAATATATAAATATTATTTTGGGGATATATATACATATATGAAATGGGTAAGTCGCGCTAATGAGTGATGTTGTCAAATATTTACATAAATGTCAAATCATATAAATCATGAAGAAGTGTCCACATAGACTATTAATGGTCAACTAAATGTCCCAAAACTCAGAAATTCTTCCAAAATCTTCAACTTGAAATATGAGCCACCAGATGAGTGATCTCCTTACCAGATGGATAAAGGAAATTAGCCCTCAAAACACCAGATGAAGTGGATCTGCAGCCTCGAATCCAAAAATTGAATCGGTTCCCGGATATTGTTTGCATGTGGAGAGAAATTAAATATCCATAGCGTGATACTGTATGACAATCTCTCAAACACCCAATATGTGAACCTTCACTATGAAGGTGAAAGGAAAGGTCACCACACCAGTGCAATCAACACTGCCAACGGCCAGGTGAAACGTGAATGAGACAGCCCAATAACCACCAAGAGGATACAGAACCGCCACCAAAATCACTGCCTCTTACCAGAGTCTGATTAATACAAGCCAAACAATCAATGACTTCAGTGTGTGCCAAACACCATATGGAAATAGATGCAGAAATGTGAAGAGACACTCAGAGGTCTGATGATCCAGACCAAAATCACTGCCGCTTACCAGACTGTGACAGGTGACAAGCAAAGGGTCTCAAACAATCCTCTGGATAACCGATATCAGAGGTACGGGCGGCGTGCTGACGACACCGCTTAAATAGGAGTCAAGCCCCGTGTGACCACCAGGGGCGGATCAATCCGCCATCTTTCCGAAGACCTGTTGGCAATGCTATTTTCTATATAGCAAACAGCTAATATTGCATTAGGTGCTCCATGGACGAAATGTAGAATCCAGTATAGGAAATACTAATTCGTATATATGTTTTTAAAAATAATAGCAAGCATCAAACCTTTACATGATGCCCACTTACAATTAAAAATCAAGTATTAAACAAATAATAATAATAGCGCCATCTGCTGGCAAACATTAAATAAACTTGGATTAATTCCAAATTGGTCATATGTGTAATGGTCACAAGAAGCATGACACCTCACCAATACCTCAATAATATCACAGATCGAGGCCTGGTACCATCAACCAAATAAAATTAAAATAATAAAAATTAAATTAAATTAAAATAATACAGGTACATTGCATAAAAAGATCAGTGGCGCCACCTTATAGTAAGGCCACATATCCACTAAACAATAGCATATATAAAACTAACTCATGAGCCATGATGTCAAACACCTCATGAACAATGGTCAGATGTGCGGGCATCAAGTTATTAAAATAAACATATTAAATAATTAAATAAATCAAGATAATTATGTTAATAGTATAAACATTCTCATAAATTCTGTCATCACCAGGGAGTGATAAACGTGTTTAATTTAAATAATATATATATTGTAAATTAAGTTAAATTATGAAGTTAAAATACGAAGGCCGTACTTTCAAGCTGTGTCAATGAATGCATTGACATCAGTATCCACATTGAGTCCATACGGCATGTACGTCCTCACTTTGTGAATCCACGACATCTCCATTCGGGAGATGCTACGGACTACAGGTTCGCCCCTCCAATGTGGGGAGAACTTGTCAATCCCTAAAAACATCATATTCTTCGGGTCTTTGATGTGAGCTGTCAAAAAATGTTTGGAAACTGAGTGTCTATCAAAACCCTTGCGTATATTAGAAATATGCTCGTTTAAACGAACATTCAGAGGGCGCTTGGTCCGCCCAATATATTGTAACCCACACGGGCACTGGAGCAGATAAACTGCCCTAGTGCTCGTGCAGGAAACAAAGGAACTGATTTTGAAGGTCTTCCCATTGCTGGTAGAGATAAACTCTTTGGTGTTTTTCCGCTTAATGCAGTTCAGGCGACACACTTGGCACCTATTACACTTATAGTATCCTTTTAGTTGTTCTAAAAAGGTGGGTTGCTTAGTGGGTGCCTCAATAACATTTGGGGCAACCAAATCGCGAAGGTTTGGTGTCCCTTTAAAGATGACTCGAGGTTTCTCAACCATAATTTTCTTTAACACAGGGTCATTCCGTAAAATATGCCAGTGACGCTGTATAATTTTCTTAATGCCCATGTGTTGATTGGAGAAGGTAGTAATAAAGGAAGGACAGACATTGACATCAGTGCCCCCCCACGAGCACCGGGTGCCAGCAAACTTGATCTGTCCATCCTACTAACCGCCTCCAGGGTCTGACTAAGAGACTCGCGATCGTAACCCTTTTCCAGGAATCTACCAGTGAGAGTCTGGGCCTGGGCAAGGAAGTCACCATCATCTGAGCAATTGCGCCGTAGGCGCATAAATTGCCCTTTAGGAACAGCCTTTAACCAGGACTCGTGATGACAACTGTCGACTGGTATGTAGGAGTTCCTGTCAGTAGCCTTAAAGTGCGTCTTGGTGACAAACTTGTCTTTACATATAGATATAGACAAATCCAAAAAGGTAATATTTGTCTGGCTAATTTCGTAGTTTAAATGGATTCCCCTTGTGTTAACATTCAGAGACTCCAAAAAGCCAACAAGGTCAGACTCAAGACCATCCCATAGGAGGAGGATGTCATCTATATATCTAGCCCACAATATCAACTGCGGTCTATTGCGGCCATAGATGACATCCTCCTCCCAATGGGCCATAAACAAGTTGGCCAAAGACGGGGCGTATTTAGCACCCATCGCGACTCCTGTGTCTTGCTGGTAGAACTGGCCCCCAAACCAAAAATAATTGTGCTTGGTTGCAAATTCTAATAATTCCATGATGAATGAAATTTGCAAACTGGACAGGCCTGAATCCCTGTTCAAATACATATTGACTGCACCTAATCCTAACTCATGAGGTATAATTGTGTACAATGACGACACGTCTGCCGTCACCATCCACATGCAGTGGGGGTATAGTTGGAAAGTGTGTTGATTACTTGTCTAGTGTCCCGCACATAAGAGGGCATCCTCTGTACTAGGGGCTGTAGATAAAAGTCAATATATTTCCCCACCCGGGACGTCACAGAGTCGATGCCACTGACTATGGGACGTCCCGGGGGGGAAGTCAGACTCTTATGTATCTTAGGTAAGTAATATATGATAGGGGTACGAGGACACTTAGGTACTAAGAAAGACGTCTCTTTCTTATTGAGAATATTAAATTGATGTCCCCTATCAATAATACTCTCTAATTCCCGTTTATACCGACCTTTAGGGTCTCTCCGCAAAACAGAATAGGTGGAGCCATCATCAAGAATACGATGCATTTCCCGTAGGTAATCACATCTATCCAAGACAACAATAGCCCCTCCCTTATCTGCAGGCCTGATGATTAACTCCTAATTTTTACATAAAGAGTCCAGTCCTTCTTGTAAGTCCCTATTTAGTTTGCACTTATGGACCTTCATGGACTCAAGGTCCCTCAGGACAATGTCTCTGAAGACCTTAACCGATGGAGCTAGAGAACCTGGAGGATTGAACAAAGAGGCATTCGCAAGCCCAGAATGCTGATACTGCGATACTATGCGATTCTCTTTAACAGGATTACTGGCGATGTAGCGTTTGATGTTCACTTTCCTAATAAATTTGTGGACATCCATATATGTTTCAAATTTATTAAGAGTTCTTGGGGGGGCAAATTTAAGACCCTTATCCAAAATCCGTTTTTCAGATTCAGACAGGGTAACTTTACTTAAATTAAAGATCCCAACTCCTGCTACATCCTTACTTTTTTTGAGTTGGATCCTTCTCCCCCCTCTGGTGCCTCGTCTTGTTCTGCCAGCCTCTTGGTGCCCTGATTCGCCCTTGGAAAACCCCAACCTGGGTATCCCTGGCCCGATTGTTGAGTGCCAGAAAGGGGAGGGGCCCCAGTGTCTACAACCCTACGTTGTTGTAACGGCTGAGAGTTGACAGGTTCATCATCCTCAGGGCATAAGTTGTCCCTCAGGGGAAAAAATTGGTTTTTGGTCGGCACATTATAGTATTGTCCATCCTGATGTTGCCCACTACCATATGGACCTTCCTCATAATCACCATATTCGTCCCGACTATAGTCAGAATTAATCCATGGCTGATTCTGCCTGTAATTGGGGGGTCCCTGTCTCCATTGAGGGGTCTGGTCGTGCCTATAAGGAGTATACTGATCTGAGGGGCGGGGTCTCCATTGAGGGCCAAAATTACGATAAGGACCCTGCTTCCCACCATCAGATCCTCGCCACTGAGGTCCATTCCATGGGCCGCCTCGCGGTCCCATGGAGCTACCATTCCAGTGATTAGGTTGGTTGGAAATATATGGTCCAGTGGGTCTGTTATTGGGTCTACCATTATTAGGGTTTTGTCCCCTAAAAGGTGATTTATGAGAAGCCCTCCATTTATTTTTGGGAGTTTTTGATGTGTTGGCTCCTCTCTGTGGGACATTGGACCCTAGGACCATAGAGGAGAGATGGCGGATTGATCCGCCCCTGGTGGTCACACGGGGCTTGACTCCTATTTAAGCGGTGTCGTCAGCACGCCGCCCGTACCTTGAAAACGTCATATCTGACGAAACGTGCGTCGGTCGCGGCGTGCTGACGTCACTGCTTTGAGTTTGAGGACGGGCGAAGGAGCCGACCGGCCGGCGGCTCGCATCCTATCCACGCTTTCTCCATCTACATTTTTGTAAGTTGCTCTCCTTTTTTGAATTAAAGTTTGTTTGGTTTTACACTATGGAGTGCTTTTTTGTCTCCCTTTTTGGCTTGGTCGGCTGGACTTGGAGCAATTGATATCGGTTATCCAGAGGATTGTTTGAGACCCTTTGCTTGTCACCTGTCACAGTCTGGTAAGCGGCAGTGATTTTGGTCTGGATCATCAGACCTCTGAGTGTCTCTTCACATTTCTGCATCTATTTCCATATGGTGTTTGGCACACACTGAAGTCATTGATTGTTTGGCTTGTATTAATCAGACTCTGGTAAGAGGCAGTGATTTTGGTGGCGGTTCTGTATCCTCTTGGTGGTTATTGGGCTGTCTCATTCACGTTTCACCTGGCCGTTGGCAGTGTTGATTGCACTGGTGTGGTGACCTTTCCTTTCACCTTCATAGTGAAGGTTCACATATTGGGTGTTTGAGAGATTGTCATACAGTGTCACGCTATGGATATTTAATTTCTCTCCACATGCAAACAATATCCGGGAACCGATTCAATTTTTGGATTCGAGGCTGCAGATCCACTTCATCTGGTGTTTTGAGGGCTAATTTCCTTTATCCATCTGGTAAGGAGATCACTCATCTGGTGGCTCATATTTCAAGTTGAAGATTTTGGAAGAATTTCTGAGTTTTGGGACATTTAGTTGACCATTAATTGTCTATGTGGACACTTCTTCATGATTTATATGATTTGACATTTATGTAAATATTTGACAACATCACTCATTAGCGCGACTTACCCATTTCATACGTTTTTTGATTGTTTGTCGCAATTTAAGTCGCTGCTGGAACACAATAGTTAGCGCAGTTATATTCCATACCTAATATATACATATATATCTATATATATTTAACCAAGGTTATATAAAGGGATGTTTAAGAGCAGCTCATTTGGCCTCTGGCAGCAGGGCCACATGTCTTTATGTCCGAATTTGCTTTTGGGGGTGGGTGGGTTTGCTGGCATGCCTAAGGACCCATATTGCAGTAAGTGTATTTTGTTGGATGAATACTTTTCATGCTCTAAATGTTTAGTATAGTTTTTGCAAAGTGTGTCTTTATGTACTCTATAAATGTTTTTTTTTTTTCATGCCTCTGTGTAGCTGTATGTTCTACTGATTTGATGGTATTTAAATGAAAAGGCAGGCTCATGCAAACAATAACCATAAAGGTATGTTGGGTATGTTTTATGCTTAATACTAAGGTGTCTACAACTTATTTTACTTGACGGTTGGATGTTGTAAGCTCTATCTATTCATCATATGGTGTATCTTTGCACTGTAATTTGAATAAAGATTACTTGATTTGGGGGTTTTGGGGGGGGGGGGGGGCATTTCACATTTCACATGCCTGCTTGAGTGATTACTGATGTTTTATACATGTTCAATAAAGCTTATTCATTTGTACACAGCTCCTGTTTTTTTGTTTTCTTTTCTTCATATTTGTCTGGATGTAATTCAGATATCTTTTGTGTCTATTGAATGTAATCCATTTCTTTTATTTTTTGTGTGTGTGTGCAATGGCAGTACAGTATGAACATGGGTAGGGTTTCTCCCCTTACTCCAGCGAGGTGTGTGGGTGTGTATGGCGGGGGGAATGGGGTGTGTATGGGGGAGGGGGAGTGTGTGTGTGTGTGTGTCCGGGGGGGAGAGGAGTGTATGTGTGTGTGTGGGGGGGAGAGGAGTGTATGTGTGTGTATGGGGGGGAGGAGTGTATGTGTGTGTGTGGGGGGGAGTGTGTGTGTGGGGGGGGGGAGGAGTGTGTGTGTGGGGGGGGGGAGGAGTGTGTGTGTGTGGGGGGGAGTGTGTGTGTGTGGGGGGGAGGAGTGTGTGTGTGGGGGGGAGGAGTGTGTGTGTGTGTGGGGGGGGGAGTGTGTGTGGGGGGGAGGAGTGTGTGTGTGTGTGTGGGGGGGTGTGTGTGGGGGGGGGGAGTGTGTGTGTGGGGGGAGGAGTGTGTGTGTGTGTGTGTGGGTGGAGGAGTGTGTGTGTGTGGGGGGGGGGAGGAGTGTATGTGTGTGTGTGTGAGGGGGGAGGAGTGTATGTGTGTGTGTGTGGGGGGAGTGTGTGTGTGGGGGGGGGGGGAGAAGGAGTGTGTGTGGGGGGAGGAGTGTGTGTGTGTGTGTGTGGGGGGGAGGAGTGTGTGTGTGGGGGGGGGGAAGGAGTGTGTGTGTGGGGGGGAGTGTATGTGTGTGTGGGGGGGAGGAGTGTATGTGTGTGTGTGTGTGGGGGGGGGGAGGGAGTGTGTGTGTGTGTGGGGGGGGAGTGTGTGTGTGTGTGTGTGTTTGTGGGGGGGTAGTGTGTGTGTGTTTGTGGGGGGTAATGTGTGGGGGGGAGTGTGTGTGTGGGGGAGGGAGTGTGTGTGTGTGTGGGGGGGGGAGGAGTGTGTGTGTGGGGGGAGGAGTGTGTGTGTGTGGGGGGGGAGGAGTGTGTGTGTGTGGGGGGGGCGGAGTGTGTGTGTGTGTGGGGGGGGGGTGTGGGGGGAGTGTGTGTGGAGGGAGGAGTATTTGTGTGTGTGGTGGGGAGGAGTGTGCCCCCCTTTCAATGCACAGTGACCAGCGTGCCCCTCTTTCAATGCACAGTGACCAGCGTGCCCCCTTTCAATGTACAGTGACCAGCATGCCCCCTTTAAATGCACAGTGACCAGCATACCCCACTTTCAATGCACAGTGACCAGCGCTGCATGCCCCCCTTTCAAGGCACAGTGACCAGCATGCCCCCCTTTCAATGCACAGTGACCAGCGTGCCCCCCTTTCAATGCAGAGAGACCAGCGTGCCCCCCTTTCAATGTACAGTGACCACAGCATTGCCCCCAATCATTGCAGAGTGCCACAGCATTGCCCCCAATCATTGCAGAGTGCCACAGCATTGTCCCCAATCATTGCAGAGTGCCCACAGCATTGCCCCCAATCATTGCAGAGTGCCACAGCAGTGCCCCCAATCATTGCAAAGTGCCCACAGCATTGCCCCCAATCATTGCAGAGTGCCCACAGCATTTAGCATTTCCCCCAATCATTGCAGAGTGTCGCAGCATTGCCCCCAATAATTGCAGAGTGCCACAGCATTGCCCGGAATCATTGCAGAGTGCCAGCGTTCCCCCCGCGAGACCCGTTTACTTACCTCATGGACGGTCATCATGGCAGCTCCTCTTCAGTTCGGCTCCCTGCGTCTCCCCACGTCTCCTGCCTCCTCGGCCAATGGCACGGCGTTTGCCTTTTGGCCAATCAGGAAGCGGGAGGAGCCGCTCCCTGATTGGCCAGGAGGAGGATCCATGTGACAATAGCGAATTTTCATTCGCTATTGTCACAGAATGGGCGGGCTCGACCTCGGGGCGCACTGCTCTGCTGCTCCACGGCCGCCAGCTTAGAGAGATCAGCCGGCTCTGCGAACTTGCAGAAAGTTTGCAACTGGTTCCATAGAACCGGTGCGAACCAGCTGAATCCCACCACTGTCCATGGGTAATCATGCTCAGCTCAATGGTTTAGTGGTTAGTGTTCCTATCTATAAACACTGAGAGCTTGAGTTCAAATCCCAAGTGTGCAATCACCTCCTTAAATTTTAGACAACTGTAAATAAATACTGAAACTTGGCAAATGCATAATTGCACCCTGCACATATGCATGTCTGTTTCTTGAATATACATGGCCATTGACATGCAATTTTAGGTGATGTAGCCAATGTATTACTATGTGGTCAAAAAAAATAATGACACACAACTGTGAGCACACAGGGTGTTATCATTGTTGGGCCTTGAACTCATGACCTAGCAATCTTTTTCTATGAGCATAGACCACTACACCTAAGTGCTGAATACAATCAGACATGCCTGAAAGTTTCAGATGAATAAAGAATGAAGATTGCTAATTAGACAGCTGTGTAGTCTGCCATTATTAAATTGAAAGGTTAAAACACATAAGATACATAACTATACCTTACAATTAAATAAACCATAATAGATGACATTGCTGTGTAATAGTGATTCAGAATAGACACATTTCCTTTCATGAAAAACACAAAGGGAATTTGGTTAACTCCAAACCCCAATTCAATCTTGGTTAACTCCAACTCCAAATTCACTAAAGCACCTAGTTGAAGGTTTAACTCCAGCTACTTACCTAATTAGGATGCTAATGAGTTTAGGCTGGAGTTATTTCTGGAGAAGTGAGCAGCTCTACTCCAAACTCTTAGTGAATTAGGCCCCCAGTGTCAAAGGCATTTCCTTAAGGTCAGAATTGTTAGAGCAGAAACAGTGAACAGTGTGCTTCCATTAAAAGAAGTTGTGGCAGCCATTGGTTGTGTGTGTGTGTGTGTGTGTGTGTAAAGGGTTACTGTAACTGCTGAACTAACAGACTACTGTCACAATCACTTAACGACTTCAATACCGGTTACTTTCACTTCACTTTTTCTTCTTCACTGAGGTGTGCTGATGAGGCTGCACTGATGAGCACTGAAAGGCTGCACTGATGGACATTAATGAGGCTGCACTGATGGGCACTGATAAGCTGCTCTGATTGACACTGATGAGGCTACTCTGATGGGCAGCACTGAAATGCTGCACTGATGGGCACTGAAATGCTGCACTGATGGGCACTGATATGCTGCACTTATAGGCACTGATATATTGCACTAATAGACACTGATATGCTGCACTGATAGACACTTATGGGGCTTCACTGATAATCAGGGCACTGATGATCAGTGTAAATGTCCCCTGTAACTGGAAATCCGGTCAACAGATTTCCTTTCCTCAGACACTGACAGTACTGAGGAAAGGAAATGCCAATAACCGGCATTTGTTTACATGTGATTGGACACAACTGATCACATGGTAAAGAGCCTATGTCATCGGCTCTTTACCCTGATCGCATGTGCTGCACGATGTGAAAGACATCATATGACATCCAGTTAGAACAGCAAAGCCCAGCCCGGCCATCAATCTGCTATAGGCCAGACAGGAAGGTATTTAGCTGGCCCTAAATGAGTCGTTTCTTTTTTTTCTGTTTAACCAGCAGGTTGAACTGGAGAAAAAATTATCCGATTTCCCCATACACCTATTTGAGGTGTATAGGAATCTTCCCACTGTGTCTTTGCATTCTGACAGCAGGAAGACTTTCCCATCATCAGAATACACTGATTGGCACTGTAGGCTATAGCTATAGCCCGCAGCACCGATCGAGCGGAATTTCTTCAGCAGGGCGGTTTTACAATCTGTACTACATTTATACTATCATAGTAAACAGGCAAAAAATTTGGGGGAGCATACCCATGTATTTCTAAAGCTGCTGCAGCTATGAACCAAAAGACATGTATATTAAAAAAGAATAGCGCGCAAATGCAAAAGAAATAACTACCAAATCTGAAGACAATCCATAAATAAAAATGGGGGTTTGGTCCCACCATATGGCCATATCGTGCTCAAGCCCACTACTGCGTCAAAGTACCCCATTATCAGTGGGTCCTACACTATCCATGAAAAAAGAGATGAATCCAGCCTTTCTAACCCTTGGAGATAATACTCCTTGCTGGGAGAGATGTGCAGTAGTGGGCTTGAGCACGATATGGCCATATGGTGGGACCAAACCCCCATTTTTATTTATGGATTGTCTTCAGATTTGGTAGTTATTTCTTTTGCATTTGCGCGCTATTCTTTTTTAATATACATGTCTTTTGGTTCATAGCTGCAGCAGCTTTAGAAATACATGGGTATGCTCCCCCAAATTTTTTGCCTGTTTATTATGTATTCGGTCTGACCAGACTATCGAGGTTGAGCAACCCTCCCCACCCCCCCACACACACCTGTACTCAATCAGTGTCCACCATCTAGTGGATATAGTAGGAGTCCCCTGTAGTGCATTTGCACATCCTTCCCAGCAAGGAGTATTATCTCCAAGGGTTAGGCTGGATTCATCTCTTTTTCATGGATAGTGTAGGACCCACTGATAATGGGGTACTTTGACGCAGTAGTGGGCTTGAGCACGATATGGCCATATGGTGGGACCAAACCCCCATTTTTATTTATGGATTGTCTTCAGATTTGGTAGTTATTTCTTTTGCATTTGCGCGCTATTCTTTTTTAATATACATGTCTTTTGGTTCATAGCTGCAGCAGCTTTAGAAATACATGGGTATGCTCCCCCAAATTTTTTGCCTGTTTATTATGTATTCGGTCTGACCAGACTATCGAGGTTGAGCAACCCTCCCCACCCCCCCACACACACCTGTACTCAATCAGTGTCCACCATCTAGTGGATATAGTAGGAGTCCCCTGTAGTGCATTTGCACATCCTTCCCAGCAAGGAGTATTATCTCCAAGGGTTAGGCTGGATTCATCTCTTTTTCATGGATAGTGTAGGACCCACTGATAATGGGGTACTTTGACGCAGTAGTGGGCTTGAGCACGATATGGCCATATGGTGGGACCAAACCCCCATTTTTATTTATGGATTGTCTTCAGATTTGGTAGTTATTTCTTTTGCATTTGCGCGCTATTCTTTTTTAATATACATGTCTTTTGGTTCATAGCTGCAGCAGCTTTAGAAATACATGGGTATGCTCCCCCAAATTTTTTGCCTGTTTATTATGTATTCGGTCTGACCAGACTATCGAGGTTGAGCAACCCTCCCCACCCCCCCACACACACCTGTACTCAATCAGTGTCCACCATCTAGTGGATATAGTAGGAGTCCCCTGTAGTGCATTTGCACATCCTTCCCAGCAAGGAGTATTATCTCCAAGGGTTAGGCTGGATTCATCTCCTTTTCATGGATAGTGTAGGACCCACTGATAATGGGGTACTTTGACGCAGTAGTGGGCTTGAGCACGATATGGCCATATGGTGGGACCAAACCCCCATTTTTATTTATGGATTGTCTTCAGATTTGGTAGTTATTTCTTTTGCATTTGCGCGCTATTCTTTTTTAATATACATGTCTTTTGGTTCATAGCTGCAGCAGCTTTAGAAATACATGGGTATGCTCCCCCAAATTTTTTGCCTGTTTATTATGTATTCGGTCTGACCAGACTATCGAGGTTGAGCAACCCTCCCCACCCCCCCACACACACCTGTACTCAATCAGTGTCCACCATCTAGTGGATATAGTAGGAGTCCCCTGTAGTGCATTTGCACATCCTTCCCAGCAAGGAGTATTATCTCCAAGGGTTAGGCTGGATTCATCTCTTTTTCATGGATAGTGTAGGACCCACTGATAATGGGGTACTTTGACGCAGTAGTGGGCTTGAGCACGATATGGCCATATGGTGGGACCAAACCCCCATTTTTATTTATGGATTGTCTTCAGATTTGGTAGTTATTTCTTTTGCATTTGCGCGCTATTCTTTTTTAATATACATGTCTTTTGGTTCATAGCTGCAGCAGCTTTAGAAATACATGGGTATGCTCCCCCAAATTTTTTGCCTGTTTATTATGTATTCGGTCTGACCAGACTATCGAGGTTGAGCAACCCTCCCCACCCCCCCACACACACCTGTACTCAATCAGTGTCCACCATCTAGTGGATATAGTAGGAGTCCCCTGTAGTGCATTTGCACATCCTTCCCAGCAAGGAGTATTATCTCCAAGGGTTAGGCTGGATTCATCTCTTTTTCATGGATAGTGTAGGACCCACTGATAATGGGGTACTTTGACGCAGTAGTGGGCTTGAGCACGATATGGCCATATGGTGGGACCAAACCCCCATTTTTATTTATGGATTGTCTTCAGATTTGGTAGTTATTTCTTTTGCATTTGCGCGCTATTCTTTTTTAATATACATGTCTTTTGGTTCATAGCTGCAGCAGCTTTAGAAATACATGGGTATGCTCCCCCAAATTTTTTGCCTGTTTATTATGTATTCGGTCTGACCAGACTATCGAGGTTGAGCAACCCTCCCCACCCCCCCACACACACCTGTACTCAATCAGTGTCCACCATCTAGTGGATATAGTAGGAGTCCCTGTAACGGACCGTTTCAGCAGACAAGGGGTTAAAATCCGTTTAGGCGATATGCCCCTTTCTGAGAGAGCAGGCACAGCTACTTGCAGGAGATCACACTCCCGAACTGGATACAATATAGCACTCCAACCTGGAACCTCACGAATAGCTGCTAGCAGACGAACAGGAGAAGCATACATCAGCTTACATTCCTAGCAATCGGTCTCCAACAGCATACAGTGAATCCCCCCAAGAACGAGACAAAGCTCCGTGTGGAAGGTCAAGCAGTGGTATATTTATTGAGGGCTCCCTGCCCCTGTATTTATGCAGATCTCCCACCTGGTGGACACTCCCGTAGGGGAACAGATGGAAGACTGTAACACAAACAGACATGTTTCACATTACAGACTCCCAGAAGCAAAACATCCCCACAATGCATCCTGGCTTCCTCCCTTAGTAGACAGCCAGGTGAGCTCATTAACATGTTTATCAATAGTCTAAGTTAATACGTAGACATTCCTCAGGAGGGGGCTGCTGGAAACACCCACCCCCTCTCTCTGCAGCTAGAACTAGTTTTCACAGCGAGACTCCATTACACGCATGGGGACCCAAATACAGTATTCTGCTTTAAAATATATAAAGTTACTTTTTATACATTAAACATAGACATGTCACATATCCCCAGATAGCTCAGGTCTGAGTGCACATTATTAGGTGAATGGCACTCAGACCCCACGAATACAGTTTAATCGCCATGGAGCCAAAGTCTTTTAAAACCTGGTCCATAGTCCAAAGGCAGCAGGCGGGCAACCAGGCTCCTCCAATGCAATGTGGCGAGGTTGGTCTCGTCACATCTCTCCCCCTTTCCAAAAAGACTAACAGGGTACCTGACCTCCTGCCGGTCAGTGCCCTTGTTAGTCCAGCAGCCCATCCACAAAGCAGAAAAAACAGTACAGCCCACCCACAATAAATGGTCACTACACCTGGGTAGAGGAGAAACTTGTCCATGTCCAGGTGCCTCACCACGGCTGTGTAGGGGACTGGTAGGCTGCCTTGGTGGGTTGCTGAGTGGGCAGAGACCAGCGGTACTCTGTCCTGGTGCCAGCGCTACCACAGAAGTAGCCTGGTTGGAGACGGGTTGTTGGAGGGGGAGACCGCCTGTCTCCCCTTTAGATACACCACCATGCTGCTGTGGGGGAAGACCGACTGTCTTCCCTTTGGCTAAACAGCCCTGTTGCTGGGGGTCAGGACCGACTGTCCCTACCCCCTGTGCTGTGAGTGCAGAGACCACAGTCCCATCTGCACTGTTGGGGGGCTTACTGTCTCCCCCTGGTACGTTAAGCTGCTGCTGTGGGATGGAGACTGGGCTCCCAATTCCTAACAAATCAAACTGTCCATGGGGAGAGGAGGTAACAAGCTCCTCTCCCAAATATACTTCCAGCCCCTGGGGAGGGAGACCGTCTGTCTCTGCTCCCAATACAGTGTCCTGTTGCTGGGGAAAGGAGACTAGGCTCTCTGTTTCCTGCAGGACACTCTGCTGCTGTGGGATGGAGACTGGGCTCCCAATTCCCAACAAATCACGCTGCCGCTGGGGAGTGAGGACACTGCTCTCCTCTCCCTGCACTTCACACTGCCTTCCTGGCATATCACTCTGCTGCTGGGGGGCAGGAACAACTACCTCTGCCCCCTGTAACTCAGCCAGCCGCTGGGGAGGGAGGACGCTGCTCTCCTCTCCCTGCACTTTACACTGCCGCTGGGGAATGGAGACTGGGCTCCCAATTCCCTGCAGGACCGGTGGAGAGACCTCTGTCCCATCTCTACCGGCCACCTGGGGTTCTTCCCAGTAAAACTTTACCATGTCATCCCCTCTGAATGGGTCTGGCTCTGGGTCTGTCCTGCTGCTCTCCTGCTGAGCCTTCTCATAGTATTGGAACAGCTGCTGGTAGCCCTGTTCTAGCTCCATCTCCCGGGTCACCAGGTGGACCAGGTCTTGCTCAATTTCGTGAGCGTCGTCCCAGTCATACCTGCTCTCCCTCCACTCCAAGAGATCATTGAACCGGGCTTGTGTAGGGCTCCCAAATTCCAGCTCTGAAAAAGACTCCCATAACAAGCCAGGACCATCAAACTCCTCTCCCTCTGGCTTGTCATGCTCGGCTGTCCAGGGCAGGTACTGTGCAACACACCACCACAGCGCCTGGTAGGCATCCTCCAGCCACATCTCCTGCCATACCCGGAGCTCCAATTCTTTTACCCATTCCTCCCGGGGCTGCTCCCCCAGGAAGGGCATCCGCAGGGCTACACGCTTCTGCAACCGCTGGTCTTCCTTGGGGAGTCTCTCACCCCGCTGGTACTCCACAATGCCCAGTGCCTGGTACCAGATGCCTTTACGGACTGCATCTCGGTCATCCATGGCACCCTCATCGAACTCCACTGCTGGTTCCATGCTGGTGCTGTCAGGGTCGCTGTACTGGGACATGCGTTGCCCTCAATTGTAAAATCCAGAGCAATGGTGTCTCCTGTAGCTGTCCTTCTGGCCGTAGGAACGATCACGCCGCTTGCCACCAAATGTAACGGACCGTTTCAGCAGACAAGGGGTTAAAATCCGTTTAGGCGATATGCCCCTTTCTGAGAGAGCAGGCACAGCTACTTGCAGGAGATCACACTCCCGAACTGGATACAATATAGCACTCCAACCTGGAACCTCACGAATAGCTGCTAGCAGACGAACAGGAGAAGCATACATCAGCTTACATTCCTAGCAATCGGTCTCCAACAGCATACAGTGAATCCCCCCAAGAACGAGACAAAGCTCCGTGTGGAAGGTCAAGCAGTGGTATATTTATTGAGGGCTCCCTGCCCCTGTATTTATGCAGATCTCCCACCTGGTGGACACTCCCGTAGGGGACCAGATGGAAGACTGTAACACAAACAGACATGTATCACATTACAGACTCCCAGAAGCAAAACATCCCCACAATGCATCCTGGCTTCCTCCCTTAGTAGACAGCCAGGTGAGCTCATTAACATGTTTATCAATAGTCTAAGTTAATACATAGACATTCCTCAGGAGGGGGCTGCTGGAAACACCCACCCCCTCTCTCTGCAGCTAGAACTAGTTTTCACAGCGAGACTCCATTACACGCATGGGGACCCAAATACAGTATTCTGCTTTAAAATATATAAAGTTACTTTTTATACATTAAACATAGACATGTCACATATCCCCAGATAGCTCAGGTCTGAGTGCACATTATTAGGTGAATGGCACTCAGACCCCACGAATACAGTTTAATCGCCATGGAGCCAAAGTCTTTTAAAACCTGGTCCATAGTCCAAAGGCAGCAGGCGGGCAACCAGGCTCCTCCAATGCAATGTGGCGAGGTTGGTCTCGTCACAGTCCCCTGTAGTGCATTTGCACATCCTTCCCAGCAAGGAGTATTATCTCCAAGGGTTAGGCTGGATTCATCTCTTTTTCATGGATAGTGTAGGACCCACTGATAATGGGGTACTTTGACGCAGTAGTGGGCTTGAGCACGATATGGCCATATGGTGGGACCAAACCCCCATTTTTATTTATGGATTGTCTTCAGATTTGGTAGTTATTTCTTTTGCATTTGCGCGCTATTCTTTTTTAATATACATGTCTTTTGGTTCATAGCTGCAGCAGCTTTAGAAATACATGGGTATGCTCCCCCAAATTTTTTGCCTGTTTATTATGTATTCGGTCTGACCAGACTATCGAGGTTGAGCAACCCTCCCCACCCCCCCACACACACCTGTACTCAATCAGTGTCCACCATCTAGTGGATATAGTAGGAGTACCCTGTAGTGCATTTGCACATCCTTCCCAGCAAGGAGTATTATCTCCAAGGGTTAGGCTGGATTCATCTCTTTTTCATGGATAGTGTAGGACCCACTGATAATGGGGTACTTTGACGCAGTAGTGGGCTTGAGCACGATATGGCCATATGGTGGGACCAAACCCCCATTTTTATTTATGGATTGTCTTCAGATTTGGTAGTTATTTCTTTTGCATTTGCGCGCTATTCTTTTTTAATATACTATCATAGTGCCCATTCTTGGATCAAAATTCAGCCAGTCCCTGCTGAACTAACTGAATTTCTATCCATCTATGGGCAGCTTAGGCCTGATGGCACTTAGATGAGCTGGAAAGTCTCTGTGCAAGGTAAGGCGGAGAGCAGGGCCCGTACAAGGGGGGGCCGACAGAGAACCTGCCCTGGGTGCAGTGTTGAGAGGTGGCGCAGTGGGTGCTTCAGCTTCTCCTGCATCCTACTGACAGGATCAAAGCCGTCAGCTTCTGTCCCTGCCCACCAACCCGCGCACCACCTGTAAGGCTTTTGTATGTTTAGATCTGCTCGGGTTTAGTCTCAGCATCTTCTGTCTGCTTCTGTCCCCGACCGTCAGCCCTCCTGCATTACTTTAGAATTCTTAGCTCTGTCCAGGTTGAGACCCGGCATTTTTTGCATCTTCTGTCCCCGCCCACCTCCTATCAGACCTGTAGTTAATGGTCTAGAGAAGTGCTATAAGTTGTGGGCGGGCCAGTGGATGGGGATAGAAGCCAGCAGAAGATGAAGAAAATGTCGGGACTACATCCCTGGCAGAGCTAAGAATACTAAAGCAATGCAGGTGATGGGCGGGCTGCCAGACGGGGACAGAAGCAGACAGAAGATGCTGAGACTAAACCCAAGAACACTGATAATTACAGGTACAATGCAGTGATGTTCAGACATGCCCGGCGCTAGGAGGAATGAACTAAGTAGAGGGCATACATGACTGGGTGGAAGGGGAACCGAGCTGCAGGGGTTAATTGGGAAAAGTAGGTGGTCAGTGCTTGACCCTTACCTTTTTGGTCAGTTGTACGGGGTGAGGAGGTGGAGCTGTAGAAGTATAGCTGTAGGGTAGGTCACTCTTTGAGGAGAAATCGTGGAAGAACATCCCGTGTAGCTGGCCGCTGCATCTCTACCTGCATTAGGAAGAAATAAAATGAGTGAGTTGGAGGGGTTGCTGTCCCGGCTTAGGGAGTTAGCTGCAGTGCATGGCTCAGACTGGGTGCAAGGCCAGGTTGCCAGTACCTTACAGGGGGCCGGGCAGGGTTCCTCTCAGCTGAGGCCTGCCTCCACACATGCTCAGAGGTCTAGGCCTCCGGAGCGCTTTAGCCCTGATAGGGCCCCCAGGGCTCAGCGTCGCACAGGGAGCCCCCCTAGGGACCCTTCAGGCCCCCCTGCAAAGCATGTGCCTGCTTCTGCTGGTGGGAGCTCTGGGAGGAATCCCCTTCTTGGGTGGAGCCCACGGGGGGGGGGGACACTCACCGCCATGCAGCCCGGGTCCCCTCCTCCATTCTCGTGTGCCAGGACAGTGCGGCAGGTGTAGCTGGCAATGTCCCGGCCAGTACACCTGCTCTACGTGGGAGAGGATTTTCTGTGGGTGCCGGACTGTCTCCTGGTGCGGCCAGCGGCCCCATCCTGGATCGTGCAGGACGGCACGTGAGCAGGGACAGACGATCGGGAGCCGTGCGGGGTGCTGAGAATGCCTCCAGGCCTGCTTCTTGGTCTGGGAGAGTGGAGGATGCTGCTGAGAGCGGGGCGCTCGCTGAACACGTCACGGGGAGGCAGGGCTTGCCCTTAAAGAGCCCACAGCTGCAGCAGCAACACACTATACAGAAGAGTGACCAGGCACAGAAGAGTGCACGGAAGATTGCAGGAAGGAGAGCAAGAAGGTCTGCGCCTGCTGTTTCTCCGGTCCACAGCCCAGCTGATGTCTGTTCTGAGGGGGAGGTCAGCAGCTCAGAGGACGGTGAGCTGGAGGATGCGGTGCCTGGCTCAGCGGGGGATTCTGGATCAGCGGCCGGGGGGCCTTCCAGCCCTGAGCAGCCTGGTGAGTACCCTGTGTCTATGTTGTCTCCTTCTGTTTTGTCTGGTGTCCTGGCGGGGCAGGGGGTAGGGGGTCAGGACTTGCGGGGTTCCACAGGGGTGTCTGGGGGGGCTTGTTCTGCGCAAGTGGGTAGGGAGGTATTGGGGAGCCTGCGGGATTTGCTTAGTAGGTTGGAGGCGAGTGCGGCCTGGGCCCCTCCCCCCATGACGGCGGGGGCCCCTCGGAGTCAGTGGGAAGTGGCTGGTCGGCCCAGGCAGGGTTGGCAGCGGTGGGCGCTCAGGTAGGGCTGGCGGTGGCGGGCACGCAGATGGATGGTGCATCGCAGGAACAGGCTTCATCTGCCGCGGTGAAGCCCGCGGAAGGGACCAAGGACGCCGACAAGGTAAGGCTGGCAGACTCGCCGAAGTGCGAGGTGTACGTGTCCTTTGAGGGCCCACTGGGGGCTCACCTTAAGCCCGAAGTTCACCACAAGATCTGGAAAGGTGAATATGTGGAAATTTTTTTCCTCCTCCCGCTGGAAAAATTTTACTTGGACAGGGTAAAGCCGGACGAGAGCAAGAAGAGGAGGAGGAGAAGAGGAGGTATCGCCTTATCCCTCGTACGTTTGCCAACTGGTTGCAGGCTTTTGCGATTCTGGCAAGCGTCATTGGGGAAAAGGAGCCCGAGAATTGTTTGCCACTGTTCTGTTACCTCGATGTGATTGGGGAGGTCCATGGAGTGTATGGTGGGGTGGCGTGGTTGCGTTACGATGAACAGTTTCGTCAGCGTATGGCTGTCAGGTCATCCATCTGCTGGGATCACAAGGATATCAGCCTGAGGATGAAGTTGATGACTTCGGCCAGGGTGGGGAATTCGTTTTTTCCAGGGGGGGCCGACGGTACCTCGACCTCGGGACCATTGGCTGATAGGAGGAAGGGGGTATGTTGGCAGTTCAACGACGGCACATGTAAGTTTGTCGGCTCCTGTCGTTTCAAACACGAGTGCTCGGGATGCTGCGGCAGCCATTCCCTTGCCCGCTGTTTTAAGCGAGGAAAAGGGCGTGGTGGTGGAAGCAGCTGGCAAGCGGGATGACTCCGGTGAGGGTGTCAAGGATGGCTCCTTTCCTAAATAGGTACCCCGATCGTGTAGCGGCGGGCCGCCTCGAAGCGGGTTTTCGGGAGAGTTTTCACATTCCGTGCACTTTAAGTGCGATTCCGCCCGTAGCTTCCAACTTGCGTCCTGCACGTCTTCACCCAGAGGTGGTTTCCGACAAGCTGGCTAAGGAAGTTGCTTTGGGTAGGATGAGTGGGCCTTTGTCTTCCCCCCCGTTCCTCCTGGGGCTGGTGGTTTCCCCTTTGGGGGTGGTCCCCAAGAAGGAGCCTGGCAAATTTTGCTTGATTTACCATCTTTCTTATATGAGGGGTGGCTCCATCAATGATGGTATTGACCCGCGGGAGTGTGTGGTTACCTATACATCGTTTGATTCGGCCATTTCTTGGGTTCGTAAGTAGGGCAAGGGTGCGCTGCTGGCTAAGGCAGACATCGAAGCTGCATTTCACTTGCTTCCCTTCCATCCCCGAAGTCTGCATCTGTTGGGGTGCCGTTGGCAGGGTTCTTATTTTGTGGATCACTACCTACCGATGGGATGCTCCATATCGTGTGCCTTGTTCGAAACCCTTAGTTCTTTCTTGGAGTGGGTGGTCCGGGATGTGTCGGGGGTCAACTCTGTCATCCATTACTTGATTATGATTTTTTGTGCATTGGACCTCTGGGCTCTGCGACCTGTGCGGTTCTCTTGGGGACATTGCACCACATCGCGGACCGCTTCGGGGTCCCCTTGGCTCCCGACAAGATGAAGGGACCGGTGACTCAATTGGTTTTCCTGAGCATTATGATAGATTCAGTGGCCATGGAATGCAGATTGCCGATGGGCAAGTTGGTGCTCCTGCGGGCAGAGGTCAAGTATGCGTCTGGATGTCGCAGGATCAAGCTACGGGAGTTGCAGTCATTACTCGGTAAGTTAAACTTTGCCTGTAGGATTATTCCTGTGGGGCGGAATTTTTGTCGTCGTTTGGCTGCGGCTACGTCGGGCGTTCGGGCCCCTGGGCACTTGGTCAGGCTGACTGGGGAGCTTAGGGCAGATCTGCGAATTTGGGATATTTTTCTGGAGTCCTATAATGGCTGTTCATTGTGGATGGATGGTCCACTTAGCAACAGGGATTTGGTCCTATTTACGGATGCGGCTGGTTCCGCTGGTTATGGGGCGTTTTTTCAGGGTCAATGGAGCACTGAGCCATGGCCGGAGGAATGGGATGCAGCGAGTTTTCTTCGCAACCTGGTGCTTTTGGAGTTGTTTCCCATTGTGGTGTCGGTGGCAATGTGAGGGGCGGCCTTTCGGGACAAAACATGCGCTTTCATTGTGATAACATGGGTGTGGTGGAAGCAATCAATAACGTCTCGGCCTCTTCCCCGCCGGTGGTGCGGCTTTTACGCCATCTGGTTCTGTTGTGTCTGCACTGTAATGTGTTTATTTATGCTGTGCACATTCCTGGTGTGTGTAACAAAGTGGTGGATGCTTTGTCTCTTTTCCAGTGGGCCGAGTTTTGCGTGTTGGTGCCGGATGCGGAGAAACATGGGCTACCCTGTCCACGGCATCTGTGGAAGATCGCCTTGGAGTCCCTGGGAGTTTGATTCTGCAGTCGTTGAGCTCTGCGACTTGGTGGGCTTATGCCCGGACTTGGATGGAATGGCATTCCTTTTTGGAGGAGGTAGGGGGGCTGGACTCTGCGGCAGCATTGGATAGGAAACTGGTGGGTCTTGCCTTCTGGTTTAAGTTGGTGGGGGGTGTGGATTTTACCAAGGCGTTCCAGGTTCGACAGGCAATGAGGGGTTACCAGAGGGGAACTCACAGCCGCGATTTGCTGCGCCCGGTGTCTTTCTTGGTATTGGGTGCCATTCTGGGGAGGTTGCAGACGGTTTGCTCGTTGACTTATGAACAATTGTTGTTTAGGGCGGCCTTCTTGTTGGCCTTCTTTGGGGCATTCAGGATTGGTGAACTGGTGAGCCCGTCGAAGCGGGTTGTCGGAGGGCTTCTGCTGGGGAATGTCATCCACACGGATACTTCGGTGCGGATCTGTCTTAGAAGGTCCAAGACGGACCAACAGGGCAGAGGCAGGTGGGTGGAGTTGTTTCGGGGTAACAGTTCTGGTCTTTGTCCGGTATTGTCTCTGGAGCAATTCCTTCAAGCTCGCCCTCAGGTAGGTGGCGCGTTATTGGTTCACCTGGACGGTTCTTTACTGTCTAAGTTTCAATTTGTGTCTGTTTTTGGGAAGTGTTTGTTGGCGGAGGGTTGTAACCTGGTGGACTATGCCTCTCATTCATTCCGTATTGGGGCAGCCACGAAGGCGACCCGGTGGTGTTTGGATGAGGGCGTGGTCAGGCATATCGGCAGGTGGGAGTCCGGTAGATTCCGCTCGTACGTTAGGCCCCAACTTGTTTATAGGAAACTTTTTTTGGATGTACCGGTCTTGTTTGTTCTTTGTGTTTTCCTGTTTTTTGTTGTTTGTCTGAGTGTTTCGGTGTGGTAGGTGCACTGTGTTTGTTTTCTTTGCAGGTGTCCAGCAGTGCCTGATATGGATCCTCGGGCATTCATATGTCTTCTGGGGGGCCAAGCGGGCTGAGGTTAGTTAGACCTAATGGTAGACAATTGGGCTTACCCAGGGAGGCCGGTAGGGTCAGGTGGATTGGAGTGCAAGGTATGCTATGGGGCAGGGTGGTTCCGGAGATTCACCAATTTGCGAGATTGGACAGGGCCCCCGATATCCTAGTACTTCATGTGGGGGGTAATGATTTGGGCCTCCGGTCCATGAGGGAGCTAATACGGGACGTGAAGTTCGATTTCTTGAGACTTCGGACTTCCTTTTTCGGATATGCTTATCATGTGGTCGGATATAGTGGCCCGCACTTCGTGGTGGGCTGCCCGGTACGTTGCCAAACTTAACAAGGCTCGCATTAAAGTAAACAACGAGGTGGGCAGGTTTGTGAGCAGGAATGGGGGTCTGGTAGTGCAGCACTTGGATTTAGAAAGTGATATGTTGCAGTTCCTGCGGGGTGACGGGGTTCATCTCAATGCCGTCGGCACTGATTTGTGGTTTTTGGGTTTGCAGGATGGGATTCAAAGGGCTTTTCGTGTGTGGAGGGGCGCACAAGTGTAAGGTGTCACACTTGTGTTGCTATGGCGGTTTGGGGTCCTTGACAGGGGTCTTCAAGCTGGTCTTTTGGGAAAAAATGATTTGGTAATTGGTACAGGTGGGTGTCTGAGGTCAGCTGTGTTAGTCTCCGAGGTGGTGCTTAGCGGCTGGGGGCGTGACTAAGCCAAATGGTGACACAGACACAAAAGTTGGTGGTAATATGGTACTGTCAAGGACCTGCAACCAAGTTTAAAATTGATTATTGTTAAAGTTGTTAAAAAGATTTGTTGTTTAATAAAAGGCCATGCCGGCCAATTTAACTCCAAGTATGAGTAGCGTGATTATTTAATAAGGTGGGATGGTTGGGTAGTTTGGAGTGGGAGCAGTTGGTGTAGAACATGTTAGGATAACACGGGAGCTCTGACCTACCCGAGTCATGCTCTTTTCAGCTGAGCACTGTGGATATGATTGATAAATAGGGGAGTACTCAGCAGAAATATTTTTTTAAAGTGACTTTGTGCTATTAAATAAAATATGTTGGAGGCACCTTGCTGTATGTATTTTCCTTTTCGGTGACTTTTATGTCATGTTCACACTAATGTGTTTGCTGTGACTCAAATTTGTGCAGGTACAGCAGCTAATTCATTTAAATGGGCTACTGTACCTGCAGGAAACACAAGAAAAAGGTCCCTGCACCTTCATGAAAACGCAGCCACAGGGAAATCGCATGGTGCAAAAGCACCATGCAATTTCCCTCACCAAAAAATGTGCTGCATTTTCAGATGTGTGGGAGTGCCAATAAGAATAAATGGCAGCCTTGCACATCTGTTAAAGAGCAGGGAATTTTCCCTGCAGGTGGTTGTGGTAATAGGTGCCATTTACACGCTGTCCCGCACATGCAACCACCTGTAACAGTGTAAACCTAGCCTTAGGCTCATAGGGGTCTCATGGGGAGAACTTTGACCCATGACACAGCCGTCAGGTGGAACGGGACAGCCAATTGAAACATTTCAGCACATGGACATTCCCCCTACCTTATAAATAGACCAGAGCTGGCAGCCATTTCGCATTCTGCTTTTTGTCAGCATAGGGAGAGGTTGGCTGTGCGTATCAGGGACAGATTGCCAAACACGAATAGCTCTGTTAAGATCCACAAAAGTCCTTTTGAGGGCTGGTATTTGGTATAGGTCTACTAAACTTTCTTTTTAGTTTAGGGACAGGTATGCTGTGTTTAACTGTTCATCAGGGTCAGATCGAGCAGTGACACAAATCGCTCTGTTAATGTCCACAAAAGTCATGTTAAGGGCTGCTATATAATTGGTATAGGTGTGCAGTTTTTCAGTTTAGGGACAGGTATCCAGTGTGCTCCAGGGAAAGAGATCAGCAGTGACATGTGAATGCCTAACGTACCTCCAGCCACCAAATACTACGTTCTTAGCTGTCAGGTAAACCCATGTGGGCTACTTTTTGGGGCCTGGAAAGGGCGACACTTACTTCTGTTTCCTGTGAATGCCTAATTTTTCAGACTGGAATTGAAAATCAATGGGTCTGTAAAGGTTCCGCCAAATTGTGGAATGGATGCGGACCCATTTTACAGATGTGTGAATGGACCCTATATGTATTTGACATGTATTTACCAGCTGCTGTCAGTTCTAGCTGATTTATGAAAAAAAAGATGTTTTTGCTGTTAAAAAAAAGAAAAATAAATAAAAAAATTTTAGGGCAACTTTTTCAATTGCAATACTTCTGTTATGACATTGTCCATGTGCTGGGACTATTTGTGCACAGCTAGTAAGTCTTTTGTGGCTGCAAATATGACCTAAAGGTTTTTAAAGTTCGCCTCCCATTAAATGGGGCCCACCCCGAACTCGCGGTTCGCAGACATTTGAGGAAGTTTGCGGCTGACGTTCGCAAACCGCCCTGGCCAATGTTCGTCCATCACTACTGCTGAGCCTTATTTTACAGCTCCTTATCACTCCCGCCATTTAAGCTGCAGAGACAGCAGCTTGAGGTTTACAGAAAGCACTGCTGCAAAATTTTGATTTGTAGCTGTGACAGGAATTATACCGGCCATCACTTTCAGCATGCACTACCATCTGCTGAAGGCAACTTGTTCAAGTGAATGGGGCCACACTGCAACCTCCCCGGAACTGCGTGCAATGCACACAGTTGCAGTGCAGTAGTGCAGCATTAGGGGTTTAAAACGGGTGGTGAGGAGGCAACATATTGCCCCCACATATACCTACTGTGGGCAGAAGAAAGAGGACACCTGCTGAGAACACACCTCAGTCTCAGCGCAGTGCCACTGTAGAGTGAGGGCAGGCTGCCTTATCATGTGACATATCACATGACTGGAGACAGGAAGACAGAGAAGCTGCCTTCACTCCCAGCAGGTGTCACACTGACACCGAGATGTGAACTGTAAATACATATGTGGGGGGGGGGGGGGGGACAGTTTGCCATCTTTGCCCAGGGCGCTGGATGGTCTTGTCCCAACACTAGCTGAGAGTGCCATTTATTGCAGGCATGAATGTCTTTTAAAAATTGATTGCTATTAAATGATTTATCCAGGATGAATTGTAATGCTTTTTTGTGCTGGATTATTTCAATAAATGATATGTAGGTAATAGGTCGGTTTACATTACATCAGGCATTGATTGAGGCAATTAAAGAATTAGACACAGAAGTTTAATGAGAGTTACAACCAGCCACATATATGAATTTCAGGAACACATTAACTGTATACCCCACTTATCCCACCCACTTTAAAATCACAATCCAGACAGACTGAACCAGTTTGAAAATATGCAAAAAAAGCAGCCACTCTGAAAAATAAAGCATAGTTAATAATTATCAAAATGGCGAGAGTTATATTATAATGATGAGACTTATGCTGTCTCTCGATGTCATAAAAACTAACAATGAACGAACAAGAGCAATGAAAATACTTCACGTGGACAAAAATCTTAGATTTTTTTACAATAACTTGATGTTGTTCCTTAATTGATACATTTCCTGAGTGTAAATAATAAAAAAAAGTCTTGTTCTCATTTTGGAGAAAGTGCCCGTCTGTCTCTGACCTTGGCCAAATCTTTTGGAATATGAATAAATCTCTTCTTCTGTACAACTTTTGGGTCACCATAATAATAGTTCCATGCATACTCTGGAGAAAGGACCTTCATAGGTTTGTAATACAGGAAATATCTGTTTAAATAGCTTTCATCATGCCAAAGAGCCTCCATGTTCTTCTCCTTATCTGCTAGCATGGCATGGTGGCAGTGGTTGGTCAGTTTATAGACCTCCTCTATTTTGCCCCCAAAAAAGCAGCCAGTGTAGTAAAAATCCCCTTCATCTTCTGGAATATATCCTGCAGATTCTGGTCTGCGTTCATTGGTGAATCCTTTTCGTGATGCTCCATAGAAACCGGGGTGAATAACCCCAAAAACATCACCCAGGATCTCAGCTCCGAGGTGGTCAGTAAATTTCATATCCACATCAAGACAGACTAAATAGTCCACTTCATAGGTGAATCGGTCTTGGATATAATCTCGAATAATCTGCATGCGTCTCATGGTGATGTCCTGCCATCTCTTGTAGGAGGGGACTTCAATGACAAACAGCTCTCTATCCTGACCAAGCTTTATGTTAGTGATGTTACTGGGTTGATCAGTGAGGACATAGTAATTGACCTTATGTCCCACCATGAAGAACTTTTCAGCGGTTTCCAGAAAAGTCTTGATAAACTGAACATATCTAGAAAATAAGGTGAGAAAAAAGTGTTTGATTTGGTTAAGCCAAGTGAAGTGCTTATTATGCAATAAAACAGTCAACAATCTTTTTATTTCAGTGGTGGTCGAATTTCTTGAATTATAGGACCTCAAGTGCAGCCACTGACATCTCCAAAGGGCCATAGATAATATTGCGTCAATGTAATACAAAGTAATACAAACCCAATTCCAAAGAAGATGGGACACTATGTAAAATCTACATAAAAACAGAATGCAACGATTTGCAAATCTCATAAACCCATATTTTATTCACAATAGAAAATAGAAAACATATTAAATGTTTAATGACAGAAAATGTACCATGTAACTTGTAAGTTATTTACATGAAGTAATTTTTAAATTGATGAGAGCAACACGTCTCAAAAAAGCTGGGACAGGGCCACAAAAAGTTGGCAAAGTAAGTCAGTGGTATTACCAAGGAAAAGCTGGAAGAACCGTTTGTACCTTGTAGGTCAATTGGCAACAGGACAGTAACATGATTGGGTATAAAAAGAGCATCTTAGAGAGTCAGAGTGTCTAGGCATAAAGATGGGCAGAGGTTCACCAATCTGTGAAAGGCTGCATCTGAAAATTGTCAAACAAAATCAGAATAATGTTGCTCAATGTAAAATTGCAAAGACGTTAAATATATTATCATCTATAGTACATGATAGAATCAGAGAATCTGGAAAAATCCCTATTTGCAAGGGACAAGGCTGAAATGCAATATTGGATGCCCATGATCTTCAGGCCCTCAGACTGCACTGCATTAAAACCTGGCATGTAATGGACGTCACTGCATAGGCTCAGGAATACTTCCAAAATCAATTTCTGTGAACATGGTTCACGGTGCCATCCAAAATGCATGGTAAAGTTCTATCATGGGATCTATCTAGGGATATGGTTTGTGTTAACCATGAGTTTGCTGTTTAGTGAATGTACAAAAATATCAGTCAGAAGACTGTCATTTAGCAGTGGTAGCACTACTGCCACTAAAAATGATATGACAGATGCCTGGTGGTGTCATTGATATCATTATCAGGAGAGGTTTATCTAGCTCCCATGACAGGGATGCGGAACTGCGCCCCCTCTCCCCCTGGTAATGCATGTTGTAGTTTGGGTTTACTGACCAGTGTCCATTCTCTGTCCCCTTGCTCCGCTGTGCCCGGGACAGCTGTCCCTTCTGCCCACCCCTTCTCCTGGACTTGATTGACAGTATGTGGTTAACGATGTCACTCAGAATTCCCACCGTATTGTTACCATATAGAAGCCAGTTAGGATCTGTAATTTGCGACTGGTAAATTGCTGGGTGTAGCGGGATGTTGTGGTGGTGGGTCAATATTATCAGGCGTCACTGATCGAAATTAACTAATTCCCTGAACTACATAATTCACAAGGAATTTACATCATGGGCCATTGTTTTTTTTCTCAACAAAGGAACTTTGTACTATGTACCCTTCACTCACTCACTTGGGGGAGCAGATATCTAGGGGCCTCCCAATTGTAAAGGGGGTTTCAGATTCTGATAATCCCCCCCCCCACACACAGACCCCCACATCCATTTAGGGGGGCAGAATGCGAGGATGAGGCCCTTGTCCTCATCTACATAGAGACAAGGTGCCTTGCAAGGAGGGAGCTTTTGTTGCGCCCCCCCCCCCCCCCCCCGCAAGGTAATATCCCAATTTTGAGAGCATGTGGCCTGGTATAGTTCATGAGGTAGAGTGTGCACACTAACTGCTCCCCCTTTCCTGGCCAGTCAGGCTGTATGCCTAGATAAGGGCTTTTTATTAATCCCTAGGGGGACCTAACGCTGTTAAAAATAAAAATAAATGGTATAACTGTTTTTTAAAAGAAAAATACAGTGTGGGTATGCTCCTACCCCTAAAAATTCACAAAAGTTCCTTATCTAGGCATGCAACCTGGGTTGCCAGGAAAGGGATGGGGGGGGGGGGGCACGCATTCCTACTGAGAAATGGGACATACTACAGTTTGTGGTCCCCCAGTAGAACATCCTTTAGGTTTACTGGGTACTGCAATCTGCGAATGCCAATTTCAGGGCTGATTGGACTGAGTCCTTGGTCAGGAGATACTTCTTCTGTTCATGGCTGGCGGACTGGTTCCAGAAGGCTTGTTGGGAAAGCAAGGCTTGTTCTGTACACAAAGCCTCTCTGGAGATGGCCACACCAATGTCAATTACGTCGGAGCCCTTTGAATGGACTCCCTGACGATATCCAGCATGTTCTCTGAATAACACTATGCCTTGGTTTTTTTGTTGACCACTTTACCAAGTTTGCAGTAGTTGTCCCAACCAAGGACCAGACTGCTCCAATCATGGCTAAGCTATTCTGCCAGCATGTGGTATAACCATACGGATGCCCAAAACAAATGCTCTCGGACCAAGGCACGAACTCTGAGTTGGGGATCTTCTCCGCAACTGTGTTGCCTTAGTGGTATCAGGAAGTCACATACCACTCCATATCACTCCTAGGGTAACGGGGGTTGTGAGCGGTTCAACCACACTCTACTGGGCATCCTTAGGCCCTTCGAGCAAGGGCACTGTGATGTCTGGCATTCACACAGGGGTGCCGTGGTGTGGGCCTACAACAATATGGTCCACCATGCTTCTGGGCATACAACCTTGTTCCTTGTGTTCCGGTGCTACGGACGATTGCTGGTGAATCTCCTGCTGGACTCTCTGGAGAGCTCCCAACCTTGGACACCCAGCACCTTGGGCACAAGCACTAAGACCGGGTTCAGAAAGCTAAACTAGTGGTTCTGGATCGGCACAATGACTTGGCAATAGACACAGTTCTGGATGGACTACCGTTGTGACTGGGGGACAGGGTGTTGGTGAAAAACATCAAAAAGGAGAGAGGCAGCACACTGGAACTCAAGAGGGAGCATACCCCCTATCAGGTGGAAGGGCAGCCCTTCCCTTCAACTCAAGAGGAATGATGTAGTCTCAGAGGGGCCTAATCCCATTAAGAGACGTTTATAACCTGTTGAGGCCGTGTGTGCTGAGTGGTGATTGCACTACCAAGCCAGCTGGAGACAGAGAGCCCTTCAGCTCTGCGGATATTCCACCAGTACAGGAGATGCCTGAGAAATGGTACCTGTCCTCTTTCCTTTTGGAGCCTTCAGAGGCAAGAAGCCCAGCACCACGAGCACAGACAGTCAGGCCACCCCAGAGAGTACTACAGACTGTCCAGCTCTTTCTGAGAAATTGGTTTTGGGTCTGAATAAAGAGGGTGTGGGGATTGTGGATAGCCTTCGTTCTCCTGAAGCCCTGGAAACTCAACTAGAAGATGATTACCTGCAACATGACTCCCTAGAGGATGCTGTAGCTTGTCGCCTTTTGTGGTCTAACCGCAAGCAACTTCCTGCAAAATACTCTGATTATGTTTCGGGTTTCGTCTATCAGTCAGACATCACAAGGAGGCTTCCCGATGATGTCTGACTGACAGACGAAACCCGTACGAGAAGAGGTGAACAGTCGTCTCGGGTCTCTGAGATTTGTGCATGTCAACACAACGGCAGCATTTTTTAATTACCGGTACATGATCCGGAGAGGCACCTAAAAATGTAAGTGTTTTTAAACAGCATTTTAAAATAGCTTTTAAAAAAAGATGGTTTTGATTTATGAAATCCCTCTTTGCTTTTGCCCTTTTATGCATGTGAGCTTTCATCTGAGAGGAAACAGGACAAGCGAAGGACATCTAGCCACGCACAGTGGAGCAGCTGCCATCAATGCAGCTGTAGCAATGATCGAGGTATAATCTTTTAGAACCGGTAATTTACTACACAGAAAAAGTGATCCAAGTGACTATACAGCCACCTGATCACTTTTAGAGGTAGTGGAAAAGGGTATCATCATGAACGTCAGATTGAGAGCAATAATTCTAGTGCCAGACCTCCTGTTTAACTCTAAACTGGTAATCTGTAAAGGCTTTTAAAACCTCACCTCTAAAGATTTTTAGGTACCGTAGTACACAATTTTTTAAACTATTTTTATTGACAAAGAAGCAAAAGACAAATCGGTAAAGCATTCAACATGCTCAACATGAGCATGAAAATAAAAAAAAAAAAAGGAAAAGGTACAGAGTTTGGTACACATAGATATAATTGTTAAAGAGTCATATTTGTATGAGTTTCAGCTTCCAATCATAACAAAGATCAGTAACAAATCCCACTTTGACCCAGTACAATCCAACTGAATATATAGCAAAGCTACAACTAGTACATGGATATATTTCCCTATGCAAACAAAGAACAATAACAAATAGTACTTTTCTTTCATGTAAGTGATGGTGAGGGAGGAGGAACACCAGGCATCCCACACCTTGTCATACCTAATGGGACAGCTCCTGTCTTCAAAAATGATTTTCTTGGGGGGCGTGGCCAGATCCCGAGTGAGATGGCTGCTTGCTGAAACCGCTCCGAACCAAGGCAGAGATCCAGGGCTCAGCAACAAGGGTAAACTCGCCCACGCTGCACGGGAAACCCTGCTTGACATACAGGAACCCTCAAGCTACCCGACGATGTCCAAATGGAGGAAGGAGCAGACGGGTCCTCGTAAGCTAACAGACTTCTATCCGCCTCCAGGCAGGCCGCAAAGCCAAGATGGCGCCTGCGGCTTGCCTGACTCCACACACGGCCGGGACTCCGCTCATCTACAGGCATTGATGTGAGGGGATGACGCCAATCAAATTGCAGCACAAGAACACCCCTCATCCACATTCACTCCGACTACTAGCCCAGCAAAATCTAGGCTGAGGCTTTCTCCTGATGAGACACAGGATCTGGAGGTAAGCCCTCACACTCAGCCCCCACAAGCAGGCCTTAAACTACACGCCTCCATTGCTGCTTTCCCTACATCAAACCAGTCTGTGCTAGATACAACTCTTAGAGACATGCTAGGATCAGTGCAGAGCTCTATTCAATCTGACACATAATGAATATTAAGCAACACTTCACGTCTGAAATGTCACACATGGGAAACAGAATGGTCAGTGTTGAATAAAAGATAGGGGAAATCACCACATCCTTCAATGACATGGTAGATGCTCAAAGGGAGGAATCTGGGGACATAGAAGAACTGCGAGCCAAGCTGGCCGACGTGGAGGACCGCTCCAGGTGGAACAACATTAAGATAAGGGGGATTCTCATAGGGCAATATCTGATGAACCATCTGGATCCATTGCCAGATAAATGGCGGATCAGATTGATTCCATTTAAGCGCAATAGCCTTTCGAGCCAAAAATAGAGTCCCTCAATAGAATAGCCCTATGGAGATTATCATAGGGCAATATTTGATTCACCATCTGGATCCATTGCCAGATAGATGACAGAGCAGATTGATTCCATTTAAGCGCAATAGCCTTTCGAGCCTGGTGCAGGAATGGGACCTGTTGGTAAGAATTCCATGCAAATTTGAAATCGCATGTGCTATACAAGTGCCTAAAATTGGGCCTTTGCCATATGTGGTGCCTGAACACTGTAACCAAGGCCTCATAGTTACTCTTGCTTGGTGCAGGAATGGGACCTGCTGGTAAGAATTCCATACAAATTTGAAATTGTATGTACTACACAGGTGCCAAAAAATTGGGCCTTTGGTGTTGGTGGTGCCTGAATAACGTAAACCCTCACAGTTAGCAGGGCACAGGGACAGGGCCTGCTGTTAAAAATTACATACAACATTTAAATTGTATGCACCTGTCATACAAGTGCAGACAAATTAGGCCTTGGGGGTTGGTAGTGACCTAAACCAAAAACATTGTTGGAAGCTAGCAGAATCAAGGTAGATGAATAGGATAGGCAGCATATGCAGTCTTTTTTACATTCAATACGTTTTTTTTTAGTTTTACATAAGAGAATATAATCAGAACAAATACAACAGAAAATTCAAATTTTCAACAGGTTCCAATGCATGTACACAGATTCATAAAAACTGATGATTGGTACAGTATTTGACAGTCAGAAGTAACAGGAATATCAGGAAGTAACCAAAGCATTACAGGTCATAAAGAGGTATGGCAAATGGTGAGAGTAACACTATGTAGCATTATATTGATATAAGTTATGTTTGTGCTTGGAAGTAGTACGGAAGTGGGAGTCTCATCCATCCCGGACCCAGAACCCTAAGGAGCATTGTCACTAGGTCCGGTCTGAGGGAGCTCCCCCACAGCCAGTGGGGTCACTAGGAAGGTACTATTCTTTCAAGAGAGCCTTAGTGCCTGATTCAGATAGGGCCAGCAATCCCAGGACTTTTGGAATTTCTTAAATGACAAGGAATTGATTGCTAGAGATTTCTCTAGGAGATAGTTGTCATCAACAAGAGATATTACCTCAGATAGATTGGGAGTGGTAGTAGATATCCAATTACGGAGAATAAGGGTCCTGGCTGCTAACAATATGTGAGTTATCATTTGTCTATGGTTGTGAGGGTATCGGTTGATGTTAATATTTAATACAGCCAGTTCTGGGTTTGGGGGTAAAAGTACTCCTGTGCAGGAGGAGATACGCTGGAATATTTTATGCCAAAAGCTTCTGAGTGATGCACAGTCCCACAGAATGTGATGCAAAGTACCCGTTTTGCCGCATTCCCTCCAACACAGTGAGGGTATTGATGGTGACATCTTGGCCAGCCTGTAGGGGGTGTAATACAATTTTAACTGTAGTTTCCCAGTGGTTAGTGCATTTAGAAAATCTGTATATCGAGCGCAGTGCTGTATGCCACTGTTTGAAAGTGAAAGTTAGTTTCAAATCTTTCTCCCATTTAAGCATATTTACCATCTTCTGGGAGGGTGTATTCCCTGATAGGATGTTATAGAAAGTAGATATGCCTTTATTAGTTCCATGTGGTTAAATTAACATGGGTAGCGGTTAGGGAGTGTTTCCCAAGAAGAAAAAGTATTCTTGATACAGTCAACGATGTGTCGGGCAGTAGGTTAAATTCTGTCATTATGTCTTCTCTACTCTTGAGACCCAAAGGTGACCGGAGTTGTGAGATGTGTGTTAGTCCTAGGGTTTCCAATTTGTAAATGTTCAGGTTGCTGTATATAGTCGTGAGGGTGGATAGTGGTAGGTTGTGAATGTCAGTAGGTATGGCTCTTGGTTCTATGTTGTTGACCGTTCTCCAGGCTTGGAGGGAAGCCTTAACCGTAGGTGGGAGCTTAGCGAAGTTCCATGGGATCCAAAGATCTCTCAGAAGCATGAGGTTAAGGTTAGAAGTAGGTACTAGTTGTTCTTCGGTTTTTGACCAAAGGGGGGCGTCATCATGGGGGGTCCAATGTTTAAGCTGATCGAGTCTAGTGGCCCAGTAGTAAGCGGAGATATCGGGTTGTCCCGCTCCTCCTAGGTATTTATGGTTTGTGAGTATATTATATGCAACTCTTGCTTTCTTACCCAGCCATAGGAATTCCCTCAGTGTAGCTACAAGAGTGTGTAATTGTGTTTTGGTAAATGGGACAGGGAGGGCTCTGAATAAGTAGAGGATTTGTGGTAAGATGTTCATCTTAATCGCCGAGATTCTAGCCCCCCATGATAAGTTCAGGGAAGCTATCCTTTTTAATTCAGTTGTTAGTTTTTGTCTAAGGGGGCCTAGATTGTTCTTGACAAGATCTGTGGTTTTGGAGGTAATAAAAATTCCTAAATATGAAATCTTGTCCGCTGTCCAGGGGAAGGGGCAGGAGTTGGTTAGAGTTTGTTTAGTTTCTGGGGGTACTCCTAGGTCAAGGATCGTCGATTTTGTGGTGTTAATTTTATAAAATGAAATTTTACTGAATTCATTCAAAATTTGGTATGTAGCGGGTAATGAGATTTTGGGTTTTGTCAGCATTAATATAATGTCATCGGCAAACAAATTTATTTTATGATCATAACCATCAGTGTTTAATACACGAACATGTCTGTCGGAGCGAAGGGTTGCAGCAAGGGGTTCTAAAATTAAATTGAAGACTGTTGGGGACAAGGGGCACCCCTGCCTGGTACCGTTGGATAAGGTGATCGGTTTGGACAATGCACCTGAAGCAAAGACCCTGGTAGAAGGTTGTGAATAAATGGCCATAATGGCAGAAAAAATATTGCCTCGAAGGCCAAATTTGTGTAGGGTAGCCTTCATGTAGCTCCAGTTGACTCTGTCAAACGTCTTCTATGCATCCAGGGAAAGGAGGAGAGAAGGCGTTTGACTTTTTTCGGCCATATGTAGCACATCCACTATACATCTAGTGGCGTCTGACGTTTGGCGACCCTGTATGAATCCCATCTGATCTTTTCCTATTGGGGAGGGAACCATCTCCTGTAGGCGCCCTGCAAGCATTTTAATGTCTGTATTCAACAGAGATATAGGGCGGTAGTTGCCCAGGAAGAGATGGATCCTTCCCTGGTTTTGGTATGGTAACAATGTATGCTCCCAGCATATCCGCAGGAAAACTAGTCTCGGTTGCAGCTTTAGTGTAAACATCCAGTAAATGTGGTATTAGAATATAGCTGTACAATTTATAATATTCGCTCGGGAATCCGTCGGGTCCTGGGGATTTACCGTTGGGAAGTGAGTTTATGGTTTTTCTAACTTCGTCTCACGTAAATGGAGCGTTGAGAGTAGACAATTGTTGTTCGGTAAGGGACGGTAGGTCTAATTTATCCAAAAAGGCAGATATTTCAGATATAGTCGGGGTATGGATGGTGCTGTCTTGGTCAAGATTGTATAGTGAGTGATAGTAGTTTGCAAATTCATTTGCTATGTCTTGAGGATGGGTAAATTTAGTGTTTGTCTGAGGGTTGGTCATATGGGAGATTTTGGATTTGGTCTGTTTGGCTTTAATTCTGTTAGCCAGTGCTTTTCCTGGCTTGTTAGCGTGAGCATAGTATGTCGTTTTGAGTTTGCGGAATACCTTGTCGTGTTGTGTTAGAAGTTGTTGACATAGGTCATGTCTCAGGTCATGTAGGGTATTGCCTAGGGATGGGTCGGGTACCACTTTGTGGTTTTGTTCTAGGGTGTTGATTTGGGACAGTAGGTTGGAGAGTTTTTGGTTATGTAATTTTTTCATTTTAGAATTTTGTAGGATGCAGATGCCTCTTATGAATGCCTTATAAGGACCATGGGTTAGAGACAGAGTTTTCATTAAAGCTAAAGAATTCCTGCAGGTGCTGGGATACACACTTACCAACTTGTTCAGTCTGAAGATTTCGGATATTACATCTCCATACTTGCCCCGCAGATCTCGGGATTCCCTCATCAACAGTCAGTTCTATTGCTGCACGGTCAGACCATGTAATGTTTTTAATCTCTGCAGAAGAAGTTCTTCCCAGGAGGTGCCACTCCACCAGAAAGAGGTCAATAGGATAGGATTTATGTGAAAAAACTAATTTATACCCGCGCTTATGGAATAAAATAACTAAATTATAAATCTCCAAGTGATCAAATGGTGTATAAATTCAGTGCAAAGAAATAATATATTTATAAATGAGCAGCTGCTGCGACACTAAGAAAATCTTAGGAATGATATACAACACAAATTTAAAGCAGCGCTAGCCCTTAAAATTGTATAAATAAATAAATAAATAAATAAATGACACTAGGTATCTCCTAGGTAAAAAATGTGACACTCTCAAGTAAAAAATGTGGATATAAAATTTGGTTAAACAATTTTTAGAAACAACTATATATTAAATAATGTGAAAATGACAATATTTCGGTGCTAAAATACATATATAATTATAAAAAGCTGTGACATCGTGCTAAAGTCCATAAAAAATAACCCTTAGGTGATCAAAGTAAGGTGCTCCGGTGCCGGTTATACAATAAAGTGCTCCAAGGTGAAAAGGTGCCCCTCTTGGTTCGCTACTCACCACAACGCCAATATTTAAGAGCCTCAACAGTATTGCAAATAAGCCTTGACACCAGGATAATTTCCTCTGTACGCCTTTCACTGTATGTATGGGTCCGCTTGCGCATCCACCATTAAGAGAAATAAACGGCGTATATAGTGAAGTAAGTACGTAAGGTTTTATTTCTGCTTAGCAGCCAAATGCATACTTACAGCAAGTAAAAGATAATTAGGCATATACAAACAGTGCCTCGTGGTTACGCCGCTCGGCGTGCGTTCCACGGACAGGAAGTGATGAACCGGAAATGACGTGCCGCTCCGTGCGTGACAGGAAATGCGTCAACGCGTTTCGCCGTAACTTCCGGCGTTTTCAAAGACATCATTTCCTGTTTACATCGGCCTTTTATATGATAGGCAACCAGTCGTCATATCCCGGTATCATATTATTACAGAAATGTAATCTTGCAAAAACATCGCAAATCATCTATACAGTATCTAGATTGGTATATTGGCATTACCAACCGGCATTTTTTCAACTTATATTTTGATTGAGATATTAGATAAATTGCGGTATGTAAATTCCGGATTTCACTTCCTGTTTACATCAAATCGACATATTAAAACATATATTTTATTTGGCACATTGGCTATTAAAATTGTGATATAAAACACACATTACAATCATAAAAATGGACTTATAAGTAAAAATAAATAGATAAAAAATACCCAATGAAATTTTATTTATATTAATTTTAAAAACCAATTATTTGCTAAAAATTATTATGTCAGATGAACTTGTGGAAAAATAAATATCATTATTATTATATATATGTTATGGATTCCATTTAATTGACATTATAATTACTCTAAATGTAAAAAATAAAAAATAAAAAATTAAAAATTAAAAATTATAAAATGATTTGACATTATTGTTATATTATTTATTTGTTATACATGTAGGGGATAGATTCATTAGTCAATATCTATATTGACGGACTTTAGATAATATTACAATTGGAGGATGCTTGAAATACAGTGATATTCTATATATACAATTTTAAAATCATGATCTGAATCTTTTATTTGATTGGACCTAAATCAAAATGTATTATAACATTATTGATTTGACATTATTGTTATATTGTTTATTTGTTATACATATATGGGATGAGTTCATTGGTCTATATCTATATTGACAGATTTTGAATAATATTACAATTGGAGGATGTTTAAAATACAGTGATATTCAATATATTCAATTTAAAATTATAATCTGAATTTTTTATTTGATTGGACCTAAAATTAAATCAACTTAGATTATAACAACAAATTAATTTATAGGAGGTGTGATGGGAATGGAATTCTTTTGTTTCAGAGAGAAAGGGGGCAGAGAGATGGACCTATTGTACATACTTGGGTTACCAGTTGGATAGAAAACAATTGACATCAATATCCACGTTTAACCCCTTTGGTTTTAATGTCTCTAAACGATGGATCCATTGCGTCTCATTCTGTGATATAGCTTTTTTTAGGTTGCCGCCCCTCCAATGGGGCTCAATTTTATCGATACCACAGAAAGTTAGAAAGGCAGGATTGCTCTGGTGCACTAACTTAAAATGATGGGAGAGACTGTGGTTTTTGAACCCTTTTTTAATGTTTGAAACGTGTTCTCTGAGTCTTGTTCTTAGTTCTCTTGTGGTTCTACCCACGTACTGAAGAGCCACACCAGAGAGGCAGCGGGAGATTAGGGAAGTTAACGAGTGGCTGAGGAGCTGGTGTAGTAAGGAGGGTTTCGGGTTCCTGGAGAACTGGGCCGACTTCTCAGTCGGTCACCGGCTCTTTGGTAGGGACGGATTGCACCTAAATGGGGTGGGTGCAGCCGTACTGGGTGAGAGGATGGCCAAAAAGTTAGAGGGGCTTTTAAACTAGGGAATGGGGGGGAGGGTACAGATGTAGAATTAGCCAGTGGAAAGCAAGTTTCAGAGGGCAGAAATGGGGGCATTAGCGGTAGGGTGTTCGGAGCCCCTATACCCAGGGTGGGTACGGGGAAAAATCAAGAGAGCAGCCTAAAAACATCAAAATTACGAGGCTTATATACCAATGCCAGAAGCCTGGCCAACAAGATGGGAGAGCTGGAGCTGCTGATGTTTGAGGAGGACTTAGATTTTGTGGGGATAACTGAGACTTGGTTTGACAGCTCTCATGACTGGATGGCGACCATTCAGGGGTATTCCCTTTATCGCAGAGATAGAGAGGGTAAAAAAGGGGGAGGGGTATGTTTGTATATTAAGAACAGTATACAGGTAAATATGAGGGATGATATTAATAATGGAGCTATGGACGAGGCAGAATCCCTATGGGTAGAGCTTCAAAGGAAAGGCACGGTGGGGAAGGTAATATTGGGCGTATGCTATAGGCCCCCAAACCAGAGGGAGGAGGGTGAGGTGGACCTCATGTTACAGATAGGATTGGCAGCAAGGATGGGAAATGTCATTATAATGGGGGACTTTAATTATCCTGATATAGACTGGGCAGAAGGAACCGCGCATTCAGCCAAGGCTCGGCAGTTCCTAAATGTTTTGCAGGACAATTTCATGGGTCAGATGGTGAATGCACCGACAAGAAGCAATGCGGTACTTGACCTACTGATTACCAACAATACAGACCTGCTCACGGATATAGAAATACGGGACAACTTAGGGAACAGTGACCATAGGTCAATTGGTTTCAGTATTAATTACAGTAATAGGAAACACAAGGGTAATATAAGGACACTGAATTTCAAAAGAGCCAATTTCCCTAAACTGCGCTCGCTGCTAGAAAATATCAATTGGGATAGAACCCTGGGAACAAAGAACACGGAGGAAAAATGGGAGTGCTTCAAGAGCATACTTAACAAGGGGGTGGACCAGTGCATTCCACAGGGAAATAAATTTAAAAGAGCAAAACTAAACCCTGGGTGGCTAAACTCCAACATAAAAATGTATATTAGAGCTAAAGAAAAGGCCTTCAAAAAATACAAGACTGAGGGGTCATTGGCAGCATTTAAGCATTACAAAGAGTGTAATAAGAAATGTAAAGATGAAATCAGGGCGGCTAAAATAGAACACGAGAGACATATAGCGGAGGAGAGTAAAAAGAACCCCAAGAAGTTCTTTAAGTATATAAACAGTAAGAAAGCGAGGCCAGAACACATTGGCCCCATAAAAGATGATAAAGGAAAAATGGCCACTGAGGACAGAGAAAAGGCGGAAGTGTTAAATAATTTCTTTTCTTCAGTCTTCACAAAGGAATCGGGGGGCTACACGAACCTAGCTTGTAAGGCCGAACTAAATAATACACCTCAGGAAGTGCCGCCATGGCTAACAGAGGATAGACTTAGAGCTAAACTAGAGAAACTTAACATAAATAAATCCCCGGGACCGGATGGCTTGCACCCAAGGGTTCTAAATGAGCTCAGTCAGGTGATTGCCAGACCATTATTCTTGATCTTTAAGGATAGTTTACAGACGGGTATGGTGCCAGCTGATTGGAAAAAAGCCAACGTGGTACCAATATTTAAAAAGGGGCCGAGATATATCCCGGGTAACTATAGGCCGGTCAGCCTAACATCTGTAGTCTGCAAAATTTTGGAGGGGATGATAAGGGACCACATACAAGACTTTAGTAATGAAAACGGTATTATAAGTAGTAATCAGCATGGATTCATGAAAAATCGTTCATGCCAAACCAATCTATTAACCTTCTACGATGAAGTGAGCTGCCACTTAGATAAAGGTAAGCCTGTGGATGTGGTGTATCTGGACTTTGCAAAGGCCTTTGACACCGTTCCCCACAAACGCTTACTGTACAAACTAAGGAAGGTAGGTATGGACCATAAGGTGAGTACCTGGATAGAGAACTGGCTCCAGGGGAGAGTACAGAGGGTGGTGATTAATGGGGAGTACTCTGATTGGGCGGGTGTGGAAAGTGGGGTCCCCCAGGGTTCTGTCCTGGGACCAATCCTGTTTAATTTATTCATAAATGATCTAGAGGAGGGGATATCTAGTACAATCTCAGTATTTGCAGATGATACTAAATTAGGCATGCCAATATCTTCTATGCAGGATGTGGAAATCTTGCAAGCAGACCTGAACAAAATAACGGGGTGGGCAACTACATGGCAGATGAGATTTAATGTAGAAAAATGTAAAGTAATGCACTTGGGGGCCAGAAACCAGAAAGCAAGCTACTCACTAGGGGGGGAACCTCTGGGTGAGTCTAGGATGGAAAGGGACCTGGGGGTACTGGTAGACAACAGGCTTGGAAGTGGCATGCAATGCCAAGCCGCTGCAAGCAAAGCCAACAGAATACTGGGTTGTATAAAAAAGGGGATTCACTCCAGAAATAAAGAGATTATTCTTCCACTCTACAAGACTCTGGTCCGGCCACATCTGGAGTATGCTGTCCAGTTCTGGGCACCGGTCCTCAGGAAGGATGTGCTGGAACTGGAGAAAGTCCAGAGAAGGGCAACAAAAATAATTAGGGGAATGGAGGACATCGGCTATGAGGAAAGACTACAAGCACTGAACCTATTCTCTCTGGAGAAGAGACGCTTGAGGGGGGATATGATATCAATGTACAAATACTGTACTGGCGACCCTAGCATAAGGAACAAACTATTTAGAGTAAGGGAATACAATAAGACACGTGGCCACTCACTAAAACTAGAGGAAAGGCGGTTTAACCTTAAAGTGCGTAAGGGGTTCTTCACTGTAAGAGCGGTAAGGATGTGGAATTCTCTTCCGCAAGCAGTCGTATCAGCGGGGAGCATTGATAGTTTCAAAAAACTATTGGATGGACACCTTAAAGACCACAACATACAGGGGTATACAATGTACGGTTAAAAGCAAACACACACACATAGGTTGAACTGGATGGACTTGTGTCTTTTTTCAGCCTCACTAACTATGTAACTATGTATGTAACTGAAGCCCGCAAGGACATGAGAGAAGGTAAGTTACATGGGTAGAGGCGCACGTAATAAATTTATTGATTTTATAGGTTTTACCATTATAAAAAGATTTAAAAACACTACTTTTCCTTTTTCTGTACCTCGAGGTTCTGCAGATCACGCACCTCCCACAGCTAAAAAAGCCAACCTGATCTAAAAACGTACAGGTCTTTATAGGTGGGTTAGCTACATTGTGCGCCAATTGTAGTCTCAGGGTCTTGGGTTTCGTATAAATGAATTGTGGTTTTGAGGGTAAAAGGGTCTTTAAAACATTATCTTTTAGTAAAAGGTGCCAGTGTTTTTTAAAAATTCTTTCAATTTGGGAGTGCTGTCTTGAAAAACTTGTTAAAAAGGCTAGGCTAAAATCTTTTTCTTTATTTTTTTCCTTTTTCTTAAATAGGTCTTTACGTTCCATATTTCTGACCTTATTTTTAGTTGCTAAAAGATCTTTGGTTTTATACCCTTTTTCTTGGAATTTTTTTATAATTACATCGGCCTGTACATCATAATCGCTTTTTCTATTGCAATTTCTCCTTATCCTCATTTACTGGCTATTTGGAATACTATTAAGCCATCTGGGGTGATGGCAACTTCCCACTGGAATATAGCCATTGGCATCCACTTCTTTAAAATACGTTTTGGTAAAAAGCCTGTTGAAATTTTTAAAAATACACAAATCTAAAAAGTTAATATTGTTAAAATTATAAACATGGGAGAAAGAGATATCATACGGATTATTATTCATAAATATTAAAAACTGATCCAATGAGTCCTGCGTTCCTCTCCACACGATAAAATGTCGTCTATATATCTCTTGTAGGTGATGAGTTCTTTTGGTCTGTTTTTAAAAATCTGTTCGCTTTCCCATTTTTGCATAAAAATATTAGCTATGGAAGGAGCATATTTGGCTCCCATAGCCACACCCTTTCTTTGTCTAAAAAACTTTTTCTCATGCCAAAAAAAGTTGTGGCTCATTGCAAGATCTAATCCCTGCAATAAAAATTCTTTCTGCTTCGTTTTTATCTCAGTTTGGTCTAAGGCCCATTTTGCTGCTCTTAGGGCAAACTCTTGCTTGATATTGGTGTAGAGGGAATTGACATCTACTCCCACTAGAATGTCATTCTCCTCTACCTCTAGATCTTTTAAAATTTCCATTAAATGTTTGCTGTCCCGTAAATATGCTGAACCCTCTTGTGCCAGGGGCTGGAAAAAGCAATCCAGGTATTCTCCTAGCCTTGATAAGAGGGAATCAACCCCACTTACTATGGGTCTCCCCGGTGGATGTTCCTTATTTTTATGGAGTTTCGGTAGGTGGTAAATAACCGGCACTCTAGGTGCGTCGGGTACCAGATACCGACTTTCTTTTTTATTTATAATCCCTCCTTTACTTGCCCATTTTACCAACTTTGTTAATTTGGCTTTATATTTGTTAGTAGGGTTTCCTTTTAGTAATTCATATGTGTCTGGGTCGTTAACCAGTGGGGTAGATGTCAATTCCCTCTACACCAATATCAAGCAAGAGTATGCCCTAAGAGCAGCAAAATGGGCCTTAGACCAAACTGAGATAAAAACGAAGCAGAAAGAATTTTTATTGCAGGGATTAGATCTTGCAATGAGCCACAACTTTTTTTGGCATGAGAAAAAGTTTTTTAGACAAAGAAAGGGTGTGGCTATGGGAGCCAAATATGCTCCTTCCATAGCTAATATTTTTATGCAAAAATGGGAAAGCGAACAGATTTTTAAAAACAGACCAAAAGAACTCATCACCTACAAGAGATATATAGACGACATTTTTATCGTGTGGAGAGGAACGCAGGACTCATTGGATCAGTTTTTAATATTTATGAATAATAATCCGTATGATATCTCTTTCTCCCATGTTTATAATTTTAACAATATTAACTTTTTAGATTTGTGTATTTTTAAAAATTTCAACAGGCTTTTTACCAAAACGTATTTTAAAGAAGTGGATGCCAATGGCTATATTCCAGTGGGAAGTTGCCATCACCCCAGATGGCTTAATAGTATTCCAAATAGCCAGTTAATGAGGATAAGGAGAAATTGCAATAGAAAAAGCGATTATGATGTACAGGCCGATGTAATTATAAAAAAATTCCAAGAAAAAGGGTATAAAACCAAAGATCTTTTAGCAACTAAAAATAAGGTCAGAAATATGGAACGTAAAGACCTATTTAAGAAAAAGGAAAAAAATAAAGAAAAAGATTTTAGCCTAGCCTTTTTAACAAGTTTTTCAAGACAGCACTCCCAAATTGAAAGAATTTTTAAAAAACACTGGCACCTTTTACTAAAAGATAATGTTTTAAAGACCCTTTTACCCTCAAAACCACAATTCATTTATACGAAACCCAAGACCCTGAGACTACAATTGGCGCACAATGTAGTTAACCCACCTATAAAGACCTGTACGTTTTTAGATCAGGTTGGCTTTTTTAGCTGTGGGAGGTGCGTGATCTGCAGAACCTCGAGGTACAGAAAAAGGAAAAGTAGTGTTTTTAAATCTTTTTATAATGGTAAAACCTATAAAATCAATAAATTTATTACGTGCGCCTCTACCCATGTAACTTACCTTCTCTCCTGTCCTTGTGGGCTTCAGTACGTGGGTAGAACCACAAGAGAACTAAGAACAAGACTCAGAGAACACGTTTCAAACATTAAAAAAGGGTTCAAAAACCACAGTCTCTCCCATCATTTTAAGTTAGTGCACCAGAGCAATCCTGCCTTTCTAACTTTCTGTGGTATCGATAAAATTGAGCCCCATTGGAGGGGCGGCAACCTAAAAAAAGCTATATCACAGAATGAGACGCAATGGATCCATCGTTTAGAGACATTAAAACCAAAGGGGTTAAACGTGGATATTGATGTCAATTGTTTTCTATCCAACTGGTAACCCAAGTATGTACAATAGGTCCATCTATCTGCCCCCTTTCCTTCCCCCTTACTTTCCCTATAACATACGCATGAAACAAAAGAATTCCATTCCCATCACACCTCCTATAAATTAATTTGTTGTTATAATCTAAGTTGATTTAATTTTAGGTCCAATCAAATAAAAAATTCAGATTATAATTTTAAATTGAATATATTGAATATCACTGTATTTTAAACATCCTCCAATTGTAATATTATTCAAAATCTGTCAATATAGATATAGATTAATGAACTCATCCCATATATGTATAACAAATAAACAATATAACAATAATGTCAAATCAATAATGTTATAATACATTTTGATTTAGGTCCAATCAAATAAAAGATTCAGATCATGATTTTAAAATTGTATATATAGAATATCACTGTATTTCAAGCATCCTCCAATTGTAATATTATCTAAAGTCCGTCAATATAGATATTGACTAATGAATCTATCCCCTACATGTATAACAAATAAATAATATAACAATAATGTCAAATCATTTTATAATTTTTAATTTTTAATTTTTAATTTTTTATTTTTTATTTTTTACATTTAGAGTAATTATAATGTCAATTAAATGGAATCCATAACATATATATAATAATAATGATATTTATTTTTCCACAAGTTCATCTGACATAATAATTTTTAGCAAATAATTGGTTTTTAAAATTAATATAAATAAAATTTCATTGGGTATTTTTTATCTATTTATTTTTACTTATAAGTCAATTTTTATGATTGTAATGTGTGTTTTATATCACAATTTTAATAGCCAATGTGCCAAATAAAATATATGTTTTAATATGTCGATTTGATGTAAACAGGAAGTGAAATCCGGAATTTACATACCGCAATTTATCTAATATCTCAATCAAAATATAAGTTGAAAAAATGCCGGTTGGTAATGCCAATATACCAATCTAGATACTGTATAGATGATTTGCGATGTTTTTGCAAGATTACATTTCTGTAATAATATGATACCCGGATATGACGACTGGTTGCCTATCATATAAAAGGCCGATATAAACAGGAAAATATGTCTTTGAAAACGCCGGAACTTATGGCGAAACGCGTTGACGCACTTCCTGTCACGCACGGAGCGGCACGTCATTTCCGGTTCATCACTTCCTGTCCGTGGAACGCACGCCGAGCGGCGTAATCACGAGGCACTGTTTGTATATGCCTAATTATCTTTTACTTGCTGTAAGTATGCATTTGGCTGCTAAGCAGAAATAAAACCTTACGTACTTACTTCACTATATACGCCGTTTATTTCTCTTAATGGTGGATGCGCAAGCGGACCCATACATACAGTGAAAGGCGTACAGAGGAAATTATCCTGGTGTCAAGGCTTATTTGCAATACTGTTGAGGCTCTTAAATATTGGCGTTGTGGTGAGTAGCGAACCAAGAGGGGCACCTTTTCACCTTGGAGCACTTTATTGTATAACCGGCACCGGAGCACCTTACTTTGATCACCTAAGGGTTATTTTTTATGGACTTTAGCACGATGTCACAGCTTTTTATAATTATATATGTATTTTAGCACCGAAATATTGTCATTTTCACATTATTTAATATATAGTTGTTTCTAAAAATTGTTTAACCAAATTTTATATCCACATTTTTTACTTGAGAGTGTCACATTTTTTACCTAGGAGATACCTAGTGTCATTTATTTATTTATTTATACAATTTTAAGGGCTAGCGCTGCTTTAAATTTGTGTTGTATAGGATAGGATTTATGTCATGCAGAGTAGAAGGTAAAGTCTCTTTCTGATGCATGAAGGCACCTCCATGTGTCATAGAGATGTTCACTGTTGAGTAGGTCGAGCAGAGATATCCTGCGGCCAGTTGAGGAGGCGGAGGTGTCTATGTCTAGATTAACCGTGAGGTTAAAGTCTCCACATATGACTAGATTCCCATATTTCTTCTTGGCAATAAAGTCTACGTAGGAATCTAAGCTGATGTGTGTTTGGCGCGTAGATTGAGACAAAGATCATTGGTAGGTTATTGAAGTCTCCTGTAATGATCAAGTAGCGGCCTTCTGGGTCAGCAATCTGTTCTTTTAGTTGAAAGGTGATGGTATTTTTTATGGCGAAAAGGATTCCTTTCTTCTTAGTTGTGGACGTTGCCAGGAAAATGTTGGGAAAGTCCTTGTGGGAGCACTTTGGATGATTTGTGGTCTGGAAGTGTGTCTCCTGGACTGAGAGGATGTCGGCGTTAGAGAATTTAATTTCCTTCCACATTGCAAATCTTTTAACCGGGTGGTTTAGTCCATTAGCGTTGATTGAAAGACACTTGAAAGGCATTATGGTGGGTGTTCTGATTAATTCAGGGGCGATGTGATGTAAGTGGAGTTGCTAACCCGCTTAATGGCTTGGTGAATTCCATGAGAGAGAGGAATAAAAGTATTTCCAGTGTGTACAGGTTGTGCATTGGAAGAACAAAACAGAAACGAACAAGGATAAGGGGTGTGAACGAATAAAAAAAAAAGACCATAGTATAGGTCCGTGATTAACTGAAACAGTTAATAACAGTTCTGGGTGTGGGGCCATACGGATTTAGGAAGATCCATTGGCCTGAGGACCGTGATGTTGGGGATGTGTATTAGGAATACCATCCGCGTGGGTTTTTTTGCTTTGTTTTCCTGACCTCTTTCTGGACACAACATGCCACTCTTCGGATAAGTGAGAGGGGCCAGGGCCCCTATGGGGGGGTTCCTCCTCTGGGAGGAGTATCCCCCATTTTTGGAGGAGGGCAATACCTTCTTCAAGTGCTGTGACTGTGGTAGAATTCCCATTGTAGGTGATGATCAGGGAAGCGGGGTACTTCCACTTGTGTGGGATTTTATGGTTCCTGAGTAGGGTTGAGCGGACACCTAGATGTCCGTGTTCGACGGGTTCGGCCGAACTTTAAAAAAAAAGTCCGGGTCCGTGTCCCGGACTTTTACCGAACTTTTCCCGGACACCGAACCCCATTGAAGTCAATGGGGACCCGAACTTTAAGGCACTAAAATGGCTCTAAAACACCAATGGAAAGGGCTAGAGTGCTGCAAATGGCAGCAAAACGTAGTTAAGAGCATGGCAAGTGCTCTGCAAACAAATGTGGATAGGGAAATAACTTAAAACAACAAAAAAAAACAGAAAAATAAAACAATGTTCTTCATCTCTGAAGGACGGGGCCCATATGGAGTAGGAGGGAGGTTGAGGTGGTGGTGGATGTGGCAGTGTCATAGGCGTGCGCACAGGGTGTGCCTGGTTTTCCCTGGGCACACCCTAATCACCTAGGGCACATAGCATTATCGCTCTGTTTGCCAGTGAGGAGATGGGAAAGATCTCCCTCGCACCTGCTCTGCTCTATTTCTCTTTGCCAGCAGGGAGAGTAATGTATCGGGGCCATGTACATGTAGGCAAACACATGCATGTGTATTTCAACTTTGGGGTGCACACCCTAATGCAATAGGCTGCGCACACCTATGGGCGGTGTAGGTGGAAGCGGCGGTGGAGGAGGACCAGGGCCGGATTAAGAGCATCATGGTCTTGGTGCTGAGGATTTTGAAGGGCCTTAAGGGCCGTGCCTTGGCATGCACCCAGAGGAGGAAGGGTGCAGCCATGCATGCCTAATTCAACATGGGATGCTGTCTCTGAAGCCCATAAACACATCCATGCATCGGCAACTGTCCCTCCTTGTCCGGCCTTCGCGCTGTGTGGGGAGGTTCTGAGGGTGCTGCCTGGGGAAGCGAGCATAGAAGCCAGACTTCTGTGTTTACAAGTGACAGAAGAGCGGTCACAGTGAATATGGCCAACCCGGGGCCTATATAAAAGGTAGGGGCCTGCATGGAGCTGCAGCTCCAATAGCCCCTACGTTAATCTGGCCCTGAGGAGGAGGACGAGGTAGCCAACACTGCTTCTTTTCACAAATTTTAAATGAGGGTACACCCCAAAAGAGTGAGAAAGAGCAAAAATGGAACAATGGCTGGGTAAGGTCGGTATCCATTGCTATTCTGCACAAGGTACGGAAAAGTCCCGTGGGATCCATGCCTGGTTCATTTTAATGAACGTGAGCTTGTCCACATTGTCTCTGGACAGGCGGCTGCGCTTGTCTGTTATAACACCCCCAGCCGTGCTAAATACCCGTTCAGATAATACACTGGCTGCAGGGCACGCCAGCACCTCCAAGGCGTAAAGGGCAAGCTCAGGCCATGTGCCCAATTTGGAGACCCAGAAGTTGAAGGGGGCAGACCCCTCATTCACTACATGTAGGCGTGTGCACACATACTGCTCCACCATGTTGGTAAAATGCTGCCTCCTGCTAAGACGTTCCATCTGAGCTGCTGGTGCTGCTGTTTGTTGTGGCGTGCTGACAAAGCTTTTCCACATTTCGGCCATGCTAACCCTGCCTTCTGAGGTGCTGGCGGTGCCCTGGTTGAGTTGGCGACCTCCTCCTCCTCCTCCTCTGCCTTGTGCTTCCACTGTGGCCCCGCTGTCAGATGGGAATGCCAGCAGCATCGCATCTACCAGCGTGCGCTTGTACTCGCGCATCTTGCGATCGCGCTCCAGTGAGTGAATTAAGGACGGTACGTTGTCCTTGTAACGGGGATCCAGCAGCGTGGCCACCCAGTAATCAGCACAAGTTAGAATGTGGGCAACTCGGCGGTCGTTGTGGAGACACTGCAGCATGTAATCGCTCATGTGTGCCAGGCTGCCCAGAGGCGACGAAAGGCTGTCCTCTGTGGGAGGTGTATCGTCCGTGTCCTCTGTATCCCCCCAGCCACGCACCAGTGATGGCCATGAGCTGGCCTGGGTGCCACCCTGCTGTGAACATGGTTCCATCTCCTCCTCCAGCTCCTCCTCCTCCTCATCCTCCTCATCCTCCAGAACTGTGCCCCTGCTGGACAATTGTGTCCCTGGCGTTTGTGTGTGCAGGAACCCACCATCGGAGCCCCTTGCGAATGACTGCCCTGAAAGCCTTTGAAATGTTACCTCTTCATCCTCCTCCTCCTCCTCCTCATCCTGTGCCACATCCTCTTCCATCATCGCCCGAATTGTTTTTTCAAGGAGGCATAGAAGTGGGATAGTTAAGCTGAGAACGGCGTCATTGCCACTGGCCATGTTGGTGGAGTACTCAAAACAGCGCAACAAGGCACACAGGTCTCGCATGGAGGCCCAGTTATTGGTGGTGAAGTGGTGCTGTTCCGCAGAGCGACTCACGCGTGCGTGCTGCAGCTGAAACTCCACTATGGCCTGTTGCTGCTCGCACAGTCTTTGCAGCATGTGCAAGGTGGAGTTCCACCTTGTGGGCACGTCACATATGAGGCGGTGAGCGGGAAGGCCGAAGTTACGCTGCAGCCCTGCCAGGCGAGCAGCAGCAGGGTGAGAACGCCGAAAGTGCGCACAGACGGCCCGCACTCTCTGCAGCAGCTCTGACATATCGGAGTAGTTTTTAAGGAACCTCTGCACCACCAAATTCAGCACATGCGCCAGGCAAGGGATGTGCGTCAAACCGGCTAGGCCCAGAGCTGCTATGAGATTTTGCCCGTTATCGCACACCACCAGGCCGGGCTTGAGGCTCGCTGGCAGCAACCACTCATTTGTCTGCTGTTCCATGCTCCTCCACAACTCCTGCGCGGTGTGTGGTTTGTCCCCCAAACAGGCAAGTTGTAAAACTGCCTGCTGTCGTTTAGCCCTGGCCGTGCTGAAGTTGGTGGTGAAGGTATTACGCTGTCCGGATGAGGAGGCGGTAGAGGATGAGGTAGCGGAGTAGGATGAGTTAGGAACAGGAGGCAAACTGAAGCGCCCTGCAATCCTCGGTGGTGGAAGGACATGTGCCAAATTGCTATCCGCCTCAGGCCCATCCGCCACTGCATTTACCCAGTGTGCCGTTAGGGAGATATAACGCCCCTGACCGTGCTTACTGGTCCACGTATCGGTAGTTAGGTGGACCTTGGCACAGATGGCGTTGCGCAGTGCACACCTGATTTTTTCCCCCACTTGGTTGTGCAGGGAAGGGATGGCTTGCCTGGAAAAGTAGTGGCGGCTGGGCACGACGTACTGTGGGACAGCCACCGACATAAGGTTTTTAAAACTGTGCGTCTCCACCAGACGGAATGACAGCATTTCAAAGGCCAATAATTGTGAAATGCTGGCATTCAGGGCCAGGGATCGCGGGTGGGTAGGGGGGTACTTCCTCTTCCTCTCAAGTGTTTGGGAGATGGAAAGCTGAACGCTTCCACGGGACATTGTGGAGATGGTTGTTGGTGACCCAGGTGGTGGTGTTGCTGACAGATCGTCTGTTTGCGGGGTGGCAGGTGCCGGTATGACTACAGAGGTGGCTGGAGTGGCCGAGACTGCAGCAGAAGAGGAAGCAGGATGAGCCAGAGACGTTTCTTGGTTTTGAAGGTGTGTACTCCACTGCAGCTCGTGCTTTGCACTTAGATGCCTGATCATGCAGGTTGTGCTCAGGTTGAGAAGGTTTATGCCTCGCTTCAGGCTCTGATTGCACAGGGTGCAAGCCACTCGTGTCCTGTCATCAGCACATTTTCTAAAGAACTTCAACGCTAGAGAACTCTTTTGAGCTGACTTTGGTGCGCTCGTTCCCTTGCTGCGTTGGGCAGTAGCAGGCGTAGTGTCTAGGGCACGGCCGCTCCGCTTCTGCACCCTGCTCCCTCTTCTGCTGTGCTGGTGGCTCTGTGCGACCACCGCCTCTTCCTCCAAACTACTCAGGTCACCTGCATGACCTTCATTCCATGTGGGGTCGAGGACCTCATCGTCCTCCACATCATCTTCCACCCAGTCTTCACCCCTGCCCTCCCTGTCGGTCTCCACAATGCTGAACGCCGCAGCAGTTGGCACCTGCGTTTCGTCATCATCGGAGACGTGCTGTGATGGTCCTTCCATGTACTCATCTTGAGAAATAAGTGGTTGGGCATCGCTGCACTCAATCTCTTCCACTTCTGGGGCAGGGCTAGGTGGATGGCCCTGGGAAACCCTGCTGACAGAGTCATCAAAAAGAATAAGAGACTGCTCTATGGCTTGGGGCTCAGACTGTTTGCCTGATTTGCAAGGGGGTGAGGTGAAAGACGGTTGGACATTGGCTGCAGGTGCCAACTCTGACCTTTCTGCAGTAGACTGGGTGGGAGACAATGTGAAGGAACTGGAGGCACTGTCAGCAGCAAACCAATCTACTATCGCCTCTCTGTGTTCTGGCCTCATCACTTCTAGAGGCGTATGATGCCCTACCAAATACTGATGCAGGTTCTGTCGCCTACTCACACTTGAGGAAGGTGTTTCACTTGTGCGTGTAGCTGGCACAGATCGACCACGTCCTCTCCTTGCAACAGGAGCTCTAGCAGCAGCACCACCACGACCCAGGCCACGGCCCCTATTTGACGCTCTCCTCATATTTCTGAAATTTAAGATCTTGCCCTAGAAAGGTCTTTATTGAATAGCGGAACAAAAGAACAACAGTATCGCACAGGTGTATCTCACAGTCAAATATGCAAACTATGCCGCAATTTAATGTTTTTTACACCAAAAGGGTGTGTATTGAATAGCGGAATAGGATAAAAAACTGTGTATCTCACACGTACAAACACAGACTAGGCCCGATTAAATTTTTTCCTACCCTAAAGGGAGGATGAGGAAGAGGAGTATGGAACAGGCAGCACCCTCAAATCTTCAGAAGTATGAGATGAACCCCAAAAACTTGGAAAGGTGGATCTCACACGTACCGACACAGACTATTCCGCAATTTAATTGAGCCACAAAGGTTTTTATTGAATAGCGGAATAGGAAATATGATCAAAAAAAAGTGTATGTTTTTCACACGTACAGAAGCACACTAGGCCCCAATTACTATTGTTTGTACACCTAAAAGGATGGATGAGGAGGAGGAGGAGGAGGAGTATAGAACAGGCAGCCCCCTCAAAGCTTCAGAAGTATGAGATGAACCCCAAAAACTTGGAAAGGTGGATCTCACACGTACCGACACAGACTATTCCGCAATTTAATTGAGCCCCAAAGGTTTTTATTGAATAGCGGAATAGGAAATATGATCAAAAAAAAGTGTATGTTTTTCACACGTACAGAAGCACACTAGGCCCCAATTACTATTGTTTGTACACCTAAAAGGATGGATGAGGAGGAGGAGGAGGAGGAGTATAGAACAGGCAGCACCCTCAAAGCTTCAGAAGTATGAGATGAACCCCAAAAACTTGGAAAGGTGGATCTCACACGTACCGACACAGACTATTCCGCAATTTAATTGAGCCCCAAAGGTTTTTATTGAATAGCGGAATAGGAAATATGATCAAAAAAAAGTGTATGTTTTTCACACGTACAGAAGCACACTAGGCCCCAATTACAATTGTTTGTACACCTAAAAGGATGGATGAGGAAGAGGAGGAGGAGGAGTATAGAACAGGCAGCACCCTCAAAGCTTCAGAAGTATGAGATGAACCCCAAAAACGTGGAAAGGTGGATCTCACACGTACCGACACAGACTATTCCGCAATTTAATTGAGCCCCAAAGGTTTTTATTGAATAACGGAATAGGAAATATGATCAAAAAAAGTGTATGTTTTTCACACGTACAGAAGCACACTAGGCCCCAATTACTATTGTTTGTACACCTAAAAGGATGGATGAGGAGGAGGAGGAGGAGTATAGAACAGGCAGCACCCTCAAAGCTTCAGAAGTATGAGATTGTGTTCACTGTACCCCACAAAGATTGTGTTCACTGTACCCCACAAAGATTGTGTTCACTGTACCCCACAAAGGTTTTGTTCACTGCACCCCACAAAGATTGTGTTCACTGTACCCCACAAAGGTTTTGTTCACTGCACCCCACAAAGATTGTGTTCACTGTACCCCACAAAGATTGTGTTCACTGCACCCCAAAAGGATTGTCTTCTCTGCACCCCACAAAGATTGTGTTCACTGTACCCCACAAAGGTTTTGTTCACTGTACCCCACAAAGATTGTGTTCACTGCACTCCAAAAGGATTGTCTTCACTGCACCCCACAAAGATTGTGTTCACTGTACCCCACAAAGGTTTTGTTCACTGCACCCCACAACGATTGTGTTCACTGTACCCCACAAAGGTTTTGTTCACTGCACCCCACAAAGATTGTGTTCACTGTACCCCCCAAAGATTTTGTTCACTGCACCCCACAAGGATTGTTTGTCTTCACTGCACCCCACAAGGATTGTCTTCACTGCACCCCACAAGGATTGTCTTCACTGCACCCCACAAAGATTGTGTTCACTGCACCCCACAAAGGTTTTGTTCACTGCAACCCACAAAGATTGTGTTCACTGCACCCCACAAAGATTGTGTTCACTGCACCCCAAAAGGATTGTCTTCTCTGCACCCCACAAAGATTGTGTTCACTGTACCCCACAAAGGTTTTGTTCACTGCACCCCACAAAGATTGTGTTCACTGTACCCCACAAAGGTTTTGTTCACTGCACCCCACAAAGATTGTGTTCACTGTACCCCACAAACATTGTGTTCACTGTACCCCACAAAGGTTTTGTTCACTGCACCCCACAAAGATTGTGTTCACTGTACCCCACAAAGGTTGTGTTCACTGCACCCCACAAAGATTGTGTTCACTGCACCCCACAAAGATTGTGTTCACTGCACCCCACAAAGGTTTTGTTCACTGCACCCCACAAAGGTTTTGTTCACTGCACCCCACAAAGATTGTGTTCACTGTACCCCACAAAGATTGTGTTCACTGCACTCCAAAAGGATTGTCTTCACTGCACCCCACAAAGATTGTGTTCACTGTACCCCACAAAGGTTTTGTTCACTGCACCCCACAAAGATTGTGTTCACTGTACCCCCCAAAGATTTTGTTCACTGCACCCCACAAGGATTGTCTTCACTGCACCCCACAAGGATTGTCTTCACTGCACCCCACAAAGATTGTGTTCACTGCACCCCACAAAGATTGTGTTCACTGCACTCCAAAAGGATTGTCTTCACTGCACCCCACAAAGATTGTGTTCACTGCACCCCACAAAGATTGTGTTCACTGTACCCCCCAAAGATTTTGTTCACTGCACCCCACAAGGATTGTCTTCACTGCACCCCACAAGGATTGTCTTCACTGCACCCCACAAAGATTGTGTTCACTGTACCCCACAAAGATTTTGTTCACTGCACCCCACAAAGATTGTGTTCACTGTACCCCACAAAGATTTTGTTCACTGCACTCCAAAAGGATTGTCTTCACTGCACCCCACAAAGATTGTGTTCACTGTACCCCACAAAGGTTTTGTTCACTGCACCCCACAAAGATTGTGTTCACTGTACCCCACAAAGGTTTTGTTCACTGCACCCCACAAAGATTGTGTTCACTGTACCCCACAAAGATTGTGTTCACTGTACCCCACAAAGGTTTTGTTCACTGCACCCCACAAAGATTGTGTTCACTGTACCCCACAAAGGTTGTGTTCACTGCACCCCACAAAGGTTTTGTTCACTGCACCCCACAAAGATTGTGTTCACTGCACCCCACAAAGATTATGTTCACTGTACCCCACAAAGGTTTTGTTCACTGCACCCCACAAAGATTGTGTTCACTGTACCCCACAAAGATTGTGTTCACTGCACTCCAAAAGGATTGTCTTCACTGCACCCCACAAAGATTGTGTTCACTGTACCCCACAAAGGTTTTGTTCACTGCACCCCACAAAGATTGTGTTCACTGTACCCCACAAAGGTTTTGTTCACTGCACCCCACAAAGATTGTGTTCACTGTACCCCCCAAAGATTTTGTTCACTGCACCCCACAAGGATTGTCTTCACTGCACCCCACAAGGATTGTCTTCACTGCACCCCACAAGGATTGTCTTCACTGCACCCCACAAAGATTGTGTTCACTGTACCCCACAAAGATTTTGTTCACTGCACCCCACAAAGATTGTGTTCACTGTACCCCACAAAGATTTTGTTCACTGCACTCCAAAAGGATTGTCTTCACTGCACCCCACAAAGATTGTGTTCACTGTACCCCACAAAGGTTTTGTTCACTGCACCCCACAACGATTGTGTTCACTGTACCCCACAAAGGTTTTGTTCACTGCACCCCACAAAGATTGTGTTCACTGTACCCCACAAAGATTGTGTTCACTGTACCCCACAAAGGTTTGTTCACTGCACCCCACAAAGATTGTGTTCACTGTACCCCATAAAGGTTGTGTTCACTGCACCCCACAAAGGTTTTGTTCACTGCACCCCACAAAGATTGTGTTCACTGCACCCCACAAAGATTGTGTTCACTGTACCCCACAAAGGTTTTGTTCACTGCACTCCACAAAGATTGTGTTCACTGTACCCCACAAAGATTGTGTTCACTGCACTCCAAAAGGATTGTCTTCACTGCACCCCACAAAGATTGTGTTCACTGTACCCCACAAAGGTTTTGTTCACTGCACCCCACAAAGATTGTGTTCACTGTACCCCACAAAGGTTTTGTTCACTGCACCCCACAAAGATTGTGTTCACTGTACCCCCCCAAAGATTTTGTTCACTGCACCCCACAAGGATTGTCTTCACTGCACCCCACAAGGATTGTCTTCACTGCACCCCACAAAGATTGTGTTCACTGCACCCCACAAAGGTTTTGTTCACTGCACCCCACAAAGATTGTGTTCACTGTACCCCCCCAAAGATTTTGTTCACTGCACCCCACAAGGATTGTCTTCTCTGCACCCCACAAAGATTGTGTTCACTGTACCCCCCAAAGATTTTGTTCACTGCACCCCACAAGGATTGTCTTCACTGCACCCCACAAGGATTGTCTTCACTGCACCCCACAAAGATTGTGTTCACTGTACCCCCACAAAGGTTTTGTTCACTGCACCCCACAAAGATTTTGTTCACTGCACTCCAAAAGGATTGTGTTCACTGCACCCCAAAAAGATTGTGTTCACTGCAGCCCACACACAGAAAAATGGATGTGGATCACTGACACTGACACGCCTATCTCCTATCCCACACCACACAGCAATATCGATTGTAGTTTGTAGAACACACTTTCCCTAAAATTCAGCAGACTCTGTCCCTAACAGGATTGAGAAGAGATCGTAGATCAGGAGAACTAAGTGCAGACCCCACCCCACACAGCAATATCGATTGTAGTTTGTAGAACACACTGACTCTATAATTCAGCAGACTCTATCCCTAAAATGCCTACAACTCGCCCTGCCTAAACACTCCGACCTGTCCCTCAATTCTATCCGGACACAAATGGTTTTTTCCTGCCTATCTTTCCCTAATCAGCAGCCAGCACGTTGATGTGTGCTCTGTCCCTGATCTAAGCAGCATAATGACGCCGCTGCGGCTGCCTCGAACTTATAAAGACTTGGTCACATGCTTCAGACGGCCAATCACAGCTACTGAGACATTTGCAGGCATGGCTGGGATGGCTTAAGGCACACCTGTTAAACGATTGTTGATTGGCTGTTGAAAGCCCGCCATGAAAAGAGCGCCAAAGCATGCAAAACCCGGAAATAAAACGACCGAACACGGATTTTTACACGAATATACAGTAAAGTGTCCGTGTTCGTGTTCGGGTAACAAAAATCCAATTATTCGGTACGAACACGAATAATACAGTCCGTGTTCGCTCAACACTATTCCTGAGCGCTTTAGTTATAGTTGCCAGGTTATGTCGCTTCTGTAGGGTGTGTCGTGATGAGTCCGGCAAGATTTGTAGGCCTGCAAACTCTCCCGACAAGTCGTTGGTTTGGCGAGAAGCTGACATAACTTTTTCTTTCGTCTGAAAAAAGTGTATTCGCAGCAGGACATCTCTAGGGATTTCTGCTGCTAGAAATGCAAGTTTTGGTAGGCGGCGTATTCTGGCAATGGCAAGTTCTGCAACAGACAGTGAGGGGACCAAGGTGGTAAAGAGACGAGTCGCATACTGCATTAAGTCAGGAGCTTGTATCGTTTCTGGGATACCCCGCAACTTGACGTTGTTGCGCCTTGACCTGTCTTCCAAGTCTGCCACTTTTTCCTTCAGCCAGGCAATATCGTCAGATTGATGGTTGTGTGAGCGTCCACCATAGCATTGATGGACAAAGCATGGTTCCCCAATGATTCTTCAACTGTATTGATTCTATTCCCCATGCAAGACATTTCCTGTCTGATCTGGTGCATACAGGACATCATGTCCGCATGCATTGATGCTTTGAGTGTATACAGCATATTCTTCAAAGTAGTCTCTGAAGCAGGCTGACCCCCAGTGGGGAAGGATTCAAAGGGATCCTGAGTGTGTGGCATTTGATTAGTGTTGAGGCCTGTCTGCTGCAAGGGGTTACTGTCCATTCTGTGCCACTGTTTGGCTGGGGAGTTGATCCTCTGCTTAGCTTTGGCAGGACATTTGGAGGATGGGGAGACAGGAGAGGATGAGTCAGAGGATCCCTCACTGTCCGGATTGCCTACCTTGTAGAGAGGATGGATGGATGGAGCCATATTGCTGCTCTGTGATGAACTGCCTGCATAGTTGCCAACTTTTAAGTAAAAATTTCCAGGGACACTTTTCAGCACAGTTATCAATTTCCACACCCACTTCCCTGAAGCTCCGCCCACTCTGCATTATTAATCTCGCCTACTTATCAGATTATAGAGTCTACTCCAATATAGAGAGAATTACAGGAAATTAAAAAGGGAATTTCAAATTTAAGGCCACAGTAGCAGATTTGGAATAAGTCTATCATTCAGCTGCACTACTTTTGCGTAACATTTACGGGCAGCCCGATTAACAGGCGCTTCCAGGGACAATATAAATTACCTGGGACATGCTCCTATTTGCAGGGACTGTCCCAGGAAAAAAGGGACAGTTGGCAAGTATGTGCCTGTGATGTGCTGTTTGGAGCCGCCGCCAATTTGGAGAGGTCCGGGGCTGAGATGTGGCACAGGATTGCTCATTTTACTAAGCTTCAGCGAGTCTCTCCTTCTTCTGGTCATGGCTGCAGATGTCACAGGGTGCTTGTGAGCCGGTCTGTGTGGCTGTGCTGCGGTCGGTTCGTGCGGCGGGTGTCACGGTCCCTTCAGGCGGTGAGGAGCTAGAGGTCCAGGTGGTCATTTGCAGCCCCGGTCGCCACATCTCCCCTGGCTGTAAATTCTTGTGTGGTAAGTGGGCCGAGGGTTACAGCTTCCGGCCGGCCTGTGCAGATGCCTTTGTGTGGTCTGGGGGATGTTTAGAGAGGAGATGGCCTTTCCAAGTCCCCGATCGCGGCCGGGTGCCGCTTTAGGAAAGTCCGCGGCTTCTGGCTTTGACTAGGCCTCAAGTGTAAATCCGCTCTCGGTGGCTTGTTTTCCGCGATTTTTGGCCGATCAGGTCCCCCAGAGTCTAGGGAAGCTTAATACGGCAGCGATGGTCCTCTAATTGCAGCTTAAACCGAGGATTGCAAGGGATTGCATCGTGGAACTGGCGGAGCTCTTCTCCTGCACGTCTGCCTCGGTTCGCTTCCGGCCACGCCCCCAGCATATGCAGTCTTCAAGGGATGGCACACCCCTAGCAAATTCAATCTGTTACATCAGCATCAGGGGCCTGATATCTCTTGTTTATCCAGGACTGTCAGCTGATCAACAGTCTGTTGACAGACGCACTCTTTTGTCCATTACAAAACCTCCAGCGGCACTGAACGTTGGTGCGGAAAGCACGCTGAAAGCAGGTAAGGCTAGTAGCTCTATTGCAAGTTCTGGCCAGTGGTCCATCCTCAAGACCCAGTAAGGGCTCTCACATGGTCTGTGTGCGGAGAGGGAGGTGCCAGAGCCCCATGCATCTCTATGGGGGAATCGGATGACAACGGATCCCATCCGATCCGATCCCCTGGACGGATGGAAAATAGGGTTTCCATCCGTCCGGATTTCACGGACAGGATCGGATGCGGATGGCAGCGGGGGTCAGCGGACATGTCTCCGCTGACATCCGCTGCTCCATAGGGATGTATGGGGGATCCGATCAGATCCGCCTAAAAAACTGACAGGCGGATCTGATCGGATCGTAAAGGAAGGGGTGCCTCAGCGCTACTCCTTTAGAATGGTGAAGAAACCAATCAAGATGAATAAATAAATAAAGATGGCAAATAATCAATAATAACCAATAATACACAGAAAAGTGTGGGAAATGATTAAAGTGCGGGAAATGTAGAGTGATAATGAATAGTATAAAAATCAATAAAAATATACAACATCCAATAATCTTTTTATACTATTCATTATCACTCTACATTTCCTGCACTTTACTAGTTTCCCACACCTTTCTGTGTATTATTGGTTATTATTGATTATTTGCCATCTTTAACTATTTATTTATTCATCTTGATTGGTTTCTTCACCATTCTAAAGGAGTAGCGCTGATTCACCCCTTCCTTTACAATTTATTTGTATTTTGTGATAAATACAGAATTGGCTGCTTATTTCCTTCTATATTCGTTTTGAGTCCGTTATCTTTATCCATATTTTCCCTCTCATCTTTTACCCGCTTAGCAGCGCATAGGTATCCTTCTCTTTATCTCTGATCGGATCGCTCGTGTGAAAGGACCCTTAGCCAGTGGATGCGCAGCTGGAAAGGTCTCCAAGTCTGCTCTTACAATAAAACACAAAAAAATCCTGCGCTAAATATGAAAGCAGCTGAAAACACTTGACCAAAAGTAAGATCAACAATATAAAGCAAAAAATAGTGCAGCGCTATCGGATATGGTGTAACCCATAAAGTGAAAACATTAAATGACATAAATAACACAGTGAACAAAAAAGTCTATGGAGTGTGTTCCAAAAATGAATAGTGAGTAGTGGTAAAAAGTCCCAGAGAGGTGATGATAGACCCGAAGACTTGGAATCCAAAGGTAAAGGCAGGGGTACACCCGTGAGATGTAAGTAGCAAAATGGCAGCTTACCAGAAGCTCAGGCCTCCAACATAATGGAATGGCCACAGGCGCTAAAGCAATGATTCCAAATGGATCACCTCCTCCAGAGACCAGGTATCCAGGTAAATTCCTCTATGTCACATAAGAACTCCACACATGGTATCATGGATAGCTTTGTATAGAGGCACATTGAAAAAAACATCCAAGGCCGATGCATAAGATCGTGGCGTCCCGCGTGTATGTGAGCCGGCGTCTAGGGGGCGTGACAGTTGTGCGTCCAGTACCGCCCGACCGGTTTCGTCACACTTGCCGTCGTCCAGGGCGTCTGATCCCTATAGAAAGATCCACAACTGAGAAAATGTTACTGTGGCTGATATCTGCAGTGATCTCTATTCCTACAGGTCTGAGATCCCTATAGAAAGATCCACAACTGAGCAAAGGTTAATGTGGCTGATATCTGCAGTGATCTCTATTCCTACAGGTCTGTGATCCCTATAGAAAGATCCACAACTGAGCAATGGTTACTGTGGCTGATATCTGCAGTGGTTTCTTTTCCTACAGGTCTGTGATCCCTATAGAAAGATCCACAACTGAGCAAAGGTTACTGTGGCTGATATCTGCGGTGATCTCTATTCCTACAGGTCTGTGATCCCTATAGAAAGATCCACAACTGAGCAAAGGTTACTGTGGCTGATATCTGCAGTGATCTCTATTCCTACAGGTCTGTGATCCCTATAGAAAGATCCACAACTGAGCAAAGGTTACTGTGGCTGATATCTGCAATGATCTATATTCCTACAGGTCTGAAATCCCTATAGAAAGATCCACAACTGAGCAAAGGTTACTGTGGCTGATATCTGCAATGATCTATATTCCTACAGGTCTGAGATCCCTATAGAAAGATCCACAACTGAGCAAATGTTACTGTGGCTGATATCTGCAGTAATCTCTATTCCTACGGGTCTGTGATCCCTATAGAAAGATCCACAACTGAGCAAAGGTTACTGTGGCTGATATCTGCAGTGATCTCTATTCCTACAGATCTGTGATCCCTATAGAAAGATCCACAACTGAGCAAAGGTTACTGTGGCTGATATCTGCAGAGATCTCTATTCCTACAGATCTGTGATCTCTATAGAACGATCCACAACTGAGCAAAACTTATTGTGGCTGATATTTGCAGTGATCTCTATTCCTACAGGTCTGTGATCCCTATAGAACCACAACTGAGCAATGGTTACTGTGGCTGATATCTGCAGTGATCTATATTCCTACAGGTCTGTGATCCCTATAGAAAGATCCACAACTGAGCAAAGGTTACTGTGGCTGATATCTGCAGTGATCTCTATTCCTACAGGTCTGAGATCCCTATAGAAATATCCACAACTGAGTAAAGGTTACTGTGGCTGATATCTGCAGTGATCTCTATTCCTACAGGTCTGTGATCCCTATAGAAAGATACACAACTGAGCAAAGGTTACTGTGGCTGATATCTGCAATGATCTCTATTCCTACAGGTCTGTGATCCCTATAGAAAGATCCACAACTGAGCAAAAGCTACTTTGGCTGATATCTGCAGTGATCTCTATTCCTACAGGTCTGTGATCCCTTTAGAAAGATCCACAACTGAGCAAATGTTACTATGGCTGATATCTGCAGTGATCTCTATTCCTACATTTCTGTGAATATTATAGAATGTTGCAGAAACTGACCGATGAACATTACTGTGACTGGTATCTGATATAAAGAAAGATAGCTCTCCCCATCTCACACAGGAACCTTGGCCCTCCCTACACTGCTACTCACTCACTGGTGCTATACTGTCTGATATGATGTAAATAAATCAATCTCTCCCTACCTCACACAGGAACCTGTCCCTCCCTACACTTCTAGGAATGTCTCTCTGCACTGTCTGACTCAAAAAAAAAAATGACTCTCTCCCTGCCTGAATCCGGTGCCTGTCCCTGTCTCATCGCTCGCACAATGACACTACATGCTGCGGCTGCGCGAGCAGCCATTATGTAGTGTGGAGCCTGTACTAGGCCCCTGAGCCATGATTGGCTAAAGGCAGCCTGCCTTTAGTCCAATCATGGTGGAGATCATTTGATTGGCCAAAGCATGAGGTCAGGGTGTATGCTTTGGCCAATCACATAACATGCTGCGCGGCGGGCGAACAGTGCATTAGGGGAAACTTGAATTTCCAGCGAAGAAGCACATTTGTTCGTCATTCGACGAACGATCGAATTAACGATGTTCGAGTCGAACTTACCTTCGACTTGAACTTGAAGCTCATCCTTATTAGGAAGGGCCATACCAGCTTCAGTTTTTGAAGTATCATCCCGTGCACTGGAAATTATATGTGAAAACATTTTTTTTGGAGAATAATATTTTTGAGTATGCAGCCTGCCCTGCATTTCCTAAGGGAAATTCAATATGTGAAAAAGAGAGAGTGTGGGGTAAGCGCTCCTCTCCAACGTGTTAATCCTTCAGGTGTATAAATATGCACCTCTGTGATATGTGATACCAATAAATAAATGAATCATGTGTGATCTTGGGTGGTGAAATAGGATAAAACTATGAATTCATATATACAAAGTGTTATCATACAGTGCCGTGCATATTATGAAATGAACATAAAATATTCTAAAATAAATGCTGGTATTAAACAATGGTGAACCAGTGTATAACTTAGTGTTTCCCTGCTGCCACTAGAGGGAGTGTGCAGCCTGGAAAGGATAGCTGTGATGAATAAATTAAATAAATATATATACTAAGAGTGCTAATAAAGTGCAATACCAATGTGCAAAAAGTGCAATTTGTAACAAATGTGATATTAACGGAAATATTAAAAAGTCCAACAAAATTTTTCCAAACTACAACGTCCGTATAGTGTCCCAATTTATTCCAGTATTTGAAAAGCAGAAATCGATGCAGGAATACTCGCCAGAGGTGGGGACTGGAACAAAACACTCCTACAAATGGAAATGCACTGGATAAAAATGCTCAAAGATACATCTCCCCCTGGTTTAAATGAGGCAGATAGCTATCGCCCATTTCTAGAAGGCTTTGCATCCAGGAAGAAAGAATAATTTATAATCACCAAAAAAGGGAAAAAAAGAAAAAAAATTTAAATCGGATCCATTCACCAAAATTCTTGTGAAAGTGTCTTACCACACCAGAGAAGCCCTCTCTATACCTCTCCTGGATTACAAATAGCAAACAGATGATACAAGGAGAAATAAAACTCTCCCCTGCAAAGAAACCTTCCAATAAGATCCATTCAAAAAAATCCTTGTTTATCGATTTTTGTTGAAATCAAGAGACAACTGGAACACCCACATACATCTGGGAAGACAGATTCATTTATAATCATCAAGGAAAAACATTGAAATCGGGACCATTCACCAAAATTCTTGTGAAAGTGTCCCACTACACCAGAGGATCCCCCCCCCCCCTCCTTTATACCTCTCCTGGATTAAAAATAATAACCAGATGATACAAGGAGAAACAAACTCTCCCCTGCAAAGAAATCTTTCAATGTGATCCAATCACAAAAATTCTTGTTTATTGTTTTTTGTTGAAATCAAGAGACAACTGGAACACCTACATACAATCATAGGTTTTCCTAAAAACATATGCCTCTTAAACTAGTAAACTCAACCCCTTTATCTGACATGTCCAAACATCTCGGTATTCCCCCCCCCCCTTTTCCTACTCGCAAGCCCCCAAATAGTTGCCATTTTTCTCCTCTAAATCCTTACTGCTGTTAAAACCTAATTATTTTCACTTAATAATTGAAATCAGTAATTTGTTATTAGAATTTATGTGTATGCTATATAATCCTTTTTGTAAACCTACACCATGGTATACTCTTTCTAAACCATACAATTGCACCCGGCACGGAAAGCCCCCTTTCTCTCATGAAGCCGAGGCTGTTCAAAGGCATGAAGGGCGGCAATACACCTTTTCCCATTCCTTTTCCCACCAGGGATCTGCCTCTTCTTCCAGGTCGGCGGCCGAAATAGCAGAACATCCAATCCCTGATTGCACATGCAGCCCTACTAGGCACATGCGCATCAGGCACACAGCCAATTTTTTATTTTTTTTGCCATTGTCACATGGTATCACACAGCGCTACTGAGCATGTGCGAACCACTATTTAATGCCAGGGAACTGAATAAGGTGTCACTTCCCTCTTGGAGAGGGAGACAAGCACACTAGCAGAGACGCTGCTCCTGGAGTACCTTCCTTCTGATGACCAATCTTGGACACCTGAACAGTGAGTTTAGTTGAGCAATCTTGTAGAGCTCCTCCACAAGTTTTGGAGGTACCCTGTTAAGATATATGACATTTTGTTTATATGCCCTTATACAGCTTATCCATTGATCTACAGTGATATGAATATGTTGTCTGTTTGTTAACCAGGAAGTGTTTAAATAAAGTTGCACTCACAAAAAAAAAAAAAGAGAAAAAAAGAGGCAGCAGAGACTGCAGTGTGTGTTCCTGAGAAAACTAAAGCATGGTGCCTGTGTGAGTCTGTCCTCCATCAAAGATCTGCTATAATCCGGTTATCCTATCTCTTAAGTAAAAAATGGCAACAGGTTATGGGCCCAGGAGAGAGGGAACAAGCCGATGGAACAGGCTGCTTTTCGATGGAGATGAGAAAAATTATGAGCTGTGGGAGACAAAATTCCTAGGCCATCTGCGCTTGATGAATCTTAAAGAAACAATCCTTCAGGAACCATCAGACGAAACAGACCCTGTGCAAGACAGGAATAAGAATGAGGAAGCTTATGCTGAGTTAATACAATTCCTGGATGATAAAAGTCTATCTCTTATAATGAGAGAAGCAACTGATAATGGAAGAAAAGCGCTGAAAATCCTGAGAGATCATTATGCTGGCCAAGGTAAGCCACGTATCATAAATTTATACACAGAACTAACATCTCTTCAGAAGTCTGAATGTGAAAGTGTCACAGACTATATCATACGCACAGAAACAGCGATTACAGCACTTAGAAATGCAGGAGAGACCCTCAGTGATGGACTATTAGTGGCTATGATTCTTAAAGGCCTGCCTGAATCATTCAAACCATTTGCAATCCACATAACACAAGGTAAAGAAGATATGACGTTTACTGACTTTAAAACTCAGTTAAGGATTTTTGAGGACACTGAAAAATATCACAGCAGCACAAGCACTGATAATGTAATGAAAATCAGCACCCCTGTTGTACCAACAAGGGAGAAAGACATCATTGTCTGCTACAGTTGTCATCAGAAAGGTCACAAAGCTAATGCATGTCCATACAAAATGAATAAGAGGAAGACAAATTGGTGTAATTATTGCAAGAGCTCCACTCACAGTGAGACATTGTGCAGACGAAAGGCACGAGACAATGTAAAGCAGGTAGTGGATGATACAGAACAAACATTTGCTTTTAAAATAAGCGAAGACCAGTTAAACAATCCCAAAATAAAAAGCCTGATGGTAGATACAGGAGCAACATCGCATATTGTCACAGACATCAAGAAATTAAAAAGATTTGACACCTCGTTTAAGCCAGAGAAACACTACATGGAGTTGGCAGATGGGAAAAGAACTTCCGGTGTAGCACTCAAGAGAGGTGACGCTGAGGTGTACCTAATGGACAGTAAGGGAAGACAAAGGAGGACATTGCTACAGAACGCATTGTTTATCCCCACATATCCACAAGACATTTTCTCTGTTGAAGCAGCAACAAGAAATGGGGCGTCTGTTGAATTTAGACAAGATGACAGTATTCTGATCCATAAGAATGGTACAAAATTTGTTATAAAGAAATACAACAGGCTTTACTATTTGAACACCTATAAGGAATGCGATGACAGTTGTTACGGTTGTTATGATATTCAGACATGGCATGAAATCCTAGGTCATTGTAATTACGATGATATCTTGAAACTACAGAATCTAGTAGATGGAATGAAGATCCAAGGTAAGGTTGATAAGTCCAACCTGAATTGTGAGATTTGTATCCAAGGGAAATTTGCTCAGAGTAGAAACAGGGAGCCTGACACCCGTGCAAAATACCCACTTGAACTAGTACACACAGATTTAACAGGTCCTATAGAGCCAGTTGCAAAGGACGGATTCAAATACGTCATAGGATTCACTGATGATTATTCTGGTGCAGTGTTTGTATACTTTCTGAAAAACAAGAGTGACACAGTTCTAGCCACAGAGAAGTTTATCGCTGATACTGCCCCCTATGGGATCATCAAGAGAATGAGGTCAGACAATGGTACCGAATTCACATCGAATGACTTCCAGTCACTACTCATAAAGAAGAGCATAAGACATGAGACTTCAGCACCTTATTCACCACATCAAAATGGAACAGCTGAAAGAAACTGGAGAACACTGATAGAGATGGCAAGATGTATGCTAATAGAGAGCAAAGTACCAAAAGAGTTATGGACATATGCAGTGATGACAGCAGCTATGATTCGAAATAGATGTTTTAACAATCGTTTGAAGCAAACGCCATACAACATACTGACAGGGAAGAAACCAGACTTATCAAAAATGAAGATTTTTGGGTCAGAATGTTTTGCATACAAACACGATAAGAAAAAGCTGGATCCAAAATGCACAAAAGGAATTTTTGTAGGATATGACAAAAATAGTCCTTCTTACCTAGTGTATTACCCTGAAACTGGCAAAGTCTTCAAGCACAGACTAGTAAAATTCGTTGAAAAGGATGTAATCGAGAAACAAACTCAGACTGAGCTGTTGGACAATAATGATGATTTCTATGAGGAAAGGAGTGTAATTCCTGTATCAGGTCCAATGACTAATGAGACCACAGATTCTTTAGAGAAGATTGTAGAGGACAAAGATGAAGACCATGGTACAAGATACCCTACAAGAAATAGAAAAACTCCTCAGTATTTAAATGACTATGTACTAGAATCTGTTGGTGATGATCAGGTACTAATGAACATAGATTACTGCTATAGAGCACATGATGTACCTCAGACCTTCAGAGAAGCTATGGAAACACCCCAGTCACAAAGTTGGTTAAATGCAATGAAAGATGAGATGGAGTCACTAAAGGAGAATGATACCTTCAAATTGACCACACTACCAGAAGGCAAACATTCAGTGGGGGGTAGATGGGTGTATGCAATAAAAAGCAATGCAGATGGAACTGAAACGTACAAAGCCAGATTTGTGGCAAAAGGCTATAATCAAGTAAAGGGAACCGACTACATGGAAACTTTTTCTCCAACTGCGAATTTTACTTCATTACGCATTTTGATGCAAATGGCAGCACAATATGATTTAATCTTGCATCAAATGGATGTGAAGACAGCTTACTTGCATGCCCCAATTGATTGTGATATATATATAGACCAACCAGAAGGTTTTGAGATCAAAGATGACACAAATAAAAAGCTAGTTCTCAAACTAAAAAAGTCACTGTATGGTCTTAAGCAATCGGGAAGAAACTGGAACAAGATGCTACATGATTATCTATGTTCAAATGCATTCATACAAAATTCTGTAGACCATTGTGTTTATGTCAAACAGAACAGAGATGAACAAGCAATATTACTAATATGGGTGGATGATCTCATCATTGCTGCAAGCAATGAAAAACTACTCAATGATGTGAAGTCAACACTTGCGACAAAATTCAAAATGAAGGATCTTGGAAAACTGAACTATTTTTTGGGCATTGATTTTAGACAGACTAATGAAACGGTGAAGATGAATCAGAAGAGATACATTTTGAAAATGATAGAAAGATTTGGTATGTCAGATTGTAAACCGAGATCTACTCCTTGTGAACAAAAATTAGATTTCGACGACAAAAGTGAACTTGCAGATGTAAAAAGCTATCGGGAGATAGTAGGCAGTTTGATTTATGTGGCTACGTGTACAAGACCGGATTTGAGTTGGACTATAAGCAAACTGTCACAACACTTTTCACAACCAAGTGTACAACACATGATCACGGCCAAACACGTACTGAGATATTTGAAAGGAACTGTCAATTTTGAACTATGCTACAGAAAATGTAAAGAGAAGTTAAAACTAGAGGCGTATAGTGATGCCAGTTGGGCCTCAGACCAGATTGATAGGAGAAGCACAACAGGATATTGTTTTAGCCTGACTGAAAATGGACCTCTGATTTCTTGGAAATCAAAGAAACAACCAACAGTTGCACTATCTTCATGTGAAGCTGAATATATAGCATTAGCTGCAACCACACAGGAGAGTCTATATCTTGCACAACTGCTGAGAGAATTGGACAGTGAATGTCAGTTTGAGCCAGTGAAGATTTTTGAAGACAATCAGAGTGCGATAGCTCTCGCAAAGAACCCAGTTTACCATCAAAGATGCAAACATATTGACATTAAATTCCATTTCCTTAGGTCTATTCTGAGTGAAGGCAAGATAGATCTTGAGTATTGTTCTACGGATAAAATGGTAGCTGATGTTATGACTAAACCAATAACAAAGTTTAAGCTTGATAGATTTGTGAGTTATATTTTTGGAGTATAGAGAGTAAAATGATGTAACTGTACTAAACTATTTTTCATAAGCAGTATAAGAGCAAGTGGGGGTGTTAAGATATATGACATTTTGTTTATATGCCCTTATACAGCTTATCCATTGATCTACAGTGATATGAATATGTTGTCTGTTTGTTAACCAGGAAGTGTTTAAATAAAGTTGCACTCACAAAAAAAAAAAAGAGGCAGCAGAGACTGCAGTGTGTGTTCCTGAGAAAACTAAAGCATGGTGCCTGTGTGAGTCTGTCCTCCATCAAAGATCTGCTATAATCCGGTTATCCTATCTCTTAAGTAAAAAATGGCAACATACCCACTCAACACTCTTTCTAATAAATAAATACTTTTTGAAAAACTGTCACAACTTTTTTTCTTAATAGTCACCTTTTAAATTTGGATGAAACCGGGTAAATACGTGGACCCCACTAGTACAGCTGCGAACATTCTGCATCTTGTGAGTACATAATATGAATATCATTAATATTACTTAAAGAGACATTTTATGTGAACTATTCATTAATACACTATATATAATTGCCAGAAGCAGCACTCATACAGTTCTCGTTGCAATTTGAGGATCAGCAAAAGTCTTTTCAACATGGATCAGGCAAACACTTAAAATGTATGTACTACTCACTATGCTACAATGGGAAATTGTCCCCTTGCTTGCATATGTTTTTGACTGAATACATTCTATTGTGATTGCAGATATGGTGAATAATCCTTGATAAAGGCATACTACCATAACCAGCCGAAAAGCGTTGGATTTTCTAGGATATTTCTTCTCTGCAAAATTCCAGGCTGAACTACACGCATGGAACAGCAGAGAACAATATTCAATTAAGCCACCATATCACCGTGTCACAAACTTTCAGTACTTACTCACTTTCACCAATGGGTCTTTAACCCAATACACAATATTGCGCTTTATTTTATTTACTTAATAAATTGTTATATTTTACAAAAATCCTTGTCACTCACCTTTAAAGTCCCACCCATTCTTGGCCTGAGGCACCAAACCTTCAAACTATCGGATATCTCAGCCTTACTATGTACCGAACCAGATCCTTTAGGTCTGTGACCTTTCTTGTTGGCAAGAATAGCTTTGCCTGTACCGTGTCTACAAGAAGACCCAGATATTCCAGATGCTGGACCGGCTGTAATGCTGACTTTGCCAAGTTCAGTATCCAACCCAGATGTTCTAGGAACTGTACTGTCTGGAGGACATTTCTGCTTGGAGCCAAAGCCAATTGATCTATTAGTAATAGATCGTCCAGATATCCTATTACAGATATGCCTCGGGACCTTAGAACAGCCAATAGTGAAACTAGGATCTTTGTGAACACTCTCAAACCTGTGGCTAACCCAAAGGGCAAGGCCACAAACTGCAAATGACGGCTCTTAATTGCAAAGCCTAGGAACCTTTGAGCCTGGAATATAGGCATCCTTATTGTCTATGGATGATAGAAATTCTTCTCCCTGCAGGGAAGCCATGCCTGAATGAATTGAATCAATACGGAAAGTACGAACGTTCAGAAAATGGTTTAGAGCTTTGAGATCCAGAATAGGTTTTACATACTTGTTTGGTTTTGGTATTACAAAGAGGTTTGAGTAAAAACCCCTGAACTTTTCGTTTTCCGGAACCTCCCTTATCACTCTTTGAGCCTTCAGCTGGTCCAATGCCAGAAAGAGAGACCTTCTTTTTAGGGGATCTCTCCGGATACCTGACCTTATAAACCAAGGATACGGGAACACCCGAAATTCCAGTTTGTACCCCTGCGAAATAGTGGAGATAACCCAATTGTCTTGGATCAATTCCACCCAAACCTTTGAGAACTGCAGCAACCTTCCCCCCACCCAAGTGAGTGGGGACGCCCCTACACAGAGTAGGCTTAATGGAAGATTTGGCTGATCTCAGGGCCCAGGGCTTTTTCTGACCCTGCCCTGAAGGCTTGGTTCCGGAACCAGATGGTTGAGGCCACCGTCTGGAATTAGAAGCACTGGTAGTACAATTGCTTGGGACCTTAAAAGAAGGACGCTTGCTCTTCCTTTCCACAGGTAGCAATGTACTATTTCCCCCTGAGATCTTTTGGATATACTTCTCCAGATCATCATCAAAAAGGCGTTCTCCCTGAAAAGGGAAGCTAATCAGTGACTTTTTACATGGTAATTCCACAGACCACCTCTTTAACCAAAGGATTCTGAGCATATGCACTGTCATCAGAGCAACTCGTGACATTTGCCTTACGGAGTTCGTAAGAGCATCAACTGCAAAACATAAAGTGCGAGGTAGATCTGACAGATCTTCCACAGACTCTCCATGAGAAGGAACTGTCTTGGACACTCACTTCATACGGTCTTTTAAAGACTGACACACTCCTATGGCCGCTACTGCTGGTTGTATCGCAGATCCTGCAACCGCAAAGGAGGCTTTCAATAAAGATTCCAACTTCTTTTCCTCTAGATCTTTAAAAACCTGGGCATTATCCACAGGGCAGGTTAAACTCTTGTTAACTGCCGAAATGGCAGCATCCACAATGGATATATTCCATTTCTAAGTAAACTTTTCCTCCATAGGATACAATAGTGAAAACCTTTTAGGAGAAACAAAAATCCTATCAGGATGATGCCAATCATCATATTTCTTGCTCCTAGAGCGGATGTATGGGAAACGTCCGAGGACTATGAGGAGGGCGCAATGAGCCTAGAGAGGAAAAAGAGACTTCAGCCATCTCTAAGGGAGGAAATTTGTATCCAGACCGGACCATTTCAGTAAGAGACTGAATTAACAATCTCTGGGCTTGAGAGGCTGATAGAGACTCCTCTGGCCCTGACTCCCCAGAAGTGGAAACCTCAGCTTGACCTTCCATAGGGTCACCATCAGTTACATCTTCCACATCCTCTGCCCAATCCTGAAGTGAGTTAGGGGGTGGCTTAGGTGAGGGGGATCTATCGCATTTCCTCCCTCCTTGTGATGCTGCAATCATGCCAGCAATCCAACCCTCAAGGCTGGCTAATGCCGAAGCCAAATTGTCCTTAGTGACGTAGGTTGCGGCAGAAGTACTTGGAGTAGCTACTATGCCCGACAACTGTAATGGCTCAGATTGGCTAGTTACCTCTGGCTTTTCAGAAGGAGTAGAGACAGTGGAAGCATGGCTAGGACTTTCAAGGCCTGATGGTGGCATCACAGTGCCTCTTCCAACTGTGCCCCCCCAGCCCTTTTTCGGGCAGACATTGCTTTATAGCAAGACAAACTTGATGTACTAACTTAAGTGTACTCAAGGGTTGTGCCTAGCTTATAGAGTTTATTGCACACAGCACTGATTATCCCAAGATACAGGACCTTTTGTGCCAGTAACATACACCCACTGTGACTCACACAACCCAGCTGCTGCTGCTCTGTATCCCCTTCAGCCTCTGACAGAGGCTAGCACGTTGGAAACAGTTCCTTCTAAATCGTGCCCGTTTATGCTGTATAGCGCATGCGCGACATGGTACGTGGTGTCCATGTGCACGCCAATTGCATTCAAACACACCCTCCATGCAGCGTACATCTGTTTTAAAAAGCTAAGATGACTTCCGGTTCCGGCGCTCATGGAGGAGGAGTGACTGAACCGGGCTCCTGCGAAAAAGCCCGCATGTAACGCCGTGTACAACCCACCCTGGGGATGATAGTGAGGATGGCATCTCGAACCCCTGCATGAGCCTGAGTATGAGCTGTGTTGGAGCTGTATCGACACCTGAAAGCTGTTAGCTGATAGCGGCTTGCTGATAGCGGCCGCTAGCGCACCATCTGCTATCCGTGTCAGGGAGGGGTTACTCAAATCTGCTCGAATCACCACAGTATCTGAGAGCAGTGGCCGAGAGAGCGGAGCGGTGCATAGCAGAGTGGAGCGGAGAGCGGTGCATAGCTGACATAGCAGAAATAGCTGACATACCTGACATAGCAGGCGGAGAGTGGAGCAGAGTGGAGCGGAGAGCGGAGCGGTGTATAGCTGACATAGCAGAAATAGCTGACATACCTGACATAGCAGGCGGAGAGCGGAGCAGAGTGGAGCGGAGAGCGGAGCGGTGCATACCTGACATAGCTGAAATAGCCGACAGCATAAACACAAGCACGATGGACCAATTTGTGTCGCGAGGTCGCTCCCTCGGCCCCCATGGCTTCCAGAACAATGCCGCCCAAGAGGCACCCTGTACAGGAAAAACACCTGAAGGATCTATTACCACTAACATGCCGATCACCACATCTACTACTACAGCTACTACAACAGCTACTACTACAGCTATAACCACTATGGCCAGCATATCCGCTATATCTGCCACATCTGAGACATCTGCAATACCCGCCACATCAATATCCATGGCATTCAATACCCGCATGATGGGGGTCCCTAAAATGGTCATCTCGACATCTGCAACTTATCCATTGGAGGGGGACCCTAACATGACTGCCAAACTTCAAACAAGTACTGAGGCACAGGAGGAGGTGAGCGAACATCGTGTAAAGAATATACATGCTCAACCCAGTACTTCTGAAATCCCCTCAGAGGATCTCTCTTGTGGTCGGATAGCAGAAGCAGTGGCGGCATTATTGGCAACCACGATTAAACACACAGTGGAAACAGCCATAACGCAGGGGCTTACACAGATACAAAGAGACCTGCAAATGCACAAACAGCAAATACAGGAAGCAGAGATGAGAATCTCCTCTTTGGAAGATGAAAGGATAGATAACAGTAGAGAGTTATCCGCACATGATAATGCTCTGCAGATGTTGCAAGAAAAGATAGAGGACCTAGAAAACCGCTCTAGACGAAACAATCTCTGTATTATTGGGGTCCCAGAAACTTTTAAATCTGAGGCGCTTACTCATCTCTGCTCTGTTGAAATTCCGAATGCATTAGGAATACTAGCTACTTGTGTAGTAGAACGAGCACACAGGATTGGTAGCATCAAGGAAGGCAGGAATAACACCAGACCTGTCATAGTAAGGTACCTGAATTATGCGGATAAAAACCTAATTTTTCAGCAATTTAAGCAACAGCATAAGCTGCAGATTGAAAGCCATACTAATTTTTGCAGATTACTCAGCGGAGGTATCAAAGAAGCGTAAAGCTTTTTCTATCATATGCACAACCCTGTATCATCACAAGATAAAATTTACCCTGGCTTACCCTGCGATATTGTACCTCACTTCATCAAAGGGCGAACACTTGTCTTTTAAAAACCCTGCAGATGCGGAGAAATATCTTACCTCTATTAATATTAATCTACCTGCGGAAGAAAGTTCATACACAGTCAGAAAGGCAGCTCTATCCAGGAAAGCCACTTTCCAAAGAAATTAATAAAAAGGCCAAAATAGGCGTTAAAAATACACGCTGACAAGCAAGGAGGAGAGCACCTGCCGCCTATTAAGGCCATTAAGATGGATTTAAAGGTTAAAAGCCCCTGTTTTATTCCAACTAATCCAATTTAATAGGAGCTTAATGCTGAGTATGCATAGGTGGTCATTTTGGTTAATGAATGCTAAATATATTTACCCTGAATGTGGAGGATACTTTTACTGTTTGATAATTTATACTACTGTTTTCTTCCTAATGTGGATGACACTTTCACTGAGTGATCAGTTATATTCCGCCCAAATGGGGTGACACTTTCACTGTTTGATCCTATGGGCTAGGAGCCGTTAGAGTTCGCACTCCTTCACATGTAGAAAAAGGTGAAGTCAGATAAAATTTTAATGTTCAGGAGTTCCCTTTTTAAGGGACCTCCTGTCTGGTTTTTTTTTTCTCGTTTTTTTTCTCATTTTTTTCTTTCTCTCTTTTCTACTTTCACTTAATATTTCTCACAGATGCTCGACCAGGTCACTCACAGTTTAATCTCTATATGACCTACAATACTGAACTACACTGTCAAATATCATGGCCTCACTAAATATCATTTCATGGAATGTGAAAGGTCTGCGCTCCCCAAACAAAAGGATGCGTATCCTCAGACATTTAAAACGACTAAAAGTCGATATAGCGCTCTTGCAAGAAACGCACCTAGGGGCAGATACATTTAATTACATGAAAAAAGCAATGGGTGGGGGAAGTGGTAGGCTCCCCTGCGGTTCACCGTAAGGCAGGCACATTAATTCTAATAAGCAAGACTTTGTCCTGCACTACACACTCCATACATACAGACTCATTGGGCAGGAAGGTGTCAGTGGTTATCCAACTACCCGAATATTCCCTTCAAATTTCAAACATTTATGCACCCAAACTCGCCCACTAAGGCTTTTTTGAGGAGACAGTATCTTGGCTTTGTCAGGATCAAGCTACATATCATATAGTAGGAGGAGACTTTACCTCAGTTATGTACCCGCGAGAAGATCGCAAAATGGGGTCCATTCTCCATACTCCCCCAGCTCACCCTATTGGCGAATGTACTACGGCTCTCTCTGATATGATAGACTCTTTGAAGCTAATTGATTATTGGCGCATTAGCCACCCTATTGAGAGAGAGTATACTTTTTTTCATATCCTCATAATTCCTTGGCCCCGAATGGACTACCTGTTCTGTACACAAAATATGGTCCCATTTATAACTTCATCAAATATACATGATATAGTAATATCTGACCACGCTCCCATATCACTATCATTAACTTTAACATACAATCAAAATTTACCTAGAATGTGGAGATTCCCAAATTACCTGGCGAATAATGAGGAGTTTGTTTGCTTTTTACAAACTTCGTGGGCTGAATATCTGTCATATAACAGGGAGGAGAGCACGGATCCCGTTCTACTATGGGAGGCGGGTAAATCGGTTTTACGGGGCAACATAATATCATATACCACAAGATATAAAAAGATTCTAACGGCTACATATACACAACTTAGTGAGCAATTACGAACTGCCCAACAGAACATGACACAGTCCAATACCCCTGAAAATATTAATCAGTGGCATAATGCTAAACAAAACTTCGATCTATGGGCCGAAAGGGTGGAACAAATGAAACGCTCACACACAGAGGCCAAAATTCATCGGTTTGGTAACAAACCTAGCAAACTAATGTCGAGACTGATAAAGGGGGCACATATTCCGACACAAAGGACATCCCTATGCGATCAGCAAGGAAAGGTTACTCATTCTCCTGTAGCCATTACGGCCATTCTGGAGAAATATTATACAGAATTATATGCTAAGGACTTTATAGATTCAGAAGCAGCGGTGAAATTATTAAACAACATACATCTTCCCTCCCTTTCAGAGGCCCAAATAGATATGATTAATGCATCGATATCCAGAGATGAAATAAATAATATAATCAAAACCTCAGCAAATGAAAAAGCTCTGGGACCCGACGGTTATATGAACGAATTTTATAAGGGAATGGTAGATAGTTTGTTACCTTATCTTACATCACTGTTCAATGAAATATGGACAGACGGCACCTACCTTCCAACAGGATATGAATCATACATTAAACTCATCCCCAAAAAGGGCAAAGATACCTTAGAGCCTGGCTCGTATCGTCCAATTGCGTTATTGAACATTGATGCAAAGATATTGGCTAGGTTGATAGCCACTAGACTAGCCGCGATACTACCATCTCTCATACATGAGACACAATCAGGTTTTATCAAAGGCCGATCAGCTACTTTAAACATCCGGAAGATCATAGCGGTCTTGGAACATGCAAGAGCAAACCTGTTGAAATCTATGGCCATTGGCTCTCTCGATACAGAAAAAGCCTTTGATAACATCCATCTGGAGTGGCTATTTCTGAGCTTGGGGAGATTGGGTTTTACGGGACGTGCTTTAAGCTTTTTTCGAGCAATGTACACTAGACCTACAAAGAAAATTGTGTCTTCGGCGGGGATGTCTGCCTCAATACCCTTATATAAGGGTACGAGGCAGGGATGCCCGCTTTCCCCAATCCTTTTTAACCTTGCTTTGGAACCCTTATCCAGATTATTTCTGGAACAGGCCCCTATGCAGGGTATCCAAATAGGAAATGAAGAAATACGAACTGCATTATTTGCCGACGATATGTTGCTTTTTACATCTAATCCTCGGGCCGATTTAAAAACCATACAACATATTTTAAACGATTTTGAAAAACTGACAGGCTTTAAAGTAAACTATGATAAAAGTGAGGTTCTTCCGCTTACTTCATCTACCATTCTTCATTGGGACACATATTGCCCTTTCCCTCTAGCACAGTCATATATTACATACTTAGGAATTAAAATTAGTAGGGATGTCTCTTCTCTGTATACGTTAAATTTTACTCCACTGTTTGAAAAGTTTAGGAAAGAACTGTATATGTGGCAGAATTTACCCCTGTCATTTTTCGGGAGATGCCACTTAATTAAAATGATTAGTTTCCCACGCCTATTATATCAGTTACAAACTATACCCCTACTATTGAAGCATAAAGATGTTCAACTCTTGAAAAGGGCTTTTTCAAAATTTATTTGGCAGGGAAAACGCTCGCGAATTTCGCTGGCTAAGTTGCATCTCCCGAAGAACACAGGGGGGGCTGGTCTTCCAGACATTAGACTGTATAACCTTGTATGTCTGATGAGATATGGGCTAGACTGGCTTGTGGAAGGAAATCGTTATACTAACAATGCCCTGGAGGAACAAATAGCCTACCCCTTCAGCCTGGGGGGTATCCTGCATAGCAAATTTTCATCATTACCAAAAAGTATACAACAACATGCTTTGTTAAAAGATACCTTTATAGCTTGGAGAGAAATTTATAAGAAACTACACCTACCACTTGGTATCTCAAAATATCTTCTGTTGGTGGTGAACCCAATGTTTCCTCAGGCAAGGGACCAACCAGCTTTTGAACTGTGGAAAACTAAAGGCTTGGTGAAAGCTTATTCTCTAATTCAAACAGAAAATGGGACCTCTAGGCTCAAACCTAAATCTTTCCCGGCTCTTGCCGCAGAATATGATCTCCCTAAATCACATTTCTTGGCCTATTATCAAGCAATTTCATATATCTCTTCTTGTGCATCAAGTCTGTCAGAAGGCTTTCAACATACAGTGATGGACATTATATTGCAACAACGGTCTTACTCAATATCAATGATTTTCAAAACCTTACAAGATCAGCTGTCTCCTCTTTCTGCAGATAGGTCATTTGAAAAGTGGCATACAAACTTTCCTGGACTAGAATTCTCACATCAAATTCTCCAGGGCTAAAGGCTTATCAGGACACTTACCGTGAATGAGATATGGAGAGAGACACAATTTAAATTTATACACAAAGCCTATATCCCAGCTCTTTTTACTAGGGATAACAAAACCAGAGCAGTATGCCCCTTATGTATGTCAATAAGGCCTACATTAGGTAAAGAAATCAGGTGCGCTGCCCTAGTGCCTATGTGCAACATACAAAATGATGTAAACAAATAAACCAAAAATGCAATAATAATGCAAAAAAATGAAAACGTATGCAAATCGTGTAAAACAAAAAATGTCCAGAAGGTGACTAGTGATACACCAATGTGCAATAAACGTCCATATTATAAGTCCATAAATAAAGTGCAAAAAATGGTGACAAAAACTTCCAGCTTGGGGAAAGGTGAACTGTGATTGGAAGGTGCTAAGTCCCACCACCAGCTTGGCCTCTTACCAGAAGTTAAACGTTAAGGGCATATATGAATATGACCGCTCCAAAGGTCATGCAGCCAGGTAGAAAAGTTCCCAGAAATACAGAAGGCACTCTGACACACTCGTGCTCCCTAGACTCTTACCGGACAAAAGCCAAACAAGAAGCCTGGTTCTATGGTGATGAGTGGTCCTGCCGGGGGTTACTGGACTCTAGGATGGCTGATGTAGTTGCTTGTGTCCAAGAGGAACAGACCCAGTCAGAAAGCCTGACGAAAGAAGATCCTGCCAAAGGTGGCTAGACTCTGATTGGCTGCTGTAACTCCTTAGTCTGGTCGACCTCAATAATAGGGGACACAACAGAGGGGACCGCAATGGTGCATTACCAACAGTAGATTTTAATTAAAACAAATGGTTGCACTTACAGTTGTGAAGACAATAATAGCGAGTTCCCTCACGGAGGAGCTGTATGGCGGGGTCCGCCTGCAGTGCGGACCGCTGCCTGGTCTAGATGTGATGACGCGGCGCCTCCTCTCTGACGCGTTTCTCCCGATAGGGCATCCACTTAGATAGGAGGTAGAGCCAGCGCCATCACTACCGCCATTATATATGCCCTGTAGCAAGTACTTCCGGGGGTTCGGGACCCTCCCCTTCTTACCTGTAGACTGGCCACTTATCATACTCTTTAATAGCAAAGTCCAAATCAACCAAAAGGGGATAAGGGGACTCTTGGGCATCACCAAATATTGTTATGATGTGTGGTTACAGTCTGGAAGGTCGGGATGTCCACCGGAAGTACTTGCTTTGTTTACTTCCTGTCGTCTCATATCTATGATGCTGCTTCCTGTGCTGATGACAAGGGCATTTCCTGTGTAAGCAGGAAATGATGCTGCTTCCTGTGCTGATGACAAGGGCATTTCCTGTGTAAGCAGAGTATGTATTCCTCTCCCCCACAGGCATAACAGCCAATAGGAAGAGGAAGCGGACGATCTCCACCTACTACTTAATATACAGAATATTGTTATGCCGCATATCTTCTACAAACTTTCATATCATTGCAGCGAAATAGATAGGAGCCTTGAGGAACATTGAAAAAACATTAAAACATACAAACTTTTAATTCCATTGAATTGACCGGGCTACTTAACCCTTTCTAGTGTATGATGGTGTATAATGCTTTTATAAAAAATCATAAAAAAGCTGTGGGGTAACTATTAAGCTTCCCGCCAGCTTGGGTGTATTAAAACACGAAATTCTGAAAGAAAAATGAATAAAAATTCCTACCAAAAGTGGAATTGGAATTAAAATAGTATAATCAAAAAATAAAATAAAATTAAAATTAAAAAGGAGGAAAAAGTTTTTTGATTTGAATTTCTTCAAAACTAGCTATTAGAATGTGGAAGAAGATCCTAGTCACAAATGTTGTAGCTCCATGCAGAGACCCACACACTTCTAACTAATAGAGGAAACATGAAGGAAATGGGTCAAATTTCCAGTAAAGGGAGCATGGGACATAAATGTCAGCTGTTATTAATAAACGCATTTATGTCCCATTCAGTGTTGTGTCCTAGGGGCTTGTAACTTCTGAGCTCATAGATCCAGAAGGTTTCCCTTCTGGAAATTGCTCTTTTCATATTACTCCCCCGCCAGTGGGGTTGATACTTCTCGATTACAATAATCTTCAGTTTGCCCGGATTTTTATGGTGGTGGGTGGCAAAATGTTTCGAAAGACTGTGACCAGGGAAACCTTTCCGAATATTGGCCAGATGTTCGCCTATTCGGATGTTGGCAGTCCTAATCGTCCTCCCCACATATTGCTTCCCACATTCACAGGTGACCAGATACACTACCCCTTTGGTGTGACAGGTGATAAAATCCCTAATGGGGTAGCTCTTTCCTGTGGTGGTAGAGGTAAATTGCTTGGTCTTAATGGTAGTAGCATTTAGACAGATATTACACCTCCGGCACGGGAAGTATCCTTGAAGGTTAGGGAAAAATTTAGGAGTTGCAGGTTTTTCAACGGGATTCCTAGCTATAATTTGTTTTAGGTTCTTAGCCTTTCGGTAGATCATTGTTGGTTTGGATGGAAGCGAAGGACCCAATAACGGATCTTGTTGTAAGATTCCCCAGTGCTTCCGAAATATGTGATTCAGCCATCGATAGTGGCTGGAGAATTGAGTTGTGAAGGCAAACTCAAATTTTCCCATAGCATCTTTTGATTTATCTTTCTCCCTAGGGACAGATAATTCGGATTGTTTGAGAGTTGCAATTTCACGTATCTCTCCTTCTAATTCATTCCGGTCATATCCCTTCTCAATAAACCGATTCTTCAAAAGCTGAGCTTGTGTTTTGAAGTCTTCATCTTCCGTACAGTTGCGTCTAATTCTCCTGAATTGCCCTTTGGGCACAGATTTTAACCACATGGGGTGATGGCAACTGTCGATGGAGATGAAGCCATTTCGGTCTGTCGGTTTTTGGTATGAGCTGGTAATGAATCTTTCTCCTTTCCTCCATATCACAAGGTCAAGGTAGCTTATAGAGGTGGTACTCCATTGGTAGGAGAAACGTATACCCCAGTTGTTGCAATTTAGCTTCCCCATGAACTGGTGTAAGCTTGCTTCCTCTCCTTTCCATATGATTAGGGCGTCGTCAATGTAACGCCGCCACATCACTAGCTCGTTAGTTTTCTCCGCAAAGATGTTCCTATTTTCCCATAGAGCCATGAACAGGTTGGCGAGGCTGGGGGCAAATTTGGCCCCCATAGCCACGCCAGTCCGCTGTAGGTAAAATTGTTGATTATGGTAAAAATAGTTGTGTTCCATACCAAATTGGAGAAGTTCTAAAATGAATTTCTTCTGATTTAACGGGATGTGATAATCTTGGTCTAAAAAGGTGCTGACAGCCTCGTAGCCTAACTCGTGGGGAATAACGGTATATAATGAGGCCACGTCGGCTGTGACCATTATCACATTCCCTGGAACTTTGAGTTCAGTGATCTCTTGGATACACTGGGTGGTATCCTTCAGGAACGCCGGTGTCTCCTGAACTAACGGCTGGAGGAAATGGTCCACATACTTCCCTATCCGGGATGTAACCGAGTCAATGCCACTAACTATCGGTCTCCCCGGTGGCTTTATGAGGCTCTTGTGGACCTTTGGTAGGTAGTATATGGTAGGAATTCGAGGTGCAAGAGGTATTAGGTGTTCTTTCTCCTTTTTACTTAAAATGCCATCCTTATGACCTTTGGACACAATGCGTTCTAACTGCTTTTTATAGCTCCAGGTAGGGTCCTTCTTTAGGATTTCATACGTCCTTCTATCAGACAACAAATTGTCCATTTCCTCCATGTAGTCCTCTTTCTTTAATAGGACTGTACCCCCGCCTTTGTCCGCTGGGCGGATCACCAAATCCTTTTTATCACATAGAGCTTTAATACCATTCCATAGATCTTTTTGTGGTTTAATGGAAGCATCTTTTTGTTCCAACTCCTTGAGAATAACATCTCTGAAGATCTTGATATGGTGGCTGGATTTCCCAGGGGGGTTAAAGAGGGAAGCATTCCTCAGATTAGTAGGTATACATGTAGGCTGTTTGTAAGAAACATAGTTTCTCTCGTGGGCCTTGTCGAGGAAATGACGTTTGATGTTGAGTTTTCTAATATATTTGTGTACGTCCAAAAACGTCTCGAACTTGTTTAAGGATTTTTTGGGGGCAAATTTCAATCCTTTCCCCAGAGTCTGTTTTTCTGAGCTGGTAAGGTCAATCCCACTCAGATTGAAGATGCCTCCTGCCTCTATTTGTTCTTTTTTCTTGGACGTTCCTCCCCTGCAGCCCCTGGTCGTTTTTTTCTTTTGGCTTTGGCAGAGCCCCGGCCTAAAAAACCCCGCGGTTTGGTGCTGATGGGGGTTTGCGATTGCTCTGGGTACTCATTTATCCATTCCTCCTCCTCATCTTGGTTGTCCCTAAGAGACTCATACCTATTTTCCACAGGAGGGTAAAAATTCCTCGGGGTTTGAGGGGTTGCTGGGTAATAATCAGAATGCTCCCTGGGACCTCTTCTTGGAGATCTGGACCTGGATCTTCTATAGTATCCTTCATAGTCTGACTCCCTTCTCCTTCTTTCTCCCCTAGGGTGTTCGTATGCGGCATTCTCATACCTATTCCTACTTTCATCTTTTCTGGACTTCCTTTTGGGCTGATGTCCAGATGGCTGTTCTCTCAGGGGTTTAAATTTCTTGATATTGTTACTGGGACCTTTCCGCTCTGTATCCCTCTTTAGGGAAGTCCCTGAAGTAACATTCCCACTGGTGTTTGCGACTGGTTCAGCAATGCTGATTTGTCTTGACCTTTCTTCCGCCACTTCCATTTCTGAAGGGTTGGTAACAGCTCCTTCAGTTGGAGTTTCGGATACTAAATTAAGTTCCCATTTGAAGACTTTAGACGTATTATAGTCTTCCAGGTCCCGGAAATATTTTTTCCTCTTTTTAATTTTCTGTTCTTCTTCTTCCATAGCGAGAATTTCTCTTAACTCTTGATTGTAAACCTTATATGCTTCCTCTTGCATAAAGGGAGTTAGTTTCTCTTTGATCTCTAGAATCTCTTTATTTAGCCTAATAACTTTTTTCCTCCTCTTGTCAATTAAAAAATTTAAAAGACTCATCCCAGCTCCGTTGAAAAATTGGAACCATTCTTGGATCTCAGGTTCTCCCTGGTCAGGATTGATGTTCCACCTTAAGCTCCTTGGGACCATCTTCTCCTGGACGTATTTCTCCAGGAAGACGATGTCCCAGGATGCATGAAGTTCAGATACCATGATGTTTTTGAGGCGCATAAAAATGCCTCTGAGATCAGTGGGGTCAGTGATGGTTTTCACAAACACATCCTCCACCGTTAATTTTCTGGTGCTATGATATTCAAAGATGTCCATGGTAGTGGAATCTGCTGCACTTTGAAAAAATTAAAAAAAGAATGTGGTGGGTAGGAAAGTGCGCTGATTCAATATAGGGTGTGCTGCTACCTTAGAGTGTATGTTGTAGAATAGGTAAAGAAATCAGGTGCGCTGCCCTAGTGCATATGTGCAACATACAAAATGATGTAAACAAATAAACCAAAAATGCAATAATAATGCAAAAAAATGAAAACGTATGCAAATCGTGTAAAACAAAAAATGTCCAGAAGGTGACTAGTGATACACCAATGTGCAATAAACGTCCATATTATAAGTCCATAAATAAAGTGCAAAAAATGGTGACAAAAACTTCCAGCTTGGGGAAAGGTGAACTGTGATTGGAAGGTGCTAAGTCCCACCACCAGCTTGGCCTCTTACCAGAAGTTAAATGTTAAGGGCATATATGAATATGACCGCTCCAAAGGTCATGCAGCCAGGTAGAAAAGTTCCCAGAAATACAGAAGGCACTCTGACACACTCGTGCTCCCTAGACTCTTACCGGACAAAAGCCAAACAAGAAGCCTGGTTCTATGGTGATGAGTGGTCCTGCCGGGGGTTACTGGACTCTAGGATGGCTGATGTAGTTGCTTGTGTCCAAGAGGAACAGACCCAGTCAGAAAGCCTGACGAAAGAAGATCCTGCCAAAGGTGGCTAGACTCTGATTGGCTGCTGTAACTCCTTAGTCTGGTCGACCTCAATAATAGGGGACACAACAGAGGGGACCGCAATGGTGCATTACCAACAGTAGATTTTAATTAAAACAAATGGTTGCACTTACAGTTGTGAAGACAATAATAGCGAGTTCCCTCACGGAGGAGCTGTATGGCGGGGTCCGCCTGCAGTGCGGACCGCTGCCTGGTCTAGATGTGATGACGCGGCGCCTCCTCTCTGACGCGTTTCTCCCGATAGGGCATCCACTTAGATAGGAGGTAGAGCCAGCGCCATCACTACCGCCATTATATATGCCCTGTAGCAAGTACTTCCGGGGGTTCGGGACCCTCCCCTTCTTACCTGTAGACTGGCCACTTATCATACTCTTTAATAGCAAAGTCCAAATCAACCAAAAGGGGATAAGGGGACTCTTGGGCATCACCAAATATTGTTATGATGTGTGGTTACAGTCTGGAAGGTCGGGATGTCCCAGGAAGCAGCATCATTTCCTGCTTACACAGGAAATGCCCTTGTCATCAGCACAGGAAGCAGCATCATAGATATGAGACGACAGGAAGTAAACAAAGCAAGTACTTCCAGTGGACATCCCGACCTTCCAGACTGTAACCACACATCATAACAATATTTGGTGATGCCCAAGAGTCCCCTTATCCCCTTTTGGTTGATTTGGACTTTGCTATTAAAGAGTATGATAAGTGGCCAGTCTACAGGTAAGAAGGGGAGGGTCCCGAACCCCCGGAAGTACTTGCTACAGGGCATATATAATGGCGGTAGTGATGGCGCTGGCTCTACCTCCTATCTAAGTGGATGCCCTATCGGGAGAAACGCGTCAGAGAGGAGGCGCCGCGTCATCACATCTAGACCAGGCAGCGGTCCGCACTGCAGGCGGACCCCGCCATACAGCTCCTCCGTGAGGGAACTCGCTATTATTGTCTTCACAACTGTAAGTGCAACCATTTGTTTTAATTAAAATCTACTGTTGGTAATGCACCATTGCGGTCCCCTCTGTTGTGTCCCCTATTATTGAGGTCGACCAGACTAAGGAGTTACAGCAGCCAATCAGAGTCTAGCCACCTTTGGCAGGATCTTCTTTCGTCAGGCTTTCTGACTGGGTCTGTTCCTCTTGGACACAAGCAACTACATCAGCCATCCTAGAGTCCAGTAACCCCCGGCAGGACCACTCATCACCATAGAACCAGGCTTCTTGTTTGGCTTTTGTCCGGTAAGAGTCTAGGGAGCACGAGTGTGTCAGAGTGCCTTCTGTATTTCTGGGAACTTTTCTACCTGGCTGCATGACCTTTGGAGCGGTCATATTCATATATGCCCTTAACGTTTAACTTCTGGTAAGAGGCCAAGCTGGTGGTGGGACTTAGCACCTTCCAATCACAGTTCACCTTTCCCCAAGCTGGAAGTTTTTGTCACCATTTTTTGCACTTTATTTATGGACTTATAATATGGACGTTTATTGCACATTGGTGTATCACTAGTCACCTTCTGGACATTTTTTGTTTTACACGATTTGCATACGTTTTCATTTTTTTGCATTATTATTGCATTTTTGGTTTATTTGTTTACATCATTTTGTATGTTGCACATATGCACTAGGGCAGCGCACCTGATTTCTTTACCTATTCTACAACATACACTCTAAGGTAGCAGCACACCCTATATTGAATCAGCGCACTTTCCTACCCACCACATTCTTTTTTTAATTTTTTCAAAGTGCAGCAGATTCCACTACCATGGACATCTTTGAATATCATAGCACCAGAAAATTAACGGTGGAGGATGTGTTTGTGAAAACCATCACTGACCCCACTGATCTCAGAGGCATTTTTATGCGCCTCAAAAACATCATGGTATCTGAACTTCATGCATCCTGGGACATCGTCTTCCTGGAGAAATACGTCCAGGAGAAGATGGTCCCAAGGAGCTTAAGGTGGAACATCAATCCTGACCAGGGAGAACCTGAGATCCAAGAATGGTTCCAATTTTTCAACGGAGCTGGGATGAGTCTTTTAAATTTTTTAATTGACAAGAGGAGGAAAAAAGTTATTAGGCTAAATAAAGAGATTCTAGAGATCAAAGAGAAACTAACTCCCTTTATGCAAGAGGAAGCATATAAGGTTTACAATCAAGAGTTAAGAGAAATTCTCGCTATGGAAGAAGAAGAACAGAAAATTAAAGAGGAAAAAATATTTCCGGGACCTGGAAGACTATAATACGTCTAAAGTCTTCAAATGGGAACTTAATTTAGTATCCGAAACTCCAACTGAAGGAGCTGTTACCAACCCTTCAGAAATGGAAGTGGCGGAAGAAAGGTCAAGACAAATCAGCATTGCTGAACCAGTCGCAAACACCAGTGGGAATGTTACTTCAGGGACTTCCCTAAAGAGGGATACAGAGCGGAAAGGTCCCAGTAACAATATCAAGAAATTTAAACCCCTGAGAGAACAGCCATCTTGACATCAGCCCAAAAGGAAGTCCAGAAAAGATGAAAGTAGGAATAGGTATGAGAATGCCGCATACGAACACCCTAGGGGAGAAAGAAGGAGAAGGGAGTCAGACTATGAAGGATACTATAGAAAAGCCAGGTCCAGATCTCCAAGAAGAGGTCCCAGGGAGCATTCTGATTATTACCCAGCAACCCCTCAAACCCCGAGGAATTTTTACCCTCCTGTGGAAAATAGGTATGAGTCTCTTAGGGACAACCAAGATGAGGAGGAGGAATGGATAAATGAGTACCCAGAGCAATCGCAAACCCCCATCAGCACCAAACCGCGGGGTTTTTTAGGCCGGGGCTCTGCCAAAGCCAAAAGAAAAAAACGACCAGGGGCTGCAGGGGAGGAACGTCCAAGAAAAAAGAACAAATAGAGGCAGGAGGCATCTTCAATCTGAGTGGGATTGACCTTACCAGCTCAGAAAAACAGACTCTGGGGAAAGGATTGAAATTTGCCCCCAAAAAATCCTTAAACAAGTTCGAGACGTTTTTGGACGTACACAAATATATTAGAAAACTCAACATCAAACGTCATTTCCTCGACAAGGCCCACGAGAGAAACTATGTTTCTTACAAACAGCCTACATGTATACCTACTAATCTGAGGAATGCTTCCCTCTTTAACCCCCCTGGGAAATCCAGCCACCATATCAAGATCTTCAGAGATGTTATTCTCAAGGAGTTGGAACAAAAAGATGCTTCCATTAAACCACAAAAAGATCTATGGAATGGTATTAAAGCTCTATGTGATAAAAAGGATTTGGTGATCCGCCCAGCGGACAAAGGCGGGGGTACAGTCCTATTAAAGAAAGAGGACTACATGGAGGAAATGGACAATTTGTTGTCTGATAGAAGGACGTATGAAATCCTAAAGAAGGACCCTACCTGGAGCTATAAAAAGCAGTTAGAACGCATTGTGTCCAAAGGTCATAAGGATGGCATTTTAAGTAAAAAGGAGAAAGAACACCTAATACCTCTTGCACCTCGAATTCCTACCATATACTACCTACCAAAGGTCCACAAGAGCCTCATAAAGCCACCGGGGAGACCGATAGTTAGTGGCATTGACTCGGTTACATCCCGGATAGGGAAGTATGTGGACCATTTCCTCCAGCCGTTAGTTCAGGAGACACCGGCGTTCCTGAAGGATACCACCCAGTGTATCCAAGAGATCACTGAACTCAAAGTTCCAGGGAATGTGATAATGGTCACAGCCGACGTGGCCTCATTATATACCGTTATTCCCCACGAGTTAGGCTACGAGGCTGTCAGCACCTTTTTAGACCAAGATTATCACATCCCGTTAAATCAGAAGAAATTCATTTTAGAACTTCTCCAATTTGGTATGGAACACAACTATTTTTACCATAATCAACAATTTTACCTACAGCGGACTGGCGTGGCTATGGGGGCCAAATTTGCCCCCAGCCTCGCCAACCTGTTCATGGCTCTATGGGAAAATAGGAACATCTTTGCGGAGAAAACTAACGAGCTAGTGATGTGGCGGCGTTACATTGACGACGCCCTAATCATATGGAAAGGAGAGGAAGCAAGCTTACACCAGTTCATGGGGAAGCTAAATTGCAACAACTGGGGTATACGTTTCTCCTACCAATGGAGTACCACCTCTATAAGCTACCTTGACCTTGTGATATGGAGGAAAGGAGAAAGATTCATTACCAGCTCATACCAAAAACCGACAGACCGAAATGGCTTCATCTCCATCGACAGTTGCCATCACCCCATGTGGTTAAAATCTGTGCCCAAAGGGCAATTCAGGAGAATTAGACGCAACTGTACGGAAGATGAAGACTTCAAAACACAAGCTCAGCTTTTGAAGAATCGGTTTATTGAGAAGGGATATGACCGGAATGAATTAGAAGGAGAGATACGTGAAATTGCAACTCTCAAACAATCCGAATTATCTGTCCCTAGGGAGAAAGATAAATCAAAAGATGCTATGGGAAAATTTGAGTTTGCCTTCACAACTCAATTCTCCAGCCACTATCGATGGCTGAATCACATATTTCGGAAGCACTGGGGAATCTTACAACAAGATCCGTTATTGGGTCCTTCGCTTCCATCCAAACCAACAATGATCTACCGAAAGGCTAAGAACCTAAAACAAATTATAGCTAGGAATCCCGTTGAAAAACCTGCAACTCCTAAATTTTTCCCTAACCTTCAAGGATACTTCCCGTGCCGGAGGTGTAATATCTGTCTAAATGCTACTACCATTAAGACCAAGCAATTTACCTCTACCACCACAGGAAAGAGCTACCCCATTAGGGATTTTATCACCTGTCACACCAAAGGGGTAGTGTATCTGGTCACCTGTGAATATGGGAAGCAATATGTGGGGAGGACGATTAGGACTGCCAACATCCGAATAGGCGAACATCTGGCCAATATTCGGAAAGGTTTCCCTGGTCACAGTCTTTCGAAACATTTTGCCACCCACCACCATAAAAATCCGGGCAAACTGAAGATTATTGTAATCGAGAAGTATCAACCCCACTGGCGGGGGAGTAATATGAAAAGAGCAATTTCCAGAAGGGAAACCTTCTGGATCTATGAGCTCAGAAGTTACAAGCCCCTAGGACACAACATTGAATGGGACATAAATGCGTTTATTAATAACAGCTGACATTTATGTCCCATGCTCCCTTTACTGGAAATTTGACCCATTTCCTTCATGTTTCCTCTATTAGTTAGAAGTGTGTGGGTCTCTGCATGGAGCTACAACATTTGTGACTAGGATCTTCTTCCACATTCTAATAGCTAGTTTTGAAGAAATTCAAATCAAAAAACTTTTTCCTCCTTTTTAATTTTAATTTTATTTTATTTTTTGATTATACTATTTTAATTCCAATTCCACTTTTGGTAGGAATTTTTATTCATTTTTCTTTCAGAATTTCGTGTTTTAATACACCCAAGCTGGCGGGAAGCTTAATAGTTACCCCACAGCTTTTTTATGATTTTTTATAAAAGCATTATACACCATCATACACTAGAAAGGGTTAAGTAGCCCGGTCAATTCAATGGAATTAAAAGTTTGTATGTTTTAATGTTTTTTCAATGTTCCTCAAGGCTCCTATCTATTTCGCTGCAATGATATGAAAGTTTGTAGAAGATATGCGGCATAACAATATTCTGTATATTAAGTAGTAGGTGGAGATCGTCCGCTTCCTCTTCCTATTGGCTGTTATGCCTGTGGGGGAGAGGAATACATACTCTGCTTACACAGGAAATGCCCTTGTCATCAGCACAGGAAGCAGCATCATTTCCTGCTTACACAGGAAATGCCCTTGTCATCAGCACAGGAAGCAGCATCATAGATATGAGACGACAGGAAGTAAACAAAGCAAGTACTTCGGTGGACATCCCGACCTTCCAGACTGTAACCACACATCATAACAATATTTGGTGATGCCCAAGAGTCCCCTTATCCCCTTTTGGTTGATTTGGACTTTGCTATTAAAGAGTATGATAAGTGGCCAGTCTACAGGTAAGAAGGGGAGGGTCCCGAACCCCCGGAAGTACTTGCTACAGGGCATATATAATGGCGGTAGTGATGGCGCTGGCTCTACCTCCTATCTAAGTGGATGCCCTATCGGGAGAAACGCGTCAGAGAGGAGGCGCCGCGTCATCACATCTAGACCAGGCAGCGGTCCGCACTGCAGGCGGACCCCGCCATACAGCTCCTCCGTGAGGGAACTCGCTATTATTGTCTTCACAACTGTAAGTGCAACCATTTGTTTTAATTAAAATCTACTGTTGGTAATGCACCATTGCGGTCCCCTCTGTTGTGTCCCCTATTATTGAGGTCGACCAGACTAAGGAGTTACAGCAGCCAATCAGAGTCTAGCCACCTTTGGCAGGATCTTCTTTCGTCAGGCTTTCTGACTGGGTCTGTTCCTCTTGGACACAAGCAACTACATCAGCCATCCTAGAGTCCAGTAACCCCCGGCAGGACCACTCATCACCATAGAACCAGGCTTCTTGTTTGGCTTTTGTCCGGTAAGAGTCTAGGGAGCACGAGTGTGTCAGAGTGCCTTCTGTATTTCTGGGAACTTTTCTACCTGGCTGCATGACCTTTGGAGCGGTCATATTCATATATGCCCTTAACATTTAACTTCTGGTAAGAGGCCAAGCTGGTGGTGGGACTTAGCACCTTCCAATCACAGTTCACCTTTCCCCAAGCTGGAAGTTTTTGTCACCATTTTTTGCACTTTATTTATGGACTTATAATATGGACGTTTATTGCACATTGGTGTATCACTAGTCACCTTCTGGACATTTTTTGTTTTACACGATTTGCATACGTTTTCATTTTTTTGCATTATTATTGCATTTTTGGTTTATTTGTTTACATCATTTTGTATGTTGCACATATGCACTAGGGCAGCGCACCTGATTTCTTTACCTATTCTACAACATACACTCTAAGGTAGCAGCACACCCTATATTGAATCAGCGCACTTTCCTACCCACCACAATAAGGCCTACATTGGCCCATAGATTTTGGTCCTGTCCCAGAGTGATTCCATTTTGGGACAAGGTGCTCCATTATGCCAATACAGTAATGAATACCCGTTTACAGAAGTCTCCGCATCTTATGCTATTTGGAATTAACCAAATAATAACCGAACACTATCGACCATTTGAGCCCATTGACCACTGTCCCTCTGTGGTCACATTTATGCTTCTTGGCGGCCAAAAGAACTATCTTAAAATCATGGATCCAACCTAACCCTCCTACCTTATCTGCCCTTGAGACGGAGCTCAGGTCGTTAATGTACAAAGAACGCATGGACACAGTCCTACAACACCATATCCTTACCAAAAAGTTCTTTGACAAATGGAAACTCTTTATAGAGCAGGAACTTACGGACGAGGATATTCAACATTTTATGAAGCCCTTCAGATATACGGATTGGTACTTAAAGGCGGAAGTAGCACAAACTTTGGGTAGATTAAAAATAGAGGTTTTGTAGGTCTGATTACTGTTATCACTTTTTTTCTCAAATTAATCTATATTTTTTTTACATATCTAGGTTCTTTGTCCATATATATAAGGGTGACGTGCAAATACCATCACTTAAATGGACCAGCCTATGCTAGGATGTTGAGAAATTATACTTTATATATTCTTTTTTTTTTCTCTTTCTTTCTTTTTTTTTCCTTCTTTTTTCTTCTATTATAGAATAATGGATTTTGATATTGTGATTGTTTTCTATTTTTTTTCTATGATTTGTTGGTTTGTAAAATTGAATAAAAAGAGCTTTTTTTTTTTTTTTTTTTAAATCTAAGATTCTCTTGCCCGCGCGAATGGGTCTTCGCCACAGACACGCTATCAAGACAGGAGACAAACATGCGGGCGCTTATGTGCCAAAGCAAAAACAACAACCACATGGGGTGAAAGCAGTTTAGGCTGAATTTTGTTTGTCACAGTTGATACCTTTCAGGTGATCAGCCCAGGGCAAGAAAACAGTGTGATAACAATAGGCAAAGAAATAATGTTTTAAATAAACTTTGCATCAATCCCAAACACTGCACAAGCTCATATAATCACGACTGATATAAATGGCACATTTAATCCCTAAGAAAAAGCCATAGCTTTTAACAAGATGTATTTTGCATAGCTTTAACATCCACAGTCTCATGCACACATAGGTTTGTCACAGCTGATACCTATCAGGTTTATCAGCACAGGGTGAAAACAGTGTGTCAGAAAAAACAAGCACAGAAATAATGCTTAACAGGGGGGCGCATGCGTGGCGCGGGACGGAATGGAAGCCTGAGCTGAGAGCTCCGTGCAGAGCGGCAGAATAACACAGCACAGGGGCCGTTATATCGACTTTTACCCTTCTCTACAATCACCCCCTGCTGCAGGAACAGTCTGTATATGTTGTCCGCCAGCAGAAAACAACGGAAAACCCCACAGAAATCACTCACCCACTATCTTCTCAGGGTCAGAGAGAAGTTCAGCATGGAGAAAGATGGCGCCGGCAGCTCTCCCCCTCCCAAGGGAACCAGCACACCGGCCTCTGCATTCAAACCACTGCACTCTACATCAAACTGAGTACAATACTCCTCTCACCAAGGCAGGCCTTGACAACAGCTTGAAGCCATGTACACAAAGTTAATTTCTAAATTCCAATCTGAATTACACAAAACAGCTAAAACCCTCACCCAGGAAATATCTGCACTGGGAGGCAGAACAGATAGATAGGAAACAAAACATGATGAACTCTGCTTGGCCTATAAAGAACTCAGCAGAGACCATGAATCTCTGAATTCAGCCTTTACACAGTTAGAATCGCATGTTGAGGATCTAGATAATCGCAATAGAAGAAACAATTTAAGATTAAGAGGGATCCCAGAATCATACACAGACCTCACCCCAACTATCACACGTCTCTTTAAATCTTTGCTACCAGATCTTGATGACTCTAAGTTTGCTTGTGACCGCATTCACCGCGCTCTCAGGCCTAAACCCCCCACAGACCAGCCACCCAGGTACATAGTCCTGTGTATGAAGGATTTCATCACCAAAGAAGAAATACTAAGAGCAGCAAGAAATACTCCCAATATCATGATAGATGAGTTTAAGCTGCAAATATTCCCAGATATCTCTAAGGCTACACTGGAAAGACGGCGAAACATGAAAGAAATCACCTCCATCCTACAATCAGCTTGCCTAAGATACAGATGGGGGTTCCCATTTAAATGAATCATCCCACACAATGGTTCTACTTATGTGCTCACTAATCTCCAAGAAGGCAGAGAAACACTCATCAAATTAGGCCTTCCCCATTGCCACGTCCTTCTCCTCTGCGGCAGACAGCGGCATCTAGGAGCGGTCGCAGAAGAGTCCGAAATTATGTTGGATATTGATTTGCGATTTTTGATATTTTTTGCCCACCACATGTGGGGTATTAAACACAAGCACATATGATACTTTATATGTTTTCTGCGGAAAGTTTCTTCCTTTTTTTTTCAATTCCTGGAAAATCAACAATTTTTCAGTTGGATTTAAATTTTTCTTTTTCTTTACATATTCATTTTTATATGAAAAATGCATTACTAAGCCCTCTAATATTTGCAATTACCCCTATTGCCTTTTACACAAGTCAGTAATTTTACATTGTTGGGTAGACACACTTTAGAAGGAACTTGAAATTCCTTTCAACCTGCAAGTTCATTTTAATGTGAGGTCATGCCTCATATTATCAACCATACTTAGATCAACAGTGACACCTAGTGGATTTAACCTTACTTTACAATACAACTACTGTGTCCTTTTTTCTTTTTACTCATCCAAAGTGTATTGTACATTATATTATCTACCAAATAGCAAATAGATCTACCTCCGGAAGAAATCCCAGAGACATGACCCACCTGAAGATCGCTGGATGAAGGGACCACTTGTTGTTGTCCAGAACGGAGAAAATCTGCCTGGATGTTCTGGACACCGGGAAGGTAGGCGGCCGACAGATTGGACAGATGTCTTTGAGCCCATGCCATAATCGGTTTTACCTCTTTCAGGAGAGAAGAACTGCGGGTGCCACCTTGCCTCTTGATATATGTGACAGCTGTCGTGTTGTCTAGCCTTAGGACCGAGGCACAGGTCACCAGATGATGAAAGGCCTGGAGAGCACAGAACGCCCCCCGAAGCTCCGGTACATTTGAGACCACCCGGCGGGCAGGAAAATCCCATCTGCCCTGGGCCACTTTCGACAGGCAGTACACTCCCCAACCTGTCCTGCTGGCGTCCAAAGTCCCGACCAACCAGGATGCCGGAATGATCGAATGGCAATTCAGGAGATTTTTCAGCTGAAGCCACCAGGTTAAGCTCTCCTTCATGGACGATATTATCCGTATGAAGACATCCGAACTCGCGGAACTCCACTGTTATCAAAGAAATTTCTGCATTTCTTTTGCTACTGGGACGTGAAAGTAGGCATCTTTCAAATCTATGGACACCATCCAATCCTCTGGCTGCACCACCTGACAAATTGTGAAAAGTGTCTCCATCCTGAACCTCTCTTTCTTGATGAAGGTGTTTAGGTGTGTCAAGTCTATGACTGGCCTCCAAGACCCCTTTTTTCTTCAAGACCATGAAGAGCGGAGAATAAATGCCTTGGAATCTTTCCTTGATGGGAACAAGCACTGCTGCGCCCTGGGCAACCAGGGACTCTACAAATGATAGAAGAATCAACTTCTTTTCTTCTGAACAGGGTAAGGCCGTAGGAATGAAGCGAAGAATGGACGTGTGACACGGTTCTGACAGTCCACTGATCTTCGACTGAGGCTGCCCAAACGTGCGCAAACATAAGCAAGCGCGCGCCTACTCACACTGTCTGGACAGGTTTGATATCAAAAGGACTTCGTAGCCTCTCGGCCACCAGAAGATGTCCCTTTGGAGAACTTTTGTCCCGTAGACTGGGGGCACGTCCAGTTTTTTCTGAACTCACGGCTAGGCCTGTAGAAACGCACCTCTCTGGCACGGTCAGAGTTCTGTCTGTTCTGAGGTCTTCTTCGGTCCATCAACCGGCGATCCTGGGGAAGGAACCCTGATTTACCACTAGTGGCATGGGTAATGGCACTGTCCAGCTTGTTGCCAAAAAGGGACGAACCCTTGAAGGGAATTCTACACCAGGCCTGCTTGGAGGCAGGGTCGGCCAACCAGGGATGCAACCACAAGGCGCGTTTGCGACAGAGGACAGCATGACCCGCGCCACCAAGCGGATGATATCAATGGACGCCTCCCCCAAAAAAAGCCGTTGCCAGCCTTAACTCTTGACCAGCCGAGCTTCTGGCCACTTCTTCAGAGACACTCTGTAGTGTAGCCTCCACATTGTCCACCCAGGCTTCCATAGCCTTAGACGTGGCTGTCAATGCCAGGGCCAGCTTACAGGCCATACCTGCGGACAGATAGATCTTTTTAAGATCTGTGTCAATCCGTCTGTCAAGGCCGTCCTTGAAGGAGACTGAGTCTTCCAATGGTAAGGTCACGTGTTTTACCAACCTCATCAAGGCCGCATCTACTGTGGGAGCGGAATCAAGATGTTTTACCTTATCACTTTTGAAGGGATACATTCTGGAGACCTTGGATGACAAGGAGTTTTTCTTCTCAGCTCCTTCCCACTCATCTGTAATAATTTCACCCAGCTCCACCAAAAAGGGAAAATGGGAACGCTCTTTCTTGAGATGTTTGAAATATTTATTTTGCTTTGCTGGGGATTCCGCTGGATCTTCCCATTTCAGCGGCACCTTAACCGCTTTAACTAACGGTGGGACCATGGCAAACTCAAAGCCTGCATTCTGGTCCTCCAAGTCATCTTCGCTGCCCGTGGAATCCTCCGAGAAGCGACTCGGTTGGGAAGTACCTGGCTCCAATTCATCCCTCGGGAGGGGACCAGGAGCTTCCGAAGTGTGACTCGACATCCTACCAGGATCCCAATCTCGAAGGGATTCCTGAACAATCCGCCTGACCATAGACTCTACTGGTTGTTCTGCGCCTTGTTTCTCTTTTAGTGCCCAGGAATAACAGATATCACATAAGGACCTATCCTCAGGGACACGGGCCCGGCAGCCCCAACAGGACTTCTCTGTAGAGCGGTCAGAATGGCGGGAAGGTCGCAGTGAGACTGAACTGGCAGTATCTTCATGACGCCTGGACCTGGAGCTAGACCTATGGCGTCTAGACTTTGATGAAGAGTGATGCTGAACTGAAGGAGACTGATCCTTGGATCCAGAAATAGGGCGTTGGTCAGACCTAAATGGGCTGAATAGAGAAGAAAACAGGGGAAAAAGAAAAACACTTAAGCTCCAGCACACAAACAGCTGAGGCAGACAGGCAAGGATTAAGGTAACTGACTTACCTGTTGCGCAGGGACTGGCCACCGGGGGGTGGTGAAGTATCCATTGCAGTCAGATGAACAGCCTGCAATAGGAAGAAAGTAAGCATATAACCTACCTTCCCTTTCTCCACCCCCCCCTCACCCCAACAGTAACTGGCCCATTGCAGGACTTACCACCAATGAGCAGAGACGCAGCACGGGGAAGCCACCGCAAAGCCCGCGGACATCCCGAGGATAACAGCTTTGACAGCTGTTTAAATTTCCCGGGAACCACGAGACCCCGCCCCTCTGACGCAATTGCGTCCTAGGGGACCGGAAATCCGCGCGCATGCGCAAACACCGCAAGAGCCAGGGCTCAACCTGGACGACCAATCAGAGGCAAAGAGAAGCGGGGGTGGAGCCGAAGCGGCGGTCTGGAACGCAGGAGTGCTCCAGCCACCATAGACAGGAAATAACACAGTGAAATGAAAGTTTATACATTACCACCCCAAAGGCAGCAGAACAGTCTCAGGCCTGGAATGGAATCCAAGTGTGCATTAGGGCACCAGGGCCTCCCGCTAGTAGCAAGGATGTTTGGCCAGCGATGCAACCCACCTCTCATGCAGGATTTACGGCATCTTCAGCATCATGTAACATTGCCCGGGTCCACCCAGTAAATACTGAGATTGCTGGACTAATACAAAGAGGCACTCTTCAACAGGAATGGTCACACGCCACCAGGTCGCCTGAAATCGATAAGTATCCTATAAGGTAAGACTTCCTTCTTGCAGGAGGAGGACAAAAAAGGAACACGGCTCCTGGTATGGAGCAAAAATTTATGGGAGTGGGGTCCTATAGGGTAGGAGAGGAGGCGGAGCCTACCCTATACGTGTGCTGCCATGGAGACTGTCAGGAAAATATATTACAGAAGCACTTAGAACTTAATATCTCCAGAAAGGTATTTTGGAGGCACACTAAAAATAGAAACTGTCTCATATACTTCAGGCACCCTTCAAATAAAATGCTGATGGCTCATCCAGGTTCATGCTAAATAGATATGTATAAAGGAATACCAAGGGGGAAACATTTTTTTTTCTTTTTTTTACCTTTTTTAAAAGAAGGTAAAAAGAAAAGAAAAAGGGAAAATCTTTTTTGTTGTACTATTTCCAGGAATTAATGGTTCTATTTTGTTATATAGTTCGGACTGCGCATCTGAATATGCATAATTCATATCTGTCTGATTATTTTTCAAGTTCCACGCTTGTACTTGCCGCACCCACTCAGCTCGTTGGAAATGGACAGAAACATGGAGATGAGCATTGAACGATCAACTCAGTTTCTAGGATTGATCCCCTCTGTGTTATTCTACCTGTCCTCAACGGGCTGTTTAAGAGGATGTTTTCCTCTGGTTTACTTGAAATTATTTCAGTACCATTTTGATTTACTGATGCACAGTTCTAGATTTTTATTTTTTCATGTTCTTGACACAATATTTTTTACATTTTGGTTTTCAATATCTCTACTCTGGCTACGTCATCTCCTTGATATAATAGTATTCTCTGGTCACCTCGGATCATGTGCATGGGTTAGCCTCACCTGCACACATGTTCCATGGTCAAGATGCAGAACAATTGTAGTTCCCCAGGATGCGTCCTTATCTAGGCTTTGCGCTTCTCCTGCAGATGTTGCGTCCCCTTGGATTTCAAAACTATCACATAATAGATATTACTTCCACTACACCCTCTAATTAAGAAAGATGACAATTAAATGCATCTCTCATAATGTGCAGGGATTTAACCCCACTAGCGGTAAACCCGAGCGTGACTCGGGGTAGGAATTTTCTGCTATTATCGGTATCCCCGAGTCACGCTCGGGGTGAATGGCAGAGCTATGCAGACAGCGCAGCGGAGCGTCTCTTACCTTATCCTGGCGATCCAGCGATGAGCTCTCATTGCTGTGACCGCCAGCCGAGATCTCCGCCGCTCGTCTGTCGGTAGGAGGACTTCCTAGTTCCGTTCCCTGCAGCAGCAATGCTGCATGGGAGCGGAACTAGGGAGGGAAATTCAAAAAAAAAAAAAAACCTTGCACAAAACACATAACACATTTTATATATATATATATATATATATATATATATATATATATATATATATATATATATATATATATATATATATATATATATATATATATATATACCTATATACACACACATATATATTTATATATATATATTATATAATATATATAATAAAATTATATTATTGATTCGATTATAATTCATGCGTTATATATACACACATATATATATATATATATATATATATATATATATATATATATATATATATATATATATATATATATACACACACACACATATATATATATAATATATAACGCATGAATTATAATCTAATCAATAATATAATTTTATTATATATATTATATAATAAAATTATATTATTGATTTGATTATAATTCATGCGTTTGTGTTTCAAATTTATCACATCTGGGATGTCTACTAGAGTCTTGTTTTGGTCAGGTTTAAGTCAGTAATTACTAAGAATTGTAGGCCTATAATACATAACGCCAAATTTCCATGAAAAAAAATTGTACCGCTTTTGGTACAGAATTCCTGACAGAATCATACCGCCAGGGAGGTTAATTACCCTATTAAAAGAAAAAAAGCATTTCATCAATATAAGCGTCTAAACGCTAAAATAATCCTATTACAAGAGATTCATTGTGCGGAAAATAGCCATCCCAAATACTTTCATAAAGCTTACACTAAATCATATTATACTTTATTTTCCTCAAAAAGTAGAGGAGTAGCAATCTTTATACACAACTCATTCCCATTGGAGGTACAGGAGGTTTGCAGAGATGCGGAAAGCAGATATATAATTATTAAGGGACGCATTTTGGGGCAAGAGCTGACTATAGCAAATATATATGCTCCTTCCGGAGCTTCCACACAATTTTACTTCGAATTTTTTGATTTATTGGACAAACACCGTTCATCACATATGATATTGGGGGCGATTTCAATATGGTGGCACACCCAACACTAGATCGTAGTAATCCCTCGTCTATATCTAAAACGTTTCCCAAAACCATTGACAGAAAATTGAAGGCGCTACAACTTACAGACAACTGGCGTTGTCTAAACATGGGCTCCAGAGAATACTCATTTTACTCTGATCCTCATAATTCTTCAGCTAGACTGGACTACATATTTTGTTCCCAAGTCATTCTAGTGAATTCCATATCGGCTGAAATTTATCTATGTGTCTGGTCCGATCACCACATGGTTACATTTGACACCAAATATATAGGTCTTCCCCCTACATCTTTCACATGGAGACTCAATGACTCGATACTTGCAGACCCTTTAATCACCCAAGAATTCTCAGATTCAATCTCAGAATTTTTTACCCTGAACCCTATCAATGATACCTCCATTTCTAACACTTGGGTAACACAAAAAGCATTTATCAGAGGTAAATGTATAGCATTAGCTGTTAAAAAAAACAGGGAACGGATTGCAAAAATACAAACCCTGACCAGAGACTTGCAACAGTTATAAAAAAACCCTAACACTTTACACGAAACAAGTATCAGACAGCAAATAAATGAAAAACGATTAGAACTCAACAATATTTTGTCTGAAAATGCAGAAAAATCTATTTGATATTCTAGATCCAAATTCCTTCTATACGGCAATACAGCCTCTACAATGTTGGCTAGAAAATTAAACCAATCAGTTAAACCCCCACATATATATATAAAATGAATACTCCCTCAGGATTAACCACATCTCACCCCAAGGAAGTGTTAGCGGTCTTTGAGAAATTCTACTCCACTTTTTTATCCCCCCCCCCCCCGACTACAGAGGTCTCATCATCAGACTCCTTGCGGTGGTTCAATGATATCACAATACCCAAACTCTCCTCCACAGATTTAGCCCTATTGAACGCCCCAATTTCAGATACTGAGGTGTCACAAACTATCGGGGGTCTTAGAAATTCCTCCGCCCCCAGCCCAGATGGGTACACTGCAATATATTACAAAAAATGTTCCTCAGTCCTTTCTCCCAAACTGGCATCACTATTCAATCACATATTACAAGGCAATAGATTTCCAGAAGAAATGTTATTGGCCAACATGACCCTTCTACCTAAACCCAATAAAGACCTCTCTCACCCACAAAACTTTGGACCAATATCTATTATAAACAATGATCTAAAATTATTCAATAAGATTCTAGCCTCAAGACTCTCAAATAGCATTCATAAACTTATTTCCCCCGCCCAAACAGGTTTCATACTATATATCTATATCTTCGAACACTTTTACCTTCATATGGATTTGAAAAATAATTCCTTAATGGATTTTTGGCATTATATGATAACCCAAAAACCAGAATCAAAATCCTGGGCTTTTTCCCCTTGGCAGGGGTACAAGACAAGGATGCCCTCTAATCCAGTTTTTTTTTTTTTTTAGAACATTTTATTGAAGTTCAAGAAAACTCATTTACAAACATTTTCAAGAAATAGAACTACAGAGAGGATGCGATTACATAGAAGTAATTGCGGCCGGAATATTGTTCACATTTAAATTTAAGAGAATTACGAGGAACTTCAGAGCATAAAAAGGATTGTAAAGAAACTGTGAAATGGTGTGAAATTTTCAATGGTATAAAAGGGGGGGGGGGGGAAGTAGGAAGGAGGGAGCATGTGGGAAAGAGAGAATTGTAGAAGAGGAGGGGGGGGGGGGTGGATAGGAAAATGTGAAAAGGTATGGGGGAGAAATGGATTTGGGTACTGGAGAGAGAGGTAGAGGTCAACAACAAGAAGGTAACGACATATAACAGAAGTCTGTTACCATATACTGCATGTGTAACCTGGTTATGGGGGAAACTGTGCGTCACATAGGCAAACATGAAAAAGTTAAACATAAGAGACACTTCCAGAGGTATTAGTGATAGCACTCAGTTTCGGGTGAGTACACCAGCTAGTAATGAAACGAAGTGCTATCCTCAATCACATTTACTTGCAGATAGTAGTTTAATGGGTCTTAGGTTGATGCTATTGAAGGAACCACACTCCTGGGAGGGAAGTTAGACCATTTCTTGGTGAATCGGGTGGCAGAGTTTGTGGGGTGAAGGAGCAAGCCCGTGGCTTCTATATCACAGAGAAGATGTAGATCAGACGTTAACTCTGTAAGAGTTGGGGGAGACGTATCCATCCAATGTTTTAATATCAGCCTTCTCGCTATCATTAGACAAGTCAGCAGCCAATGTGTGTGGCCAGTTAGCATTTTCCATCTGCTCTTCGGGATAGTCAAAGCCTTAGGATTGAGATATCCAAACAGTAGGAGGTAAATATCCTTTGGAAGTTGGATTCCAGTATAGCGTTGTACATAGCGTAGAGTTTTGACCCAAAAGGCGGAGATAGGCTGACATGTCCATAACTTGTGAAGTAGAGAAGGGTGGTGTTCGTTACACTGCGTACAATGGTGGTGGAAAACGTCCGGAGACCATCGGAGATGAGGAATATACGCTCTGTGGAGGATTTTAAATTGTTGTTCCCTCCAAAACTCATTTGTGATGCATTTGCGGGTGGTAAGGTAGCCTGTTAGGATCTTTTGGTGCGCTTCATCTGAGTGGAGGATTTTTTTCCAAGATTTAGCTACTGTATTTGCAAGTCCTTGAGAAAGTTCCGCATGTAGTGGCTTGTATAAGTGAGAGATTCTGTGTTTATTGTGTTGCAGCCAGGAGTCCACAAGGGAGGGTTTAAAACGCCCTTGTGATGGTAGGTAAATGGAATTCACAAAGCTGATTCGCTGTCTATAATATAGATAGTGACTAGAAGGAATGTTATACTTGGTGGAGAAGGCTGTGAAGGACATAGGTTGTCCGGTGGAAATATCAAATAACTGAGCAAACCCCACCTTGACCAGTCCCCATATGCAGTATACTGCTGGGCTTGTGGAAACATGGGATGTCCATGTATAGGCAAATATTGGGATAGGCGTTGAGGGGTGCCCAGTCGCCGTCTTATCTCCCTCCAAGCCACCACGGTATCTCTAAGTAAGAGATTATGCCTTAAGTGTAATGAGAAATCCCCCTGTTCCACAATGCAGCAAGGCTACTAAATCATAAGGAGCGGCCATGTGGGTTTCCAAAGTAAAGTTGGTATATCTCGACTCACGGCTCAACCAGTCCAGACAACCCATGAGGCACACAATATTGTACATTCTTGTATTGGGGAGATCTAAGCCCCCTTCCTTTTTGGCCAAGTGAAGCTTAGCGAGTGCAATTCTGGGTCTCTTGCCCTTCCAGATAAAGGAAGAGACTGCCTTTTGTAGACGTTGAATATCTGAATGTTTGAGTAAAAGCGGGATAGTTTGAAGAGGATAGAGGAGTTTTGGAAAGGTGGCCATTTTGTACAAATGGCATCTGCCGGAAAAGGATAAAGGTACGTTCGCCCAATTTTTAAGTTCCGCAATCATTTTTCACCCCAATCATTTTTCAATGATTGGGGTGAAGTTTAAGTGGTAAAGGGAGGATGGGAATCTCCCTATTTTGACCCCTAAATATGTGATATGACTGGAGGTGACTCTTAGAGGAGAGGAGGAGGCCCATGAAGGGGTGCGTGTGGAGTTCAAGGGAAGTATTTCACTTTTGGTGCAATTGATGCGAAGGCCCGAGCAGCGTCGGTATGTATCAAAAATGCCCTGTATTATGGGTAGATCGTGTTCGGGGTCGGACGTGAAAATCAGGACATCATCTGCGAACATTGCTGTACGCAATTCATCCGGGCCCACTTTTATCCCCCAAAGCTCAGGGTGCGACAGCATTAATCTCGAGAGTGGTTCCACTGCAAGATTGAAGAGCAGAGGGGACAATGGACAGCCTTGGCGCGTCCCTTTGAACAGCCGAAAAGAAGGAGAAATATGACCAGCTATCACAACCTGTGCCTCGGGGGAGTCATACATAGTCCGTATCAAATGAAGAAAAGGGCCAGAAAAGCCCAGGTGCACGAATACCCTGTCTAGCCATTGGATGTTGACATTGTCGTATGCTTTTTCAGCATCGAGTGTTATTATGGCCGTTTGGTTGTGGGGGTCTGCCTCTGACATTTCTAGCGCTGTCAGGACCTTTCTTAAATTGGAGGTGTCCGACCTTCCTTAACAAAGCCAGATTGGGCCGGGTGTATAAGAGAAGGTAGTATGGAAGCCAATCTATCAGCCATGATCTTGGACAATAGCTTGGAGTCCACATTAAGAAGTGAAATTGGTCTGTATGAGCCTGGGTCCATAGGATCCTTTCCTTTCTTGTAAATTAATTTGATATGTGCCTGATATCCCGTTGGTAAATAGGCATTGCCTTGAGTGATGTGGTTGAACACCGATTGCAGAGTGGGGGCAATCGCATCTACTGCTAATTTATAAAATTCAGGGGTGTACCTGTCCGGACCGGAGGATTTGCCTAAGGATAGTTGTGTGATGGATTTTGTGACCAGGGAGATGGGGGCGTTAAGGAGATTCAATTGATCCTGTGAGACTTGGGGAAGAGTGGTTGAGGAGAGCCATTGCGAGGCTGCGTCCTCGTCGTATGATTCATGGCTATATAATTTTTTGTAGAAGGCCTCAAAGGCCTGATTGATTGCCTCTGGAGATTCTACAATCAGACCATCCACGGTTTTTAGCTGGGTGACGTGTGTGGGTGTGATGGTCCCTCTGCAGAGAGAAGCTAGCAGTTTCCCTGGTTTGTTGCCAAATGAATGATACTTCCAATCTTGATGAGATTTATATAAACGTTCCCTGGTCTCAGCCCACCCGTCAAAGGCCGTCTTAGCCTCTCGCCACTGTTCTCTATGAAGCATAGAGTTAGATTTATTAAGATTGGCCTGCGCCTCACGTAAGGAGTCACTGGCTTCCATAAAGGCCTTAGCTATATTCTTTTTGTATGCTGAGGCATAAGAAATAATCCGACCCCGGAGTACCGCTTTACCGGCCTCCCACAGGAGTATTGGTGATGTGGACAGAGAGGCGTTACTGGCCAGAAAGTCCTGCTATGTTTCCTTGACGAGTGAGGAGATCCCAGGGTCCTTGGTTAGATAAGAGGGGAACCTCCATAGTCTTAGAGACGGTTTGTCTGCAAATAGGGTGAGGTCAACTGAAACTGGGGCGTGGTTAGATATTGCAATATCATGAATTTTCGGGGAGACCGCGCAGGGGAGCAGGAGGTGATTTACGAAAATGTAATCTATTCTCGTGAGGGTTGGAGTAGAATGAAAATTCTCTACCATATGGGTTGTTTAAGCGCCAAATGTCCGTGAGTCGCAGACTGTCTGTAAAATTCAATAAAAGGGAGGAGTGGTGAGGATGTTTTGGGGGAGGAGCACCGGCTGCATACGATTTATCTTTCGTTAGAAGGAGCACCCAGACGGTGGGCTCTTTCCACTGTGCACGGTGACGTGATCCCCAGGGCCAGAGGCAAGCGAGTCATAGCAATGTCAATGAGAGAGTCTGCCCCATGGGACTCAGGAAGACCAATGATCCGGAGGTTATTTCTCCTAGATCTGTTCTCCAGGTCATCTATTTTTTTCATGAGGTATTTCTGTGTTTGCCTGGCTTGGTGATCTAAACCAAATGAGCCCTGCAGCTCATCCTCCATGTCGGACTCTATGCTCCAGGTCAGTGATCCTGTGGGAGTGCTCTCCCATGTCCTTCCTGAGCTGTGCCATTCCTTGTGCTATGGTGTCAGGGATACAGCCGTACTGGCATTTCTGCCAGTACAAGTCATGGACGCTCCTGGCTCAATCGACACAGCCCTCTGCTGGCCCGTCAGGGAAATGGCCGTAGGAGAACTGGCAACATTGCCAGTAATAGCAATGATCGTTCCAGCCTCAATTGACACTGCCCTCTGCTGGCCTATAAAAGGTGGCCATAGGAGCAGACTCATTGCTGGATTATCTCTCAGCTTCCTGTGTTCTTGTGCTTCCTGTTTCCTGTTTGGACTTCCTGTTGTGACCCGGCTTGTTTCTGAACCATCTGATCTCCTCCTGGTGTTTGACCCTCGGCTTGCCTCTCGGACTTTGCTCTTGCTACTACCTGCCTGTTTTCCCAGTGTATGACCCCGGCTTGCCTAAGGACTCTGTTTCTGCCTGCTCACCTGTGTATGACCCCGGCTCGTCCCTGCTCTGCTACTTACCTTGCTCTTGGACTGATCACCGGTGTTTGACCCTCGGCCTGGCTTTTACTACTCCTCTAGTTGCCTGCCTTACCCAGAGTTCCTGAAATCATCTGGTGTTCACCGCAGGCGACCTGTGCTACTTGGGACGCTTCACCTCCTGTACCACTTCCAGGGGTGACTCGCACTGAGCTGCAAGGGAAGCCCTCTCTGCACTTCGGCCTCCATCCAGATTGTGACAGTATAATCCAGCCATGCCTGAGGCCGACAGAGGTGCTTCCCCGCTCGAGTCGCTATGTCAACAAGTCGCCACCCTGACCCAAGCAGTCCAGAGGCTTCAAGATGGCTACTTCCAGTTAGAAGGACATCTGCAGCATTTAACAACTTCTCCTTCTCCTGCTGATCCCAGCCAGCTCTCTGCCAGCTCCGCTTCTGCCTCCTCACAACAAGAGCACCCCAGTCCTCCACATTTTGCAATGGCACCTCCACCAGAGCCACGGGTGCCAACACCTGAACGTTTTCGCGGAGAACGAAAGAAATTCAGGTCCTTTAAAAATGCCTGCCTGCTGTACTTGGCCCTCCAGCCTAGGACCTTTTCCTCCGAAACTGTGAAAGTGGGGTTCATAATCTCCCTACTATCTGAGGAACCCCAAACTTGGGCCCATAACCTTCTGGAACAAAAAAGAGTCCCACTCTGAATTCGGTGAACTCCTTCTTTGAGGCTATGGCTCAGCTTTAGGAGGACCCCCAGCGTGCCGCTACTGCCGAATCAGCCTTGCATGCTTTATAACAGGGGAAACGACCAGCAGAGGACTATACTCTTGACTTTCGCAGGTGGGCCGCAGACACTGATTGGAATGAGGCGGCTCTCAAATATCAATACCGCCATGGACTGTCCGAAATCCTCAAGGATGAACTGGCTCGTGTCGATACCCCTGCTTCTCTCGAGGGTCTTATTCAACTAGCCATTCAATTGGACAGACGTCTGAGAGAACGACGTTCCGAACGTTACCAAGGCTCCCGACCCACCTGGGTATTGCCTAAGGTTCCATCAGCTACTGCACCTCCTACTGGGTCACCTGCTACCTTGAGCACGGATGGGGAACCCATGCAGATCGGCTTGATTCGCTCCTCCTTGACTCCTGAGGAAAGACAATGCCGCCGGCAGGCCAACCTCTGCCTCTACTGCGGGGGGACCGGCCATTTCCTGCGCAACTGCCCTGTAAGACCCAGTAAGTCTTACCTACGAAGCTCTCCGAACTGTCAAGTCTCTGAGCCTTCCTCCTCTCACCTTGTTCTCCCTGTCTCCCTACAGGTGGCAGAAGGGAAGGTTCGACTCCTGGCGATCATTGATTCCGGGGCGTGCAGCTGTTTCATGGACTTTGCTTTTGCTAAGAAACTGGGTATCTCTTTGCAGCCGAGGAAACAAAGACTTGAGGTCCACTTAGCCGATGGTTCCCTGCCCAGCTCCGGTCCAGTGACCTGTCCTGTTCTAACTACATCGGACTCTGGCCATCAAGAGTTTGTTCGTTTCGATGTAATATCTTCACCCATGTTCCCCATCATCCTAGGACTCCCTTGGCTGCAGGCCCACAACCCTCAGATTAATTGGGTCAAGAAGGAGATCCTCTTCACTTCTGAGTACTGCCAGAATCACTGCCTCCCTCCCGGGCCTCATAGTTCTTCTACCTGCTTGGCGGTTCAACCAGTACCCGACACCCTTTCCAGCATCCCTGCAGCCTATCGGGAGTTCATGGACGTTTTTGATAAAAAGAAAGCCGAGGTCCTTCCCCTCACCGCTCCTACGATTGTCCCATTGAATTACTCCCTGGAGCTGAGATCCCGTTTGGGAGGATATTCCCTTTATCCGAGAACGAACTTGAAGTCCTCAGAGTCTACATCAATGAGAACTTGGAGAAGAGGTTCATCCGTCCCTCCTCTTCTCCTGCTGGGGCTGGCATATTTTTTGTGGAGAAAAAAGATGGCTCTTTAAGACCCTGTGTGGACTACCGAGAACTCAACAAGATTACCGTTAAGAACCGGTACCCTCTTCCCCTTATTCCTGAACTTGTTCAGCGCTTCCGGTGTGCCCGAATTTTCACAAAACTTGATCTCCGAGGAGCCTATAACCTAGTCCGTATCCGAGAAGGGGATGAGTGGAAGACAGCGTTCAGAACTCGATTTGGCCACTTCGAGTACTTGGTCATGCCTTTTGGGCTGTGCAACGCTCCAGCGACTTTTCAACATCTCGTGAACGACATCTTCCGAGAATTCCTGGACAACTTTCTGATAGTTTATCTAGATGACATCCTCATCTTTTCTGCCACCCTTGAGTTCCATCGGGCTCATGTTAAAAGAGTGCTTGCCACCCTGAGGAAGTATGGACTCTATGTAAAGGCAGAAAAGTGCGACTTTGAGAAGGATTCCATTCAGTTTTTAGGACTGATTATCTCCACCAATGGAATCTCCATGGATCCTCAGAAAGTAAAATCTATTTTAGATTGGCCAGCCCCTTCCGACAAAAAAGGTGTCCAACGGTTTGTAGGCTTTGCCAATTTTTACAGAAGGTTCGTGAAAGGTTTCTCCACGATCATCTCACCCATCACCCAGCTGACCCGCCAGCAGGTTCGCTTTCGCTGGTCACCGGAGGCCCAAGCAGCATTTGACGAACTAAAAAGACTATTTATCTCGGCACCTATCCTTCAGCACCCGGATCCGGCTCTGCCCTATATATTAGAAGTTGACGCTTCAGAAATTGCTACTGGGGCAATCCTGTCCCAACGTCAAGGCCCGAAGGCGCTTCTTCACCCCGTGGCCTTTTCCTCCCGGAAAATGACTCCTCCAGAGAGGAACTACGATGTAGGTGATCGTGAACTTTTGGCTATAAAATGTGCCTTAGAGGAGTGGAGATATCTGCTGGAAGGGGCCGCCCATCCCATCATGATTTTCACTGACCACAGGAACTTAGAATACCTAAGAACAGCTAAACGTCTAAGACCTCGACAAGCCCGGTGGGCTCTGTTCTTTTCAAGGTTCAACTTCCACATCACCTACAGGCCAGGGTCTAAGAATGGAAAAGCAGATGCTCTTTCTCGGATGTTTCCTGACAACCCAGAGATGATTGAACCCAATACCATTCGCTCTGCTCAAAATTTTTTTTTGCTTATCCAGCCTGACCTGAAGACTGTGATTAAGAAGAGGCCTCTGCTCAGAGTACAGAACCAGTAACTCCCCCCTTAAGCAGACGAGATGGATTCTTGTGGCATCAAGACAACATTTTTGTTCCCCCTCAAGTAAGACTTCAGGTCTTAAAAAGCTTTCATGACCACAAGCTTGCCGGTCACTTCGGGGTACGGAAGACCCTCGAACTGGTCCAACGCCTCTTCTGGTGGCCCAGCCTGAATCAGGACTGCAAGGTTTATGTTGGTTCCTGTGTCACTTGCCAACGTAGCAAGGGGTCCAAAACCAAGTCTTGGGGCCTACTGAGACCTCTACCTATTCCTGAACAACCCTGGAAGAAGCTCTCTATGGACTTCATCATGGATCTCCCACCCTCAGAAGGGTTCACCACTATTCTGGTGGTAGTTGACCGTCTTTCAAAGATGGCCCACTTTTTACCCATGATCGGTACACCCTCTGCTCTAGATACTGCCAACGTGTTCATTAGAGAGATACTTAGGTTACACGGGCTTCCGGACAATATCGTATCAGACAGAGGTGTACAATTCACCTCTAGATTCTGGAGGGAGCTATGTAAATCCTTATCCATTGAAATAAGTCTCATCGGCTTACCATCCACAGAGTAATGGGCAAACCGAAAGAACGAACCAAACTTTGGAGCAATATCTACGATGTTTTTGCACAGGTTCCCAGGATAATTGGGTTTCTCTCCTTCCTTGCGCAGAATTTGCGTACAACAATTCTCTACACTCAGCAACCAATCAAACCCCATTCTGGGCAAATTACGGGTTCCATCCCTCTTTCTTGCCTAACGTAATTCCTGAAACATCAGTCCCTGCAGTCCAGGATCGAGTAAGTTCCATCCAGGCCAACTACCAGTTACTGCAGGATGCCATACTCAAGGCCCAAAAGGACTATAAAAGATTCTATGATCTGAAGAGGAAAGGAAATCCTGATTACAAGATTGGAGATAAGGTATGGCTTTCTTCTATGAATTTGAAACTGTCTTGTCCTTCTAGGAAACTTGGGCCCAGATTTATCGGCCCTTTTGAAATCAAGAGGGTGATTAATCCAGTGGCTTTTGAACTGGCTCTGCCCAGTTCCTACAAGATCCGCCCAGTGTTCCATACCTCTCTACTTAAACCAGTTGTACAGAGCCCGTTCCCTGGAAGAGAGGAGCTACCTCCACCGCCGGTTTCAGTGGAAGGTGAAACTGAGTTTGAGGTTGAATCCATCTTGGATTGCAGGAAAAGGGGTAGACAGACTCAGTACTTAATTAAGTGGAAGGGGTATCCCCCTGAAGATAATTCATTGGAACCCATGAGCAATATCCATGCCCCAAGGCTTATCCAAGAATTCCATAGAAGGTTTCCTGAAAGTCGGGCCCGTCTGGGCATCCGGAGGCTGCCCCTTGGGGGGGGGGGCACTGTCAGGGATACAGCCGTACTGGCATTTCTGCCAGTACAAGTCATGGACGCTCCTGGCTCAATCGACACAGCCCTCTGCTGGCCCGTCAGGGAAATGGCCGTAGGAGAACTGGCAACATTGCCAGTAATAGCAATGATCGTTCCAGCCTCAATTGACACTGCCCTCTGTTGGCCTATTAAAGGTGGCCATAGGAGCAGACTCATTGCTGGATTATCTCTCAGCTTCCTGTGTTCTTGTGCTTCCTGTTTCCTGTTTGGACTTCCTGTTGTGACCCGGCTTGTTTCTGAACCATCTGATCTCCTCCTGGTGTTTGACCCTCGGCTTGCCTCTCGGACTTTGCTCTTGCTACTACCTGCCTGTTTTCCCAGTGTATGACCCCGGCTTGCCTAAGGACTCTGTTTCTGCCTGCTCATCTGTGTATGACCCTGGCTCGTCCCTGCTCTGCTACTTACCTTGCTCTTGGACTGATCACCGGTGTTTGACCCTCGGCCTGGCTTTTACTACTCCTTTAGTTGCCTGCCTTACCCAGAGTTCCTGAAATCATCTGGTGTTCACCGCAGGCGACCTGTGCTACTTGGGACGCTTCATCTCCTGTACCACTTCCAGGGGTGACTCGCACTGAGCTGCAAGGGAAGCCCTCTCTGCACTTCGGCCTCCATCCAGATTGTGACATATGGCCTTATCCACCGCTTCGGTGATGGTGGGAGAGAGAAGGGATGCCACAGCCTGAGCCAGAGAGGCTATTTGTTTGTCTGCCAGCGGTGACTGACCTGATGCTGCAGGTGCGGGCGGGAGAGATGCGTCCGCCATGTCCGCCTCCGTGCAGGCCGGAGATGAAGCCGCGGCCTTGATTTGCGGAGCGGCGGAGGATCCGCCGTGGTGCAGGAATCGATCCATCCCACTGTGTCTCCGGGCTGGAAGGAGTTGGATCGCCGGGTCAGATTGCTGCGGGTGACTCTGTAAAGGGTTTTTTAAGCTGTAAGTCCCGGAGCCGCATGCCCACGCTGCCTCTTACATGGGCGCCGGAACCGGAAGTTCTATCCCCGCTTTTATTTGCCCTGGCTCTTGAGCCACTGTCTATAGCGATTGAAAATCATCCTGATATCAGTGGTTATATGAAAGGAAACAGAGATTACAGATTAAGCCTTTATGCTGATGATGCTCTCATATTCCTTTCAGATCCCTTAGTCTCATTACCAAAGCTTTTAAATATTTTAGACAATTTCGCAAGATGTTTCTGGCTTAGGGGTGAATGTAACGAAATCAATAGCACTCCCCATAAACTACGGATCTTTCCCATATTAAAAATTCATACCCGTTTGCTTGGTCGACAAATAAAATTTCATACCTGGGCATAAAACTTTCTAAAGAATACAAACTTCTATTTCAATACAACATTCCCCCTTTACTCTCTAAAGTACGTAGCACTTTACCAATCTGGTCCTCATATTCCTTATCTTTTCTTGGTAAAATCACAGCAATCAAAATGAATATTCTCCCTAAATTTGTCTACCTATTTAGAGCCCTCCCCATATCAATCACTAAGGCATACATTGCCAAACTTCAATCATCACTCAAGATTTATCTGGGGCAATAAGAGGCCCAGATATGCCCAAAACATCTTATATCAACAACTCGGGGGGTTGGGCCTACCAAATATATGTACATACTATGTAAGTAGCAGACTTTCACAGGTGGCTCAGTGGCATGCACTAGAGGGAGAGAAGCCATGGGTTTGCTTTGAGAAAAGTTCAGTGATTCCGTATGTTTTGACGGGTTTATTATGGAACAAAGCCATTCCTCTCAGGCATATCTCGATCTGTAATATGATTATATCAGACACTTTGAAAGTATGGGGAAAGGTGGGAGGTTACAACACCATACCCTCGGATCCCCCCTTTGATGCCTCTTTCCTCAGTGATCCCAGACTCAAAGAGTCATTCCTGCATCCAGAAAGGTTTCTCTGGTGGCAAGTTAATAACTTACATATAATTAAAGATCTATATGATGGTGGAGTCTTCCTTACCTTTGAAAAATTAACAGAAGCACATAAGATCCCTATCTCTGAAAAATCCAACTATGAAATTGTCAGAACGTTTTTTGACAAATTTTATACCTGCCCATCTAACAATTCTCTAGGGATTTTTGAACATATATGCCTGGTAGACCCTATGGGAAGAGGCTCGATTTCCAAGCTGTATTTAAACTTCATCTCATGAAACCCAGAATTAAAATTACAATATATGACAAAATGGGAAGCTAATTTACAATTAACATTCTCAACTGGGGATTGGTCAATGATGTGCCTGAATTTACACAAAACCACTAAATCCTTAAGCATTAGAGAAACGGCTGTAAAGGTTTTCACTCGCTGGTATTATACACCGGAACAATTAAATACATTTTTTCCAGAGGTTCCACCAACTTGCTTTAGAGGATGTGGGGAAGTAGGCTCATTGAAAGACATATTCTGGGAATGTAGTAAGATTGGCCATACTTGGTCAGAGATATTCTCCCTAACAGAGAAGTTAATGGGTAAAAAAATAGCTATTTTACCACAACATTGTTTATTATTCCAAATTATCCCAGAAATATCTATTCACCTCACCAGACTGGTGCACACGATCTGTGTAGCAATGGTGTGGACCATAGCTAAACACTGGAAAGATACAGAAGTCCCCTTTTCCCAAGTATTATGCAGGATTGAAGAGATTAGATCAATGGAATACCTCCACCACACTATCTCCAACTCGAAAAAAATCTTTGACCATAAATGGACGACATGGTACTTATATAAATGTTCTCTCATTTCTTGATACTATTCACATTGTTCAAGGTTTTATATAAAATCTTCATGCTTTACAACATTTTTTCATATATGTTTTTGTCACTTGTTCTGAGATGACAGATGCTAGCCCCTCCTCTAGAGGCAATGGAGGTACTGGCATCACAAAAATTTTTCTACATTTTCTTGTGTATTTTTTTTGTTGGTTCTATTATACTTAAAAATTTAGTTTAGAAACAAACTCTATTTTTTATGCTATGTTATTGAAGTTGATACATTTATGTATGAAAATTCCAGACTAATCTTTATATCTGATATGTTTATACGATTTTGTATCTGAAATACCTTTAATAAGCGTTTTTAAACAGAAATAATGCTTAACAGGATGTTTTTTGCCTAGGCTTAACATCCATATTATCATGCAGAGACTCACATGGCACTCGGTCTCTGGTATCTTCTTTTTTTTTAATAATCTTTATTTAACAAATTCAAAATAACATACACAGACATAGAACAGCGAAAAAGAGTACACAAGTGCATTTAGAAAGGACATAAAAAAAGGCACAATCGGCATCATGAGTAGTCCGGACACCGTTAATGCAACAGGAACGTCCATAGGGGTCAATCAATCAGGCATTGTGAAGGCGTGTGCCAGTATCGGCCAAATAGCAAGTACATTTGAGGACCCCCAGGATGCGCAGAGTCTGTCAGTGCCTCCCAAAAAGGGTCTCCGCAAAGGGAGCCGGGGAGCTCGACAGACATCACGCATATTTCAAACAACAGAACACATTAGTATCCATATTACAGTGTATACAACTGAAGAATTAGCCATTGGCCTCGGGGAAGAGACAGTGAGAGAGGGATAAGGTCTAGAAAGACAGAAAAACAGCAGAGGGGGAGGAACAAATAGGAGAGAGAAAACAGGTAGGGAGGAGGAGGTCCGGGTTGGAGGGCGTGGGCCCCAGGCAGGAGAAGATCAGGCAGGAGTCTCAGTGCTTAGCTGCTAACAGTAGTTGAGCATACATCTGGGATCTCATCAGAGTAATACATCCCTCTGGTATCTTCTAAAGGGAACAGTGCAAAAAATATTTACAGTTTGAAATTATGCCAACAATTTTTGCCTTAAAGGTTTGCTGTATGTGTAAATATTTTAAATTGGACTCACCAGTCCTGCCGCAGGATTCTTTTTTGAAACAGGAATCCAATCTTCACCCATCATGGCGAGCTTTATCTTGGCAATTTTTAAGGACTGGGTCCCTTTTTTTTAGAGGGGCAATGACCTTGGACCTGTAGAGCACCCTGCACAGAGCCTTTGGGGTTTGGTATTCCAAGGGTCCGGATCCCAGGGTCCAGAGCCTAAAAGGTACAGCACTACAGGCAAAACCTCGTATCTGCTTCCCGAGGCTCAGGTACCATCTCTTTAGTCCATTGACTGTTTTGGATGGATCTGATAGCTAACCCCTTAGATTCAGTGATCTTTGATTGGGGTATGTCACCTATCTTCTTTAGACACTGGAGAAAAAAACTGAGGTACTTCCTGTTTTGGAGGGGTTATATTGTGGGACATCCTTTCTGATTGGTTGCCAGTGTCCTTCACCTGTGGTTGGCTATATAATCCATATGTTATGATTTATGGCTCTGTGTCTGGAGATGTTCGAAAAAGAAAGTACTCCAATCAAAATGTGGCATGGGTCAAAGCATAGCATAGGACACATTAGAGTATTTGGATCTATAGCATATGCCTATATTCCAAGTGAGAAATTATCCAAGCTTAAGAACAGAGCCATAGAGGGCATCCTAGTAGGCTACAGCGAGCAAACTAAGGATTACATAATTCTACACCCATAGACTGACAAAGTGACAATAAGCCAAAGTGTTTATTTTGATGAGAGCCCATCACCAGAAACAGATTCCTGAAAGCTGTGAAATCAAACCAGTAAAAAAGGTTGACTAAAGCAAACCTGTGCAGGAGTAAGAACAAGAGGTGGAACTCACAGTGCCTAAATCAAGTTCCCCACCAGATCCTGCTGAACTGCCTGAAATCAGAAGATCCACTCGGACTACAAAGGGGATACGACCCCTTAAGCTGTTAAACACAGTGAAAACACACACACACAGCATACTTGAACCAACATACTGGGAAGACATAGAAAAACTGCCAAAATGTGAAGCCAATAAATGGAGAAAGGCAGCAGAAAAAATAATGAAGTCAATTCAGGAAAATAAAACCTGGACACTTTCAGAGCTCCCTCCTAACTGCAAAACTATAGGACGTAAGTGGACTTTCAAAGTTCAGCAAGACACAGGAAATATCCACAAATACAAAGCCAGACTAGTTGTCAAGGTTTACTCCCAGAAATTTGGTAAAGATTACAATGAAACATTCACTCCCGTTGTAAAACACTCCACCATCACAGCGCTTCTTAGCATTGCAGCAGTAAAAAGCATGCAAGTAAAACACCTTGATGTAAAAACTGCTTTCCTTTTTAGAGACATTAAGGAAGACCTCTACATGGAGCAACCACCAGGGTTTGAACAAGGAGACAACCTTGTGTGTAAACTTCAGAAGAGCATCTACGGTCTTAAACAATCTGCAAGGATGTGGAATGAGAAGAAGACAGATGGGTATTAATCCCTATCTATGTTGATGACATTATAACTTGTTTTGAACAAGGAGATTATAATCAGACAGTTCACAAGCTGAAAGAACATTTTAAAATCAAAGAACTAGGGAACATTAGCTACTACCTGGGAATCCAAACAGAGAGAGAAGAGGATGGAAGTTATCTTCTCAATCTCAACCAATATCAGAAAATCTCAGAAATCTTGGAACAATTCCATATGCAAGATGCAAAGGAAGTGAAAACTCCTATATAACCAAGCTATCAAAAGAGCAAAAAAACTGAAAACTTGCTACCCAACATTGACAAGTATCACAGAGCATTCAGTAAACTGCTATATGTTGCCACTGTTAAAAAAAAAAAAAAAAAAAAAACAGACATAGCTGCAGCAGTGGGCATACTATGTAGGAAAGTCTGAGCTCCCTGTCAGGATGACTGGAAATGCAGTAAAAAGAGTGATGCAGTACCTCAAAGGAACAATTCAGATGAAGTTACGGTTACCAGTAGGGATGATCGAACGGTTCGGGTCCACCATCGGTTCGGCCCGAACATTGGGTGTTCGAGGTTCGGCCGAATTTAGAACATTTTGCCCAAAAAGTTCGGAATTCGGCAACCAGAACCGACCAAAATGCAATGGGACAGGAAATGGGCTTTAAAAGCCCGTGATTGGACCAGAACCATTAGCAAAAGCCAATTGAGGGGGCAGAAGAATGCTAGGAATGTGATTGGAGTGACTAGGGAGTCCCTAGACCAATCATTAGTGAATACGCCCCCCAGTATATAGGATAGCCCCCGCCAAATTCCTAGCATTGTAATACAGAACATGGAAGAGAGTGGAAGCAGTTCTGTTAATTTTACTTTAAAAGTGTCATTTAGCATTTATTAGTGTGAGGAAAGGGATATCTAGTGTAGTTAGAGTGCTCCTTTACACTTTAGTTAGCTTCAAAAATTTAGTTTCTGTAGGGAAAGTATGAAGTGTCAGGGTGACCGTAATGTAGTGTAGGGTTAACTGACTGCTATGGCAGGGTGACCGAACCCTTCCATATCAGGGTGACCGTAATGTAGTGTAGGGTGAACTGACACTGACTGCTATGGCAGGGTGACCGAACCCTTCCATAGCAGGGTGACCGCAATAGAGAAAAGCTATTTTCTCTTGGCTGACTTTCGTTTCTGTAATATGGCTTTGCCACCGCCAGCATTTTTGGCTGCAGGCGTTGCTAGTGCTTTTTTGAGCACATGTTTGGAGTCAGAAATGACATCTGAACATGTGTATAGGGGGTATATATACACACCAATGTCTGCATATATACACCTGCACATATACAGGTGTGAAAGGAGCAGAAAAAACTACTTGCGCTAATGAAATAATTAACACCAATATATTTCTGCTCCTATCACACCTATATATGTCTAGGTGTGTATATACATATAAGTATGTGTGTATATACACCACTATACACAAGTTCAGATGTTTTGCCTGCCTCCAAAGAACCCCAAAAAATGCCCAAAAAACGCTAGCGTCAAAAAGGTGTGTTGTTGCAGGCATTTTTTGGGGGTTTTTGAACTTGTGTATAGTCTACCTGTGAAGTTTCAGCTCTGTAGCATGTCCAGAAACAGAAAAAAAGATAATTTTTCATTAGAGCAGAGAACTTGGGACCCCACTTTTACACTTATGATTTTTTTGGGGGGTTCTGGACATGCTACAGAGCTGAAACTTCACAGGTACACCTTTTAGACCCCAGACACAAAATCACACAAAAAAAGTTCTTAAAAATTGTCATTTTTGATAGATTTTTGATAGAGAGACAATTATTGAAAAAATAAAAAAAAATAAAAAAAAATTCTTTGGATTTAGTATCTGGGGGGTCTAAAAAGTGTACCTGTGAAGTTTCAGCTCTGTAGCATGTCCAGAACCATAAAAAAGAAGATCGTTTGTATTTGTGCAATTATAGATCTGGAATATGGCTTCTCGCTTTTCACACCTTGCCGGTTTAATAGCAGGCGTTTTTTTGGGCATTTTTTTGGGTTCTTTTGAGGCAGGAAAAACATCTGAACTTGTGTATAGTGCTATATATACCACTATACACAAGTTCAGATGTTTTGCCTGCCTCCAAAGAACCCAAAAAACTGCCCAAAAAAAAATGCTAGCGCCAAAAAAAAAAAAAAAAAACGCCCAGGTGTGTTGTTGAAGGTATTTTTTGGGGGTTTTTGGAGGCAGGCAAAACATCTGAACTTGTGTATACAGTACCACTATACACAAGTTCAGATGTTTTTCCTAACTCCAAAGAACCCAAAAAAATGCCCAAAAAAAAAACGCCTGCTATTAAACCGGCAAGGTGTGAAAAGCGAGAAGCCATATTCCAGATCTACAGTATAATTGCACAAATACAAACAATCTTCTTTTTTATGGTTCTGGACATGCTACAGAGCTGAAACTTCACAGGTACATGTTTTAGACCCCCCAGATACTAAATCCAACGATTTTTTTTATTTTTTTTTATTTTTTTTTTTATTTTTTCAATAATTGGCTCTCTATCAAAAATCTATCAAAAATGACAATTTTTAAGAACTTTTTTTGTGTGATTTTGTGTCTGGGGGGTCTAAAAGGTGTACCTGTGAAGTTTCAGCTCTGTAGCATGTCCAGAACCCCCAAAAAAAGATCACATAGGTGTAAAAGTGGGGTCCCAAGTTCCCTGCTCTAATGAAAAATTATCTTTTTTTCTGGTTCTGGACATGCTACAGGGCTGAAACTTTACAGGTACACTTTTTAGACCCCCCAGATACTAAATCCAAAGTCAAAATAAAAAAAAAATCTCTTTTTTTTTTAAATTTTTTCAATAATTGTCTTTTATCAAAAATGACAATTTTTAAGAACTTTTTTTTGTGTGATTAATTGTCCCTGGGGCATGACCCAGAACCCTAGGCACTTTTTTAGGGGCATTAATGGTGTTTTTTGATTACCGAAGTTCGGGTCCATTGATTTCAATGGGGTTCTGAAATCCGGGCCAAACTTTCGGGTAGTTCGGATGTTCTGGCCAAACCAAACTTTTCAAAAGTTCGATCATCCCTAGTTACCAGCAACATCAAATCCAAAACTGGTCGGAAATGTGGATGCTGATTGGGCCGTGGACTGCACAGACCGCAAATCCACAAGTGGATTAATCTTCCAGTATGGGGAAGGAACCATAAGTTGGTCTCATCGAAAACAGGTAACTGTCGCTTTATCTTCAACTGAAGCGTACATTGCAGCAGCACACGCATGCCAAGAAGCTATATGGATTCCTCAACCTTTTGTGGACATTGGGGTAGATATGTCAAAACCAATTCCCATTTTTGAGGACAACCAGGGATGTATAATGCTTATGCACTGAGAAAGGGTCAATCCTAGGACCAAACTTGTTGATGTCAAGTATCACCTACTGAGGAATAATAAAGAGCAAGGTGTTATTGACATTCAATACTGCCTGTCAGAGGATATGACTGCTGGTGCACTCACCAAGCCTTTGTTGAAGAAGTTTCATAGTTATATCCAGAAGAAGCTGAATATAATTTGACAAAGCACATGATGATGAGAAGAGTTGTTGGAAGAACAACAGCAAAGTTGCTTTTATATACTGTGAACTATATGTATGCATTATACCTATCTATGCAGCAGGTGGCACTGTAGTATTAGTGTAATGTGCACGTAAATCTCTATTATATATGAGGGGAAGTAATATATTTCTCTGTATATGTTCTTGTATGCTTCCGCTTCATGTTCCATGTAAAGATATGATCAGTTCCTGTCTCCATGATATGAAGACATGTTCTACTATCCATAGTTGCCAACATTTATTTTTTTTTAATTTTGACAATTTTTATTATTTTTATGTACATACAAAAAAAAAAAAAAAAACTAAGACAAAAAAAGAAATGTATAGGACACAGAAATACCAACACATTTTAGTTCATTATGGTATCTGCTCCCAACCACCACACGAGAAGGGGAAATAGAGAAAATAAAGATGAAAAAAAAAAGGGGGGCCCCCTTTATATATATATATATATATATATATATATATATATATATATATATATATATATATACCTACCCAGGTGGAAATAACAGCATGGCCAGATACTGATCTAGATTACTTCAGTATTTATGAACTGAGACATTTTCTTAAGACATATCAGCGAAAGGGGTACATTCCACGTAACTTAACCCCTTTTGAAAAGATATGTATTTCAGATGCCCCGCCTAAACATTTGATATCTTTATTTTATACATGGCTGTCAGAGGACCGAGAAGGTCAACAGTTGCCGTTTATATGTCAATGGGAATGTGAGCTTGCAGTATCCCTGACTTCCAGGCAGGTGAATAGGATTTTGACTACAGTCCATAAATCTTTTATGGACAGTAAATCCCAGGTGGTATAGAGTCCCTGAGGTGTTGTATAAAATGGATGAGAACTGTTCGGACAGGTGTTGGAGTTGTGGATCGGAGGAAGGGACTATGCTACACATTTTCTGGTCATGTCCCTCCATAGAGGCGCAGTGTTGCCAACCGCCCGTAGATTTACGGACAGCCTGTTAAAACAGGGCACTTTTCTCCTGCCCGTAAATGCCCGTAGCAGGAGAAAGGTGCCAGTAAATCTACGGCGGCGGCGGCAAGGTCGGAACTGCGCATGTGCGGCGTGCAGTTCCGAAGATTCCCGACTCCCAAGTTCTCTCGCAGAGCAGAGATCATGCAGCAGGTCCGCCTGCGCCCGCCCCTGCCTCTGCCCCGCCCTCATTCAAGTTTTCCCGCCGGCCGCTGACAGACAGTGCGTGCAGCGTGTGGACTGGACTGTGGAGTGTACTCAGTCTGTGTGTGGACTCCGTCTCCGTCACCGTGGAGTGGAACTAGAAGATGCTGCTGGCAGCTGGACGGCTGGTGGAGACTGGACACTGGACAGAGCAGACTGTGACAGGCAGCAGAGGGCGAGGCAGAGCACAGAAGAGCAGAGGAGAGGACTGGTGAGTGCGGCTCCGAGCCTGAGAATCCCTTGACAAAAATGACTCTTCCTCCTCAATGGCAAAAAGTTTCTTTCCTCAGAATGGAGCATTTTAGGCTCCTTTTTTGAGTTGCAGTGGATCCCACAAAATTTTCCTCTTGTATCAGATAGGGGTGAGACCTACCCATAAAGCCACACAAAAATGTCCTTCTCCTCCTCAGCAATCCAACCCTCCTGCTTCTTTCTGCCAGCACCCTAAGCCTCTTTCCTTTTACAACCAGCACCCCATCCCTCTTCTTTCTCTGCATATTCCTCTTTACCTCATTGCATTACACATGTTGGGGAGGGCAGGGGTGGCTTTCTGTGCAAAGTAATAGCAGCTAGCATATGGACTTCTGGGTAATATAATAACAGTTTAATACCTGGCACTGGTGTAGCACATGCCACAAAAATGGCATAAAGGCTGAGTTAGGCAAAGCTGGCATAAGGACTTTGGAAGTTTGGACATGGGGTGATTTGGTTTTTTATTCCACATCAGTTCTGATCTGTATGGAGTCCCAAAAAAATCAGCTTTCTCTTTATAGGCCACATTGAAAGACCCAAAACAAATGGCTGCAATGTGCTCTTGAAATAGAGAAGAAAAAATGGGCCAGGAACTTTTTATATGGGAGAGGTTGCAGCACAAAAAAAAATTGTTATGTCCAACACAAATGGCTGCAATGCAGCTTGAGGGGGAAGAAAAAGGTACATTAACAGCACTCTAAAAGAGTTTGCTATGCAGTCTTGAGGAGGAAGAGTATGTGCTTTTTTGGTTCCAACTTATCTCATTTATTTGCTGCTTTCACCAAATTGTTTGGTGCATGATCATGTTTCTTTCAAGCATGTGGTAGCCAACATGGCTGACACGCTGCAAAGACCACAATAGTGCTATAGGGGGAAAATTACAAATTGGTCTTACTAAACACATACCTAAAGTCTAAATCTTTAGCTTTGGATGGTCAGGTAGGAGTAGATAAGCTCAGGTCAGCAGAGATTTATTTCATCCTGATAAAGTACATGATCTGCCTGGATAAACAGAAGAAATATTGCACCCACTCCCTTTACTGCTTTTTCCATTAGTTACCTGAAACAAAATATGGTCACCAAGGCTGGGATTTACATTCTGATCCTCATTTAAAGTATATGCCTGCCCTGAACAAAGCAAATAAATGTATTTAATACATCTCTGCAATGCAAGCGTATTTTCCAGAATGGTGGCAGGTGCCTACATTATGTTACTTTTGCTACTGCTTAGTATGTTTCTTTAAGTTCTGGCTGCTGCATGCAGAGGTTAAAGTATTTTTCTTTGTGACCTGTCTTCCCCCTGTATGTGTTTCACTTCCCTTTTGGAGGTTATATATACAGGAGTATACCTGCCTCATGGTGCAGTCCACCATGGGAAGAAAGTTGTGAGCATATTAGTGATTAAAGTATGTAACCGTTTAACTGGCAGTGTCAACCTTTATTGGGACTCAATCGATTATGGGCAGCCAGATAATTGGACTCTAAATATGGACCTTTCTGATCCAAGGTATGGGCACCACCACTAGGGGAAATAGCACAGCCAATTGTAGCACCACTAATTGTAATGCAATGGACAGTTTTGTATTTTCCAGTGGATGTACAACCTCAACTTGCAACCAACAGTTATTTAAAGCAGAGCTCCACCTAAAAAGGGGAAGCTCCGTTGGTTTTCTTTCTCACCCCCCCCGAGTCCGACAGCTAGCAGCGCACTGCAGACTGGAGTAGTAGAGAGAGGAGTCAGGGCCCGGGGGCAGAGGACATCAGTGTCCTGCTCCTGTGCCCCCTTCACCTCTCCATGTTAATGGAGAAATATGGTTTTTGACTTTAGTTTAACCTAAACACTAGGGATGATCGAACTTTTGAAAAGTTCGGTTCGACCAGAACACCCGAACTTCACGAAAGTTCGGCCCGGATTTCAGAACCCCATTGAAATCAATGGGACCCGAACTTCTGTAATCAAAAAACACAATTTTTAAGCCCTAAAACCCAATAAATGCCCCTAAAAAGTGCCTAGGGTTCTGGGTCATGCCCCATTAACTATTAATCACACAAAAAAAAGTTCTTAAAAATTGTAATTTTTGATAAAAAAAGCCAATTATTGAAAAATTAAAAAAAAAAAAAAAAAAAAAAGAGATTTTTTTGATTTTTTACTTTGGATTTAGTATCTGGGGGGTCTAAAAGGTGTGCATGTGAAGTTTCAGCTCTGTACCATGTCCAGAACCATGAAAAAAAAAAAGATAATTTTTCAGTAGAACAGGGATGTGGGTCGGGACCCTCCTTTAACTTTAACACCTATATGATCTTTTTTTCTGGTTCTGGACATGCTACAGAGCTGAAACTTCACAGGTACACCTTTTAGACCCCCCAGACACAAAATCACACAAAAAAAAGTTCTTAAAAATTGTCATTTTTGATAAAAAAGCCAATTATTGAAAAATTAAAAAAAAAAAAAAAAAAAAAGAGATTTTTTGATTTTTACTTTGGATTTAGTATCTGGGGGGTCTAAAAAGTGTACATGTGAAGTTTCAGGTCTGTAGCATGTCCAGAACCAGAAAAAAAAGATTGTTTGTATTAGAAAACTTTAAGCACAGGAATATGGCTTCTCTGCTGTAACACCTTGCCGGTTTAATAGCAGGCATTTTTTTGGGTTCTTTGCAGTCAGGAAAAACATCTGAACTTGTGTATAGTGGTACTGTGCACAAGTTCTGATGTTTTGCCTGCCTCCAAAACCCTCCAAAAAATGCCAGCAAAAACACACCTGGGCATTTTTTTTTTTGACGCTAGCGTTTTTTTGGCATTTTTTGGGGTTCTTTTGAGGCAGGCAAAACATCTGAACATGTGTATAGGGGGGATATATAGACATATATGTCTGAATATATACCCCTAGACATATATAGGTGTGATAGTAGCAGAAATAAATGCTTGCGCTAATGAAATCATTTACAGTAATATATTTCTGCTACTATCACACCTATATATGTCTAGGGGTATATATTCAGACATATATGCCTATATATACACCCTATACACATGTTCAGATGTTTTGCCTGCCTCAAAAGAACCCCAAAAAATGCCAAAAAAACGCTAGCGTCAAAAAAAAAAAAATGCCCAGGTGTGTTTTTGCTGGCATTTTTTGGGGGGTTTTGGAGGCAGGCAAAACATCAGAACTTGTGCACAGTACCACTATACACAAGTTCAGATGTTTTGCCTGCCTCAAAAGAACCCCAAAAAAATGCCAAAAAAAACGCTAGCGTCAAAAAAAAAAAATGCCCAGGTGTGTTTTTGCTGGCATTTTTTGGGGAATTTTGGAGGCAGGCAAAACATCAGAACTTGTGCACAGTACTACTATACACAAGTTCAGATGTTTTTCCTGACTGCAAAGAACCCAAAAAAATGCCTGCTATTAAACCGGCAAGGTGTTACAGCAGAGAAGCCATATTCCTGTGCTTAAAGTTTTCTAATACAAACAATCTTTTTTTTTATGGTTCTGGACATGCTACAGAGCTGAAACTTCACATGTACACTTTTTAGACCCCCCAGATACTAAATCCAAAGTAAAAATCAAAAAATCTCTTTTTTTTTTTTTTTTTAATTTTTCAATAATTGGCTTTTTTATCAAAAATGACAATTTTTAAGAACTTTTTTTGTGTGATTTTGTGTCTGGGGGGTCTAAAAGGTGTACCTGTGAAGTTTCAGCTCTGTAGCATGTCCAGAACCCCCAAAAAAGATCATATAAGTGTAAAAGAGGGGTCCCACCATCCCTGCTCTACTGAAAAATTATCTTTTTTCTGGTTCTGGACATGCTACAGAGCTGAAACTTCACAGGTACACTTTTTAGACCCCCCAGACACTAAATCCAAAAAAAGTCATGCCTGCCTCCAAAAATGCCCGATAAATGCAAGAAAAAGCGCCGTAGAGAAGCCGTATTCCTGTTCTAATAAAAATTATAAGAAAATGCTAATTTTTGGGGGGTTCTGGACATGCTACAGAGCTGAAACTTCACATGTACACTTTTTAGACCCCCCAGATACTAAATCCAAAAAAAAATCTCTTTTTTTTTTTTTTTTTTTTTTTAATTTTTCAATAATTGGCTTTTTTATCAAAAATGACAATTTTTAAGAACTTTTTTTTGTGTGATTTTGTGTCTGGGGGGTCTAAAAGGTGTACCTGTGAAGTTTCAGCTCTGTAGCATGTCCAGAACCATAAAAAAAAAGATTGTTTGTATTAGAAAACTTTAAGCACAGGAATATGGCTTCTCTGCTGTAACACCTTGCCGGTTTAATAGCAGGCATTTTTTTGGGTTCTTTGCAGTCAGGAAAAACATCTGAACTTGTGTATAGTGGTACTGTGCACAAGTTCTGATGTTTTGCCTGCCTCCAAAACCCCCCAAAAAATGCCAGCAAAAACACACCTGGGCATTTTTTTTTTTGACGCTAGCGTTTTTTTTGGCATTTTTTGGGGTTCTTTTGAGGCAGGCAAAACATCTGAACTTGTGTATAGTGGTACTGTGCACAAGTTCTGATGTTTTGCCTGCCTCCAAAACCCCCCAAAAAATGCCAGCAAAAACACACCTGGGCATTTTTTTTTTTGACGCTAGCGTTTTTTTGGCATTTTTTGGGGTTCTTTTGAGGCAGGCAAAACATCTGAACTTGTGTATAGTGGTACTGTGCACAAGTTCTGATGTTTTGCCTGCCTCCAAAACCCCCCAAAAAATGCCAGCAAAAACACACCTGGGCATCTTTTTTTTTTTTTGACGCTAGCGTTTTTTTGGCATTTTTTGGGGTTCTTTTGAGGCAGGCAAAACATCTGAACATGTGTATAGGGGGTATATATAGGCATATACAGTGGGTACAGAAAGTGTTCAGACCCCCTTAAATTTTTCACTCTTTGTTATATTGCAGCCATTTGCTAAAATCATTTAAGTTCATTCTTCTTCCTCATGAATGTACACATAGCACCCCATACTGACAGAAAAACACAGAATTGTTGACATTGTTGCAGATTTATTAAAAAAGAAAAACTGAAATATCACATGGTCCTAAGTATTCAGACCCTTTGCTCAGTATTTAGTAGAAGCCCCCTTTTGATCTAATACAGCCAGGAGTCTTTTTGGGAAAGATGCAACAAGTCTTTCACACTTGGATTTGGGGATCCTCTGCCATTCCTCCTTGCAGATCCTCTCCACTTCTGTCAGGTTGGATGGTAAACGTTGGTGGACAGCCATTTTTAGGTCTCTCCAGAGATGCTCAATTGGGTTTAAATCAGGGCTCTGGCTGGACCATTCAAGAACAGTCACGGAGTTGTTGTGAAGCCACTCCTTCGTTATTTTAGCTGTGTGCTTAGGGTCATTGTCTTGTTGGAAGGTAAACCTTTGGCCCAGTCTGAGGTCCAGAGCACTCTGGAGAAGGTTTTTGTCCAGGATATCCCTGTACTTGGCCGCATTCATCTTTCCCTCGATTGCAACCAGTCGTCCTGTCCCTGCAGCTGAAAAACACCCCCACAGCATGATGCTGCCACCACCATGCTTCACTGTTGGGACTGTATTGGACAGTTAAAGAGCAGTGGCTGGTTTTCTCCACACATACCGCTTAGAATTAAGGCCAAAAAGTTCTATTTTGGTCTCATCAGACCAGAGAATCTTATTTCTCACCATCTTGGAGTCCTTCAGGTGTTTTTTAGCAAACTCCATGCGGGCTTTCATGTGTCTTACACTGAGGAGAGGCTTCCGTCGGGCCACTCTGCCATAAAGCCCCGACTGGTGGAGGGCTGCAGTGATGGTTGACTTTCTACAACTTTCTCCCATCTCTTGACTGCATCTCTGGAGCTCAGCCACAGTGATCTTTGGGTTCTTCTTTACCTCTCTCACCAAGGCTCTTCTCCCCCGATAGCTCAGTTTGGCCGGACGGCCAGCTCTAGGAAAGGTTCTGGTCATCCCAAATGTCTTCCATTTGAGGATTATGGAGGCCACTGTGCTCTTAGGAACCTTAAGTGCAGCAGAAATCTTTTTGTAACCTTGGCCAGATCTGTGCCTTGCCACAATTCTGTCTCTGAGCTCTTCAGGCAGTTCCTGTGACCTCATGATTCTCATTTGCTCTGACATGCATTGTGATCTGGAAGGTCTTATATAGACAGGTGTGTGGCTTTCCTAATCAAGTCCAATCGGTATAAGCAAACACAGCTGGACTCAAATGAAGGTGTAGAACCATCTCAAGGATGATCAGAAGAAATGGAAAGCACCTGAGTTAAATATATGAGTGTCACAGCAAAGGGTCTGAATACTTGGGACCATGTGATATTTCAGTTTTTCTTTTTTAATAAATCTGCAACAATGTCAACAATTCTGTGTTTTTCTGTCAGTATGGGGTGCTATGTGTACATTCATGAGGAAGAAGAATGAACCTAAATGATTTTAGCAAATGGCTGCAATATAACAAAGAGTGAAAAATTTAAGGGGGTCTGAATACTTTCCGTACCCACTGTATGTCTGAATATATACCCCTAGACATATATAGGTGTGATAGTAGCAGAAATATATTACTGTAAATGATTTCATTAGCGCAAGCATTTATTTCTGCTACTATCACACCTATATATGTCTAGGGGTATATATTCAGACATATATGTCTATATATTCCCCCTATACACATATTCAGATGTCATGTCTGACATCAAACATGTCCTCAAAAAAGCACTGACAGTGGCAGCCCCTGCAGCATTAAAAAATGCTTGCTGGTGAGAAGCCACATGCCTGTCCCGAAGCAACACAGAGAAATGATCATTTCTCTATAGCGGTCACCCTGCTATGGAAGGGTTTTGTCACCCTGCCATAGCAGTCACTGTCAGTTAACCCTACACTACACTACGGTCCCCTGACACTTAACACTTTCCCTACAGAAACTAAATTTTTGAAGCTAACTTAAGTGTAAAGGAGCACTCTAACTACACTAGATATCCCTTTCCTCACACTAAAAATAGCTAAATGACACTTTTAAAGTAAAATTAACAGAACTGCTTCCACTCTCTTCCATGTCCAGTATAACAATGCTGGGAATATGGCGGGGGCGATCTTATATACTGGGGGGTGTATTCACTAATGATTGGTCTAGGGACCCCCTAGTCACTCCAATCACATTCCTAGCATTCTCCTGCCCCCTCAATTGGCTTTTGCTAATGGTTCTGGTCCAATCACGGGCTTTTAAAGCCCATTTCCTGAAGCATTGCATTTTGGGCGGTTCTGGTTGCCGAATTCCGAACTTTTTGGGCAAAAAGTTCTAAATTCGGCCGAACCTCGAACACCCAATGTTCGGGCCGAACCGATGGTGGACCCGAACCGTTCGATCATCCCTACTAAACACATTGCTAATAGCACTATCTACATGTTTATAGTTTAAGTATTGATATTTGCACGGCTTAGCACTGAAAACAGCCTGTTTATGTACATTTTTGCAATGCCAGTAAAAAATTGGTGCTGTCCGTAAATTTTGGACGTTCTGCCAGTAAATTTCCCTCCGGGAGGTTGGCAACACTGTAGAGGCGTTTTGGACAAAAATTGCTTCAGTTATTAAACAGCTAACTGCGGTAGAGGTTCAAGAGGACCCTGCCTTATGTTTACTTCATCTTACGAAAAGCTCTCTAAAAAGATATAAAAAATCATTGACACTTAGACTTTTGAACGCTGCAAAGGCGTGTATACCTGCTTTGTGGAGACAAACCCAGTCGCCCTCCCTGGCGCTATGGTACTCTAAAGTAAAAGAGATCCATAAGATGGAAGAACTTACATCCTCCTTGAAAAACACAGAAGAGGAGACCAGAGTCCGATGGCTGCCATGGGTGCATTTTATTGGCATGGAAATTTTCTTAAATACAACATGAAGAATTACCGCCTGGACCCCTCCCCCTCCCCTCCGTATCCTCCCTTTTTTTTCTTTTTCTTGTCCCCCACCCATTTTTTTTTCTCTTTTTGAGAATGGTGTGTTGGGGATGTACCTATGGTGTGTAGGGGCATGTTCCCCTTCTTCTTCACGTTATTTTTCATTTTGATTTAGTGCACAATTCCTCACGATTTAAGTGATAGAGGTTGTTTCTGGTTCACTCATCATCACCCCGCTGCGGGGGTAGATGAGAATTGGGTTGGTGGCACGTATACACATTAGTGACTTGACCCTTTGGTATTCCCCAGATATACATGGGTATTTATATTTTGCACCCCAACGTTTTTGGAGACTGGGTTAGGGGTATGCTCCCTTTTTTTTTTTTTTTTTTTAGTTGCCAACATTTAAAAAAAAATTTCCAGGGACACTTTGCAGCACAGCTATCCAATTTCCAAACCCACTTCCCTGTAACTCCGCCCACTCTGCATAATTAATCTCGCCTACTTATCGGATTATAGGGTCTACTCAATATAGAGAGAATTACAGGAAATTAAAAAGGGAATTTCAAACTTAAGGCCACAGTAGCAGAGTTGGAATAATTCTCCCATTCAGCTGCACTACTTCTGAGTAACATTTATGGGCAGCCTGATTAACAGGCGCTTCCAGGGACAATATAAATTACCTGGGATAGGCTCCTATTTGCAGGGACTGTTGGCAAGTATGACTATCCTCCATGAAAGTAAAGTTGTTTTCCTGTATTCAAGAAGCTTCCAGCGCATTATATTATCATATTATATCATAAAATCATATTATACTCTGCCAACACACTGCAGGATTTTAATCCATGGTGGCATATTGTGTTACCAATGGTTTGTTTGCTGACTGTGGTCCTAAGTGCCTTGAGATCAGGCCCGGATTGGCTAATCGGGAGCACTGGGAGAATTCCCGGTGGGCTGGTCGGTTTGGGGTGCAGGCAGGGCCGGTACAAGTATCATCTGCCCTGGACGTGTCCATATCTGTAATGAAGGGGGGCGCACTGGGAGCTTTTGCCTTCTCCTACCTGACAGGAGTGAATGTCATTCTCCCTCCTGTTACTGCACAATGTTTGATCCCCGGACTTCTCAGTTCCATCCACTTCACCTCTGCCTTATCTCTCCTTCAGCTGTTAATCACTCTACTCCTTACAAGCTCCCCTCCCCCCTGTCAGCTTGTTCTCCTTCCCGGCCAGGTCACTTGAGTCTTTCTTGTTGGCAGGGCCGCCATCAGGGGGGTACAGGCAGTACTGATGTAAGGGGCCCAGCGGGGACTGCTTCCCTTACACTTTAAAAAAAAAATGTTTTCCGAACTTTACAGGACCGCCACCGGCACCCGACCCCCGCCAAGGGGGGATATGAGATAATACTGTTTGGACGGGCCCGGCGAGGATGGGAAAAGACGGGGGTGGATGCAGCGGTGCTCCGTGACTGCCCTGGCTTTGAGTGTGAGTCGGAAGCTGCTGCGTCTGTGTCATTGAGCTGAGAGCTCACATCGGGCTCTTTGCTGCCACCTTTGGCTACTTCCTGCATTTCCACTCCTCGTTAGTATCCTGGACTGCAGCTCCTCTCTATGTCACAGACACATGGGGGAAACAAGAGCGGGGGATGGGAAGATCACCTTACAAGTAAGGGCTATGTACAACTGAAAAGGGGGTGGTTGTGTACATGTGTGTCTCTGTATGTACATGTGTGTCTCTGTATGTACATGTGTGTCTCTGTATGTACCTGTGTGTGTACACATATCTGTGACTGTGTGTGTGTGTACATGTGTGTGTGTGTCTGTGAGTGTACATATCTGTGTGTGTATATATCTGTGTGTGTACATATCTGTGTGTGTATATATCTGTGTGTGTACATGTGACTGTGCGTACATGACTGTGTGTGTGTGTGTACATGTCTGTGAGTGTACATGTGTGTGTACATGTGACTGTGTGTGCGTGTGCTTACATGTCTGTGCGTGTATATATCTGAGTGTACATGTCTGTGTGTGTATATATCTGTGAGTTTACATGTGTGTGTACACGTGACTGTGCGTACATGTTTGTGTGTGTGTGTACATGTCTGTGTGTGTGTGTGTGTACATGTCTGTGAGTGTACATGTGTGTGTGTGCATGTGACTGTGTGTGCTTAAATGTCAGTGTGTGTGTGTATATATATTAGGGCTGTCACGACTCGTCGACGTAGTCGACTACGTCGACTACAAAAAATAGTCGACGTGCGGAAAATGCGTCGACGCGTCAACGTGTGACGTCACACGCCCCCGGCCGGCCGCCGCGCCGCTTGAAGCATTGCCGGCCGGGTGAAATTCCCCCGCCGGGCTCCGTCGGAGACGAGAGGTGAGTGCTGACCGTCTCCAGCACCCCTGTACTGCCACAACACATTCGCATCCTCCCCCAGCTACTTAGAGATGTCACATTTGCGGCGCTACACCGGCTTTGTAATGGCCTGTACTAGGTGGGAGGGCTTACTGGGGGGTCTGCACTGGAAGGGGGGCTTACTAAGTGGTCTGTACAGTACAGACCACTTAGTAAGCCCCCCTCCCAGTACAGACCCCCCAGTAAGCCCTCCCACCTAGTACAGACCCCTTAGTAAGCCCCCCCTTCCAGTACAGACCCCCCAGTAAGCCCTCCCACCTAGTACAGTCTGTACTAGGTAGGAGGGCTTACTGAGGGGTCTGCACAGGGAGGGGGGCTTACTAAGGGGTCTGTACTAGGTTGGAGGGCTTACTGAGGGGTCTGCACTGGGAGGGGGGCTTACTAAGGGGTCTGTACTAGGTTGGAGGGCTTACTGAGGGGTCTGTACTAGTGTACTGGGAGGGGGGCTTACTAAGTGGTCTGTACAGTACAGACCCCTCAGTAAGCCCTCCCACCTAGTACAGACCCCTTAGTAAGCCCCCCTCCCACCTAGTACAGACCCCTTAGTAAGCCCCCTCCCAGTGCAGACCCCTCAGTAAGCCCTCCCACCCAGTACATACTGTACTAGGTGGGAGGGCTTACTGAGGGGTCTGCACTGGGAGGGGGGCTTACTAAGGGGTCTGTACTGGGAGGGGGGCTTACTAAGGGGTCTGTACTAGGTTGGAGGGCTTTCTGAGGGGTCTGTACTGGAAGGGGGGCTTACTAAGTGGTCTGTACAGTACAGACCACTTAGTAAGCCCCCCTTCCAGTACAGACCCCTCAGTAAGCCCTCCCACCTAGTACAGACCCCTTAGTAAGCCCCCCCTCCCAGTGCAGACCCCTCAGTAAGCCCTCCCACCCAGTACATACTGTACTAGGTGGGAGGGCTTACTGAGGGGTCTGCACTGGGAGGGGGGCTTACTAAGGGGTCTGTACTGGGAGGGGGGCTTACTAAGGGGTCTGTACTAGGTTGGAGGGCTTTCTGAGGGGTCTGTACTGGAAGGGGGGCTTACTAAGTGGTCTGTACAGTACAGACCACTTAGTAAGCCCCCCTTCCAGTACAGACCCCTCAGTAAGCCCTCCCACCTAGTACAGACCCCTTAGTAAGCCCTCCCACCTAGTACAGACCCCTTAGTAAGCCCCCCCTCCCAGTGCAGACCCCTCAGTAAGCCCTCCCACCCAGTACATACTGTACTAGGTGGGAGGGCTTACTGAGGGGTCTGCACTGGGAGGGGGGCTTACTAAGTGATCTGTACTGGGTGGGAGGGCTTACTGAGGGGTCTGTACTGGGAGGGGGGTTTAGTAAGTGGTCTGTACTAGGTGGGAGGGCTTACTGAGGGGTCTGTACTGGGAGGGGGGGGGGCTTAGTAAGTGGTCTGTACTAGATGGGAGGGCTTACTGAGGGGTCTGTACTGGGAGGGGGGTTTAGTAAGTGGTCTGTACTAGGTGGGAGGGCTTACTGAGGGGTCTGTACTGGGAGGGGGGCTTAGTAAGTGGTCTGTACTAGATGGGAGGGCTTACTGAGGGGTCTGTACTGGGAGGGGGGCTTACTAAGTGGTCTGTACTGGGTGGGAGGGCTTACTGTGGGGGGCTGTACTGGGAGGGGGGCTTACTGAGGGGTCTGTAGTGGGAGGGGGGCTTACTGAGGGGTCTGTATTAATTACAGGATTAATTAGCTAATCAAAAAGACTAAATTAAGCAAAAAAACAAAAAAATTAAATAATCGTTAGATTAGTCGACTAATCGTAAAAATAATCGATAGATTAGTCGACAGACAAATTAATCGTTAGTTGCAGCCCTAATATATATGTGAGTGTACATGTGTGTGTGTACACGTGACTGTGCGTACATGTCTGTGTGTGTGTACATGTCTGTGAGTGTACATGTGTGTGTATGTGTGTGTACATGTTGTCTGTGTGTGTATATATCTTTGAGTGTACATGTGTGTGTACACGTGACTGTGTTTGCGTACATGTCTGTGTGTGTATATATCTGTGAGTGTACATGTGTGTGTACACGTGACTGTGTGTGTGTACGTGTCTGTACATGTGTGTGTGAAATATATACACATGTGAGGAGGGCTGAGAGCGTAAACGTGTGAGGGAGGCTGAAAGCGTAAACGCGTGAGGGGGGCTGAGTGCGTACACGTGTGAGGGGGGCTGAGTGCGTACACGTGTGAGGGGGGGCTGAGTGCGTACACGTGTGAGGGGGGCTGAGTGCGTACACGTGTGAGGGGGGCTGAGTGCGTACACGTGTGAGGGGAGCTGAGTGCGTACACGTGTGAGGGGAGCTGAGTGCGTACACGTGTGAGGGGGGCTGAGTGCGTACACGTGTGAGGGGGGCTGAGTGCGTACATGTGTGAGGGGGGGCTGAGTGCGTACACGTGTGAGGGGGGGCTGAGTGCATACACATGTGAGGGGGGGCTGAGTGTGTACAGCTGCTGAATTTGGATATTTTTGAACAAAATATAATTCCTTACTGTTAAATCTTGATAGCACTGATGACTTGGAATAGAATTTTCATTTTCATATATTACACTGTAAGTGTTAAAATAAAAGTGTGCACTGAAGGGCTCACTGTTATGGCTAGTGGGTGGATTTGGTGGGATGGCCCATGGGCAGGTCCTGCTGAATGTTGGTGGTCAGGCCGGGGGGGGGGGGGGCCCAGGCCTAAAGCTGTGTAAGGGGCCCCACAATTTCTGATGGCTGCCCTGCTTGTTGGTCACTTTCACTTAGTCTGCAGTAGTCTCTTTACCTTCCCTGCACAATAGTAAGTCAGCACCGAGTCTTCTGTTCCTCTCCCCTGTTCACATTAACCCTTCACTTTCTTCTTTCAGCTGTCCCCTCCATAAATCTGTACTGTATTCCCTGCAGCCTCTGGTCCCAGCTCTGGGCTATCCAAGCAGCCATTTAGATGTCCCTGTCCTGTCCTAAAATGCAGCATTAGCACTTTCTCTACAGTCCTTCACTCTGCTCTTCATTAACACATATTCTTACTACCCAGACACCCCCTCCTCCCCCGCCTATTCACTCTCTTATCCCTAATAACCTGTGCACTGCGGTTCGGTCACAGTGTGATTGTTGGTGCGTTTTACCTGGGTTTTAGGTGCACTTCTATTGAATTTCTATTACAAAGTGCGTTTTCATGAAAGTGCATCAAAGTCCTGCATCTTGCATCTTTGATGCTGTTTCAGAAAACGCACTTTGTAATAGAATTCAATAGAAGTGCACCTAAATCCAGGTAAAACGCACATACAATCACACTGTGGCCAAACCGCAGTTCACCAGTGTGACCCCACTATAAGGCGAGGTTCACACCTTTGAATGTCAGTCACAAGAATGTGGCTTTCCTGACACACACACAGAAACAAATTGTCCATTAGTAGACGTGCGACAGTGCCATTTATTGGTAATGGCACCCCGTACATCTGCTAACACATGCACCAAACCACATGGTGTCTCAAAAGTGAAACATCTGGGGGTCTGTTTAGAGCCCTGATATTTCATCAAAGCCCCCCAACAGGGCAGATTATATATATATATATATATATATATATATATATATACACACTGTACATATAAATTCTCAAAACAATATACATAATGTAAAACATTTGTAAAAAATAAATAATTAGGGGCTTGTTCACACGTGTTTTGGTCTCTCAAAAGCAACCATCATTCAGATTGCTCTTCAGACAGCATTTGACAGGAGGTAAGGAGCCGTTGTATTGCCTCCTTACTGCCTGAAACAAACCTTCTACCATTATTAGCCTTATCTAAAGGTGGGGTGGGGGTGCACAGCTTTCCATGTTTGCCCGGGGCACTGAATGACCTTGTCTTGGCACTGGGTGCAGGGGGGGCGGCCATACCGGGCTCAACATCTGGGGGGGGCTGTCAGACACAGGCTGGTGCCGCCGCTGCCATGTATGTAGCATGACAGTGAAGGCAGTTTAATTTTGGGACAAAGCAGTGTCCCAAAATGAAAAGCACACTGTATGATTCCTGGACTGGTTGCTATCAGCCTGCCGCCTGGTGTGTAGCAACCAGTGACATCAGGCACACACAGGCAGAGACAAAGTAAAAGAGGATGGGGACTATAGAACAGCTCCGTAGAACGGCTGCATTAAGGGATGCTCACACCAACTGTATTAGTTTGAAAAAAATCTTTATTGAAGAGCAAAAAGACACATTGTCTAAAATGCCCCCTATGGGGGAACAGTATACAAGGTATAAAGGTATCAATGGTGAAAATAAACAACAAACACGACAATCAACATGAAACAATGACTCACACACACAAGGCCGGCCACACATTCACACCGGAGGTTCTGACCAACAGAATAACATACAGGCTGCATACGTTCCTTAACGGAATCTATGGATGCTGCTCTGTTATAAGTCTGTTGGTCGGCATGCCACAATAGCAAAAATTGCACCACAAAGTTGTAACTTAGTCACTTCAACTAGAGGTGTCATCACAGTGCAGTACACATATTGCATATAATATATGCCTAATTGGTCAGCAGGCTGCTTATAAACCAAGTCCCTGAATATGATTGGAGTTCTGGAAGTCAAAATTCAAAAAAGGATGAAAAAATAGGATAAACCAATAAATTTTCAATCAAAGGCAAAGCATGTCATTCTTGAACTCATATGGATTGTAATAATTTTTGGAACTCTGCAACTTCAATTGAAGTCCTCAAAGACTGGAATGCAGTTGGAGGAATATCTGTGTGTCACTGCTGACGGGCTGGATGTAATATCAGTTCATTTAACTGAATAGTGATAAATGACTCCTAGTGGGTGACAAAGAAAGTCCACTTTGATTTTGGGGATAACGGGGTCAGGCCAACATGATCACCCTGCCACAATGAAAGTCTCTCCTTGTTTAGAACCAAATACGGGAGCTGGGGAGAGACGCAGTATTGCTTGCTAACTGCGCAGGCTCACACCACTTCAGGGCTATGTCTGGTATGGAAACATAGTGATTGACACTTAGTCGGCCTCAAAGATATGAGTATCAACTGGATATTTAGTGCAGACCTGCCGGTGTTCACTGCCCTTTCTCTATCCCCTATTTCCAAATAAACTGTAGCTCACCGTAAGTTCTCCAGGCTGAAAGAGCTGCTCAAAGACGGGAGACCGCTGTGACCCCTCCGTGGGTGAGGTGAGCATGAAGGCCCAATGTTTGCGTTCCGCTATCGGCGTGCCACGAGGAGGCAGCATGTACCATACGTCGCGGACTTGTTACGCCATAAACAGGAGCTGGAACGCATCGGTGGCTCTTCCGGGTGTTGTGCGGCCGGCGTGTGACGTCAACGCGTTTCGCGTGCAAGACGCACGCTTCTTCAGGACGTCATTGGTTAGTACGGAAGATCAATATAATAATTTATATATATATATATTTATATTGATCTTCCGTACTAACCAATGACATCCTGAAGAAGCGTGCGTCACGCACGCGAAACGCGTTGACGTCACACGCCGGCCGCACAACACCCGGAAGAGCCACCGATGCGTTCCAGCTCCTGTTTATGGCGTAACAAGTCCACGACGTATGGTACATGCTGCCTCCTCGTGGCACGCCGATAGCGGAACACAAACATTGGGCCTTCATGCTCACCTCACCCACGGAGGGGTCACAGCGGTCTCCCGTCTTTGAGCAGCTCTTTCAGCCTGGAGAACTTACGGTGAGCTACAGTTTATTTGGAAATAGGGGATAGAGAAAGGGCAGTGAACACCGGCAGGTCTGCACTAAATATCCAGTTGATACTCATATCTTTGAGGCCGACTAAGTGTCAATCACTATGTTTCCATACCAGACATAGCCCTGAAGTGGTGTGAGCCTGCGCAGTTAGCAAGCAATACTGCGTCTCTCCCCAGCTCCCGTATTTGGTTCTAAACAAGGAGAGACTTTCATTGTGGCAGGGTGATCATGTTGGCCTGACCCCGTTATCCCCAAAATCAAAGTGGACTTTCTTTGTCACCCACTAGGAGTCATTTATCACTATTCAGTTAAATGAACTGATATTACATCCAGCCCGTCAGCAGTGACACACAGATATTCCTCCAACTGCATTCCAGTCTTTGAGGACTTCAATTGAAGTTGCAGAGTTCCAAAAATTATTACAATCCATATGAGTTCAAGAATGACATGCTTTGCCTTTGATTGAAAATTTATTGGTTTATCCTATTTTTTCATCCTTTTTTGAATTTTGACTTCCAGAACTCCAATCATATTCAGGGACTTGGTTTATAAGCAGCCTGCTGACCAATTAGGCATATATTATATGCAATATGTGTACTGCACTGTGATGACACCTCTAGTTGAAGTGACTAAGTTACAACTTTGTGGTGCAATTTTTGCTATTGTGGCATGCCGACCAACAGACTTATAACAGAGCAGCATCCATAGATTCCGTTAAGGAACGTATGCAGCCTGTATGTTATTCTGTTGGTCAGAACCTCCGGTGTGAATGTGTGGCCGGCCTTGTGTGTGTGAGTCATTGTTTCATGTTGATTGTCGTGTTTGTTGTTTATTTTCACCATTGATACCTTTATACCTTGTATACTGTTCCCCCATAGGGGGCATTTTAGACAATGTGTCTTTTTGCTCTTCAATAAAGATTTTTTCAAACTAATACAGTTGGTGTGAGCATCCCTTAATGCAGCCGTTCTACGGAGCTGTTCTATAGTCCCCATCCTCTTTTACTTTGTTATTGCTATTTGGCTGCGGTGGCTCCCCACGACCTAGTAGAGGCTATCTGATATACTGATGAGTCTCCAGACGGAGTGTGTCAAGTATACACAGACACCACAGACTCAAGGCCCGGTGTATACTTCTTATTCATTTTCACACACAGGCAGAGGCCCCAGCATTCATAGCAGAGGAGGGTTTAACTTCCTCCTCCTCCGCACCAAGAAAGTAGCCCCACCCACCTCCTCCTCGCTACAGGTAAGTGGATTGTTCATGTTGTCCTCGCTCTGGCTCTGCTCTTCTTCCTGCTAAAAATCACTGCCCATGCCACAGTGTAGGATTGTCTTCTTATGAGCTTTGCATTACTCAACATTCCCCAGGATCTCACCAGAAGGAGATGACGTCCTCCTTGATTAGCTACCTCTGGAGGAAGCTGGGGGAAAGGCAAGTACATTGGCTAACTTTTTTTTTTCCCCCTACAGGTACAGTATTTAGGGGATATATTTTTTTTTGCAGTTTTAACTAGCATTTTATGGAGGGTGAGGTGAAGGATGGCCTTCAATAAGGAGATATTGCTCCTGAGTTGCAAGGTCCTCTTGTTGCCATCATTCATTTTGGTGTCCCTAAGACAACTGCACAGTACAGGAACAAGTAACAAGAAGCAGGCGTTCCATGTGGGAGCTTGCATGAATCTTAGATTTTTGAATAATTCTTAGAAATACATAACATCAGATTAAGGTGAAGTAAATTAATTGCTGACTGTAGCACAATTGCAGGTTTTGGTAGCACCAGTAGTTTACTGAAGCAAAATGGGAAAAAAGTCTCCAATGGACGCTGCCTTTTTTTGATTTCCAGGTTGAACAGTTCTTGAGTAGTAAAACTGAACCTTTTTAAGTTTGAATAGCAGACCTGGAACCAGACTGTGGCTGCCATTACCAACAAAGATGTTGGCTGCAACTTTGATCTCCTTCTGAAAATACTAGCTGTCTGGCTCTCATGCTTGTCCTATGGCTTAGGTGCTTTTGAGGCCCTTGATCAAATGCACATAGACCATACATTACTGAATGTAACCGTCGCCTTTCACCAAACTGAATGATCTGTGGATTCTACATTGTTGCATGTCTGTGTATTTCTCTAGAAATTGGTATAGGGTAGAGGTTTTATGTGAGCTATTGCTGGAGAACAGATTACAAAAGTTCCCCACTTTATATCACTGCAATGTTTAATCAAATTTTTAATACTAAGCTAAAACATGGAATAGGCTGCTTTGGCAGCACTATGAATTAGTGATCGACCGATATTGTTTTTTTTATTGCCGATATCGATATTTTGGCCATTGAATATCAGTATTGGCCGATATTTTCGTACATTATAAAAAAAAAACTGTGGCAAATGAGGTTTAATGTTGATAAATGTAAAGTTATGCAATTGGGAGCTAAGAATATGCATGCATCATACATACTAGGGGGAGAAGGATCTGGGGGAACCCATGGCGGAGAAGGATCTGGGGGAATCCATGGCGGAGAAGGCTACTGTATTTGCACTGAATTGGAAATGATGATATTTTTTAAAAAATACAATGAATTACAAGGCTGTAGAGAACAGTGCGCCATTGCAAACTTATATTCTGAGGTTTTAATTACATTATTTTAATATAGTCAGTCGTGAACTTAAGTGGGCTGGTCTAAGGCATTAAAAACTCCAGGGCTGAAAATGAGTCCCACTCCGGCCCTGCTTGAGATCATTTACAAGCTCCTTCCGGCTTGTAAATGTGCTGATTCCCCACATTTCCCATGGTCATCCTTACCCCATGAGGCGAAATGTTGCATAGAGCTCCAGACAGAGGGCGATTGATGGTTATTTTGTGTTTCTTCCATTTGTGAATAATCACTCCAACAGATGTCTCCTTCTCACCAAGCTTAATGCTGATGGTCTTGTAGCCAATTCCAGCCTTGTGCAGGTTTACAATCTTGTCCCCGACTACCTTTGACAGCTTTTTGATCTTGGCCATGATGGTGACGTTTTAATGGAAGAAAGATTCTGTGGACAGGTGTCTTATATACATATAGTGAGTTATCGTTAGGAGCACCTTCTTAGTTGACAGGACTAATCTATGTACCACATGAGCACGTAATCTTGCCAGTCTGTGGGAGCCAGAATTATTGTTGGTTAGTAGGAGATCAAATACTGATTTTACTCACTGAAATACAGCTCAATTTTCAACATTTGTATCATGTGTTTTTGATAGGTTTTTGACTGATATGCTGTCTCTGTAAAATGATAGACCCTTCATATCTTTGTGGGTGGGGAAACTTATAAAATCTGCAGGGGATCAAATATTTTCCCCACTGTATAGCGGCATTTTAAACAAATTGGTAAATAAAATTGACCTAAACTATTATAGTTTCACTTTAATGTATATGCAAGCCCTAACAATGAACTTCTCCTATGTGCTACTTTTAAATCTGTTAACGCTCCATTTCAGGTGAAATCTAAATTTCTAACACTGCTTTAGCCAACCCCATTTATTCTACACTGATAGTCTTTTTTTACCCCCTAACCTTGTGAATCCATCAATACTCACCCAAGTCCCCCATTCAGGTACCTGACCATCGCGGGGGGCTGCCAAGTCATTGCTGTGATGGTGTCCCCTGTGATTACATTGATTCTCTTCTGAGAGGACTCATCCAATAGGAAGTATCACACATGAGCAGTGACATGGACAAATAAAGAAGAACCACAAGCAGAAAGAAAAACAGAAGAGAAGACTCAGGGCTGCGGTGCCGTGTTGCTGTGGGTTAAGCTAAGTAAAAATGGGTATTTTTTTTTTTTTCCAGTGATCAGATCGATTGATCCAGGAGTGGGGCTTTAAATATATTGTTGAAAACCTTTTTTTTTTTTTTTTTAATAGCGGTTTGATAAGTGAAAAAAATGTCTGTTGACCCTGACACTAATTTAATGCCGTCATGTGCCCTGTATCATCTGCAGTGTTATTTTAAAGAATGATATCAAAAAGTGTGTTAGGACCAGTGTTGGAAGTAACTGCGTTTAAGTAAACGGCGTTACTTAACGCAGTTACTTTTCAGGGTAACGAGTAATCTATCAGATTACTCATTGTCTCCCTGTAACTCCGCTGCCGCTACTTCCGGCTGCGTTACCGCAATTACATCTACCGCCACTAGATGGCAGTAGATGTAATTGTATTCCCCCTCTCCGAGTCCTCTATGACCGCTGTCCGCGGTCCTGGAGAGAGAAGAGGAGGAGACTCATCGAGTGAGTCACGTCACGCGGCGCCAGGACTGGAGAGAGAAGAGGAGGAGACTCATCGAGTGAGTCACGTCACGCGGCGCCAGGACAGTCTTTGAAAGTAAATATACTGTAAATATGCAGGATTAGATATATGCACAAAGACACCATTTACTAGCAGTAGTAGTTCAGTTATTTGAAGATTTATACATTTATTCACTATCTCTGCATTTATGTTGGGTGCATGTTTCCTACGTCAGTGACATTTTATCGCAAAACAGTATAAGGAGTTGTCAGCATCTGGCTCAGTGTCAGCAGAGGTAATTAGGTGGCTATAATCTCTATAATTTGCTTCATTACACTTGTATAAATCTGTAATTGCAGTTGCAATTTCTTGGAAAAAGTATCTGGGCAAGTCTTACAGAAGTGAAACCCAAACCTATTTTTTATTTATAATCATGTGGAAAACAATTTAATGGCCTCTTCAGGCACAGTTAAATGTAGTCATAACTTTTATTAACTGTTTTTGTCTGCCAGACTTGTATATAGTCATTCATAAACTTCAGTATGAAATGCCTTTATGCAATTTTCGTTCAAGGTAATGTAAATGAAGAAGTGTTTTCCAATCTTACAATGTAGTGGAATTTGGAAAAGAGAAACGTGGTGTGTATTTTTTTTTTTTTTTTTTTTTTAATTTTTGTTGTTAATGAGTATGAAATATTTTCTTCCAAGAATTTTGTGATTAGAAAACACCAGTCAAAACCAAGTAAGAAAAAGATTGTTTAGTTCTCTATTGTAGTTTCTCCATAGCAATGTATTACCACTATGGAAACCATGCTAACCATTCTAGTTCTTTTAACAGCAAGATATTGTCATAGATTTAAATATAACTAATTAAAAAAGTCCCATCCTTTACAAATAAAGATTGCCAAGTAGACAAGCAGAGCACAGATGTGTTAAGAGACTTAGGGCAGCCATACATTCAGTGACGATGCAGCCATACATGCAGTGACGTCACCATACCAAATACTGTATATAGTGTTTTTATTCTTCAGTTAATATAAACATCTTTGCTAATAAAGATGTTATGGAACGTAATTGCATTATAGAATATTTAAAAAAAAAAAAAGTCAGTTACTTTGCTGAGTAACTAATTACTTTTTCAATGTGGTAACTGAGTCAGTAACTCAATTACTTTTTGGGAGAAGTAATTTGTAACTGTAACTAATTACTTTTTTAAACTAAGATGAGCAACACTGGTTAGGACTGCAGAAACCCCCCTCCCTTTGCTATAAAGAAGAGGGCAAGTATCCTGTAGTCCTAATGCGCTTTCTATCCTAGGGTGTCAACACTGCTTCTCCATAGATACAGGAGGATTCATAAACCTCGGAAACCTAGGAAATCACTTGATTAGAATTAAGGGAAAGAAAGCTTGAGCAAAAAAAAAAAAAAAGAAAAAAACGAATGCAACCACCACAATGAAAGGACTGACAAGCTGCAATATATGACATTTGTGTTCTTGACTTGAGATACACATGTTACTTTCTACTCAGAAAACTTGGGGATGGAATTGTTCACATTCTAGCAGTAGAGGTATAAATTCTTCAAATGTATGCAGTCATTGTTCCTCATGTTACCATTTAAAGTAGAACTATTTTTCATCTTGGATAGAGCAAGGGAGGGTTATAACCCCTGTCGCATTTTTTTTTCCCACCATCTGCGTCTCATTGAGGAGGATTCCCTTCACTTCCTGCCCCATAGGCAAACAGGAAGTGAGAGGAAATCACTGCAAGTTAAGGGAATTCCTTGGGGACCCCCAGATCACCAAAACTAGTGTCCCCATTTGAAGATTTCCCCTCTATTACTTTTCTGGAGACAACCCAAAATTTTTGGTTTTCTTTTACTTTCACTTTCAATGATAATGGTAAAGAAGACACATAGAGAGGGTGAATCTCCTTAACAGGGGCACAAACAGCAAAAAAAAACTGACAAGTCTTCTAATCTGTCTCTCCTTTATCAAAAACTAAAAAAAAAAAAAATGTTTTGCCTTTAGTTACACTTTAATTATTAGATGCGTTTTTTTTTCTCGCTTAGCATTTAAAATCAATCGGAACCTGTCAACATGAAAAATCCATGCAATCATTTTTGCAAATTAACTGCAAAATTTACACCTATAATGAGCTATAAAAACATGGTACAGTAATAAACCTGACCCAAATACAAATAATGCACAATAGTCAGCTTGCTGCAAACATTAATGTTTTGTAAATTGCCACCTTTTGTCTTTTATACGCTTAGTGAAAGATATGACCATATTATATCTGAACAAGGTACGCTGTAGCTAAAATTTTATAAATAATGGTTTTTAACTTACTTTCTGATAACAAATACTGTGAGACCAATGCGAGTGCCTGCCTTGTGGTGCTGATAATTGATTATATCTATATTAAAGGTACCTTCCCATACAATTGGAGCGAGCCAAGGTGTCACCGTCATCACATCTGTTCTCCTGTAGGTTAGAAAAAAATATATTTACATAAAGTTATTTTGTGTAATCGAGGAAAAAAACTTGAGTATTTAAATTGCACCTGTGCGAAATGTTTTGCTATGTGATAAAAGGCGAATATGAAATGGGGAAAAAAAAAAAAATGTACTTCCAAATTATAAAATTGATGTCGAGTGACGAGAAACTCAAGATAAAGGGTATTATAAATATGGGAATCTCTTGGTTGGTGATTAAACTAGCCTGGAAGGAAGGCTCCTCTTCTTTCTCTCCTTTTACTGTTTCTTCCTTCTTTTTCTCTTTTTCATTTTTGAAGGTATAATGTTATGACTGACAAATCTATTGCAATATTGATTGTTTATATTTTGCAGATTTATTTTGTTATTTGTTTTGTGGAAAAAATATAATAAAAGATACTGAAATTATAAATTGCAGCTGTGCCCACACTATTAGCCTTAAACAAATTATTATTTTTTTAATGTGAAGAAGATTTAAAACAAGTCCTCATTGACCCCTATAACTACAGCTATTGTAGAATATGGATGAGCATAGTCATGGCAGCAAAGTCATGAGGGAAGACAGCGCAGCGCCTTCTAAGTGCAGCAAGACATTTATTGAAGTATGTGCAGCAGTATTACACTCACATTTAGTCGGTGAATAAGATGCAGTTAGTCAAGTAATGTTGATCATCAGGAGCATCACTGGAGCGGGTCCTGGTGGTGGAGGCAGTGGATCCCGGTGAGAGCGGCAGGGGGGTTCCTCCGTGTGTACAGGGATGGCCTCGGTGGTGTCTGTGGGCTCCTCGTCAACTGGTGGAACGCTGGCACTCGTGGGTCCTGGGATCCTGACGTCACTCCTGGCGGTGATGCGGGATGCTACGGCGACGCGTTATCGGAGCATGCGCTCCTTCTTCAGGCCTGACACCACGAGGCCATCCCTGTACACACGGAGGAACCCCCCTGCCGCTCTCGCCGGGATCCACTGTCTTGCTGCACTTAGAAGGCGCTGCGCTGTCTTCCCTCTTGTCTCCCCCCAGAGATCTCTTCTGTCTCTTCCGCCGGCAGCCGCTACAGTGGACAGCTACCCCCTGAACTGTTTGGGGTCCCCCCACCCCTGGTGTTTCCCTTCTCCCTTCCCCCCCTCCCCCGGGTTCCCAGGACCTCTTCTTGCGCCAATTCACCACCAAATCATGGCAGCAAAGTCATAACTGCAAGAGAAAAACCTACAGCCATTAGGCTGCCCACCCTTCCCCAATACAGGAGGAATGGCAGGCAGAAGCAAGTGGAGGGGGGAATTCTATGGCCAGAGGGTAGGGCAGGCAGCAACAAATATAAAACGTAGAATCCTAGGGTTATAGCCTGCCTATAAAAAGCATAGTTGGAGTAAGTGCCACATGAAAATAGCTTTATGGAGCTCCTCCACGCCAATTTCCAAACTGCTGGCTCTTCTGGACATGCTGGCCAGTGTCCTGTTGGCTGGTGAATGCGGCCACACTGTTAGTCCCAGTTCACACTTGTGCGATGCAGGAAGGCTGCGAATTCGCAGCCTGTTCCCGCATCACAAAATGCACCTCTGGCAGTTCACACTGCCATATGCAATACGCAGGGGGTGTCAATTAAATGTTAACGACACCCCCAGTTTGATCGCATATCGCAGTGCGATCTGACAGTTCGCACAGGATCGGATCGCACAAGTGTGAACCACTGTGCGACCCGATCCTGATGCGGCTGGAAAAAAGGGTCATGTGCGTGTTTGGTGCGGATACAGTGCGAATTCAGCCATACAAAGTGTATGGCTGAATTTGCATCCGCACACCCGATCGCATGTAATGAAGGAGCAGTGCGCTCCGAATTACATGCGATTGCCGCACTCGCACAAATGTGAACCGGCCCTTAAGCTCCTCCTTTCTGTTTTAGTTATCTGTGGCTTACTGTGTTCTAGCAATTACTGCAACATTGAATCTTGGTGTAGCACCCTTGTCATAAGCAGGGTTGCTAGTAAAATTTAGTTTGCTGGGCAGTAACTAGCTTGGCTGATTATAGCACAGTAAAGCCCCGCTCCATCACGGTTCAGTTTTTGCGTTCCTGGTATATTGCGTTTTTTTCTGTAATGTTATTTTACTAATTAAATCATTGAAAATTAGATATTTTTGTGTTTTCCATAGCTTTTGCTCTGTCTCCCAGTATCTTTTATGTGTTTAAATGAGTTTCTATTGTTTTAAATGTGTTTAAAAACCTTAAAATGCTTTTAAAAGTACAGTGACAGTAAAAAAAAACATGCCTACATTGTATTTTTATAGGGTTTTTCTATTTTGCAGATTTTCTCTTTTCGCGGGTGGGTACGGAACGTAACTCCCGCAATGGAGGGGGGTTTACTGTACTGTGGTAAATTGGACTTTCTCTTAATGTGGGTTTGGCTGTGGTTCTCCCTTCTGTCAGTAGGTGGCACTGTTGCCTCTGACATTAGAGTGAGAAATACTGTACAGTTAAAAAGGCTATGAATATCCATGTCTCTCTTATCAATTACAGTGCAACTGAGGCACGCTGGGAGAGACTATATATCTGTGGGAAGTCCAATGAGATGTGAGCTACTATGCTGCTGCTGGGTAGGCCTGAAGCCTGGGGCCTAGCCACATGCCTGGGACTCTGCTGAGAGGAGCCAGTGATCTGCATGGAAGTGAGCATCCACAGAGATCCAGCAACCTTTGTGAGTTACCTGCCTGTTTTATACAGAAGACAGCTGTCCAGCCAGTACAGATCACAAAAAGGGATTGGATCTAGAGGGGAGGAGTTGCCTCCCAGATCAATCTGAAGTTTCATGGATACTGAAAGGGACTGGACTCAGGGGAGAGGAGTTACCTTCCAACTCAGTCTGAACCTCAAGATCTGTTTCCCTGTACCGTTGTCTAAGTGCCTGTCAGTTTTGTAAACGGAATCTGCCTATTTGACTGTTTGCTAAGGGTGTCCTGTGCCCTACCCCTCTCTCCCTTATCTAATTTTTGTCCTGTTGAGAAGAAATAAAACTCTTCTGTTGTTCAAGCATAAAAGTGACTGGTGCCCATAGTTTATTTTACTTGTATCAGTACCCACCATGCCTGACAATCCACACCCAAAGGAGGTATGTAGGCCCTCTCGGCCTCTGGGGGTCACCACCAGGTCCTAGGAGGTTTAAGGGGTCCACTACATTGGCATCATGTTACTAGGCAATGCTTTCTGCCTACTTGTTCCTGCATTCCTTCTGTAGCACTGCCCCCTTAAGAGCTGCTGGTTTTTCACACTTTTGGATTCCCCTGGGTTACATGTAGCAACTGCTTGCAGAAATCTTAGCACTTTACTTTTTTGACTCAGTCAATAAACAGTCTAGGGCTTGTTGTTTTTGTGGTTTTATTTTATATTGGGATGGGAGAAGGGATGAGTGGGATACTCCCAACAATTGAACTATTCACAATTCTGAGGACTTTTAACTTGAGAATGCGGCAAGGCCGCTACTTCATCCTGCCACTGGCAGACACTTAGGCAAGATTCTCTGTACTCACGATACTGCTTTCCAGATTCTCACAGTGCCTCAACTCCTCCAGTCAGCTCTCCTGGACCTCTGGGCTCAGCTCCACTCCTCTGGCTCACCAGGCCAACTTCCTGTGACCACACACCCACTACTTCAGAAGAGAAAGTCCCCTCCTTCTGTCCCCTCCTTCTGGGACTCTGCTTCCCGCCAAAGACCTCGTGCACACGTGCCCCTGGCTTTTTATACCCCACCTCACAATGCACCCAGACAGCAATATGTGCCAATCCTTGGGGGCTGTATCAAAAGCATGTGTCTTCGTTGGCCAGGTTTCCTCCACTGTCCAATGTGCCTCCCCATTGGGCACAGTGGGGACAGTCCCTCAGACCATATAAATCACACACTGGGCACGTTGAACAGACTTAACTCACAGACCCTGCTCCCTGTTAAGCAGAGCACAATATAGAATTTACCTGCTGCTCCTCTGATAGGTAGACAGAGCCAAAGACTATACTCCCTCTCTAGCACCTACCTAGGAGGGTGCTGCATTCACCCCCCACCAAATGAGCCATGTCTTTATTGGCCCTGGGGCAGCCACCCCCTACAAAAGTTGTCTCCAAAACTTTTCTAATGGAGTATCCCACAAACCTGGAAAGGAGGAAAAGGGAAATAACAAATGTACATAATAAAAAATTACATAGAAAAATAGACATTTCTCTTTCGTCCTCTGACAGTCGCCGCCCACTCATACAGTCTTCACCAATGGGTATTGAACTCTTATCCACAGGAGCAAGCTAGGCATAAGACTTGTTAAAAACAAAGTAATTTACATAGACACACCTGTAGAGGGCTGTCCCACTGGTCCAATACCCCCCTGCTATCAGCATTCCCAACTCAGTTTGTCTTCTGCCTAGTTAAGGAGTAAGATAGGCTATCCCTTTGCTGGGGCTACGGTCTCAGCCAACGGTCTCAGCCTTTCTTCTGTTTTATTACTTTTATTTTCTGCAAATGTGTTTTTCTTTGCACTATTAGCTTTTTATTTGTTCTGCGCTTAGTTAGTCGGTTCTTCGGAAGACTACAGCGTTTGCGGAGCTGGGAATCGGACTGGTCATCCTGGCATTGCAGGACAGAGGATCTTAGGGAATCCCAGCCCGCCATTGAACGTTTAGCAGGCTATGTGTGCGCCCTGGCCTAGCAAACGACCTGTCCCAGCAAACGACCTGCCCCTGTCCTCAGGGGCAAAAGTCCACGGAGGTGGCTACCTCCCTGGGATGCCTCAACAAGCGGTTTTGACCATGCGACGCATCCTATTTTGGCTGCCTCCCCCCGCCATCTAGGGTGGGGGGTTCCCGCGATTTAGAGGCGCCCACGCCATATGGAGCAGTAAGGATAGAAAGTATTCTCATGCTCGGTGCCCAGTGCCAGCGGCCATCATCCCTGATCAGTGTATACAAAAGAGTTCCCCTTGAGGTATGGGACTATAAATGCCGCTAGACACTGTATACTATATAAAAAAATACTTTATTGGTACAGAAAAACATATAGTGAAAACACAATATGGGAAGAAACACAAATACACATACAGGGCATTAAAATTGCATGCATTTGACAGACCGAATACCAAACCAAGATGTGGACACCTAGGTACATAGGGCAATCGTGGAACCGGAACCGACCCTACGCGTTTCGGGCGTGAAAGCCCTTCCTCAGGGGTCACCCAGAGTTACCATATAGAGCACCTAGTGTATCTAGAAAAATAAAGCAGTTTAGTAAATTGTAAAGCAAGTATCTGTGTAGTTGCATATCTCCTAGTGTATCTAGGAAAACAAAATTGCTTTGATATACTTTCAAACAGACATTTGTACAACTATATATACACAGGTCGACAGTTGTAAAATCTGTCTTTCAATATCAGCTCTATGAGGATCGACCTACCCTTTGTGTCCAACCAATGGATTGGATCGATCTGTCGGATAAAAACGGTATTGCTACCGTGTGGAGGGATGCCCAAATTTTCCCAAAGCCCGGACAGGGCATGGAGCTCCGTACGAGTATGAAGAGTATAGTAGCAGTAGCTGCCTGGAGGAATCGACAGGGCACCACGATGACCAGTCAGTGGCTCAACATGGACCGCTCACATGTGGAAGAGTATAAACATTTGTGATACCTAATGCAAAGAATACAAGAGTACAACACCAAGGGTTGGAGATAACTAGGAACAGTAATACCCTATGAGTTTAACTTAGGCCCATGATGGGGACCATGGAAATATTTACCTTGAGTATATAAGGTGAATATGACCGAAAGGTCAAATAAAGTAGATATAATATAAATCGTATGTTGGCGTGGTCAACATTGTGAAGGTGGTCTGAAAAATATAAAGGAGGGGTATAGAGGCTATTAGGGCCCCAATGGATTACAAAAAGTAAAAATAAAAAGAAAAAAAGGAAAAGGGGGGAAACGTGATGAAATCAACATCCCAGATCCGTGTAGAAAGACCAGGAGAACCATGCACAACACATAATAGTGCAACAGAAATTAGAATTACCAACAAATGTGCATAGGATACAAAGTGCATATGACATGCGCATAGTGGAGGGCATGGGCGTGCAGGTGCCTGAATTCGTTCATAATGTGCAGCATAACAGTGTGCTATATCTTCACACTGACATGACTTCAAATAGTCAAAAAGGAAATTAACTCAAGCTGTCCACATTGATGTATGCCATAAACATATGGTCAAATATACATGAGCAATATAAGTTTAAATCCCAGGCAGTGCACATACATGGCCCCCCACACCAACCGGTAAAACATGCCCCATAGCAGAGTAATGATATAAGGAAAAAAAAGGGGGTGATGAGTTTTAAATCTTGGAGAAGAAATGAATGTGAGGAAAATACTAGAGGAAAGGGGGGATGGTGTGGTGAGTGAGGAATTGTATGCTGAATAGTAGTACAGACCATTAGACCAATGGTACAGGTCGGAAGCACGCAAAAGTACAATAAGAATCAAAGTAATAAGAAACCAGGTTAGTGAGCCGATGACATATGGAAGAGAAAGTTTTCGTACTTACTGTCCTTAGGTGTAAATGGGCTTGGCATCCTCTGCGGATAGTCATACGCCCAGGCTATTTAAGGATCCTCGCATGACGCCAGCGCCTGCGCAGTGGCGACGCATGACGTCGGTGCGAGCGGTTCTGAGAGCCTATCTGGTCATCCGCCTGGAGAGCGCGGGCCCCGCCCATCCCGGAAGGAGAGGCCAGGTCCGCGTTCCACGGGCACCGACGCGGGAAACCAGCTACTCAGGAAGAGAGCTGGAATAGGCGGGGAGCCAGAAAGACTAGCGCCCCCTACCCGCGCCGGGGGAGCCTGCAGTCAACAAGGCAGCCGGAGTAGAGCCAGCAGGACGCTGGTGAACATAAGAGGATAAACAAGAAGGAATATGGTAGAAGAGAAATGAGATGGAGCTGGAAGGGGGAAAAAAGAAGAAAGAAAAAAGAAAGGGGAAAGAGGAGAGAAAAAAGAAGGAGAAAAAGAACAGATAAAGGGAGCAGGGCATTGATGGGCAGGAAGGAAAAAATCTCAGACGAAAAAATGTGAAAAATAATATACTTGTCCATCGCGGTGGCACAGTATTGGTCTCTCAATTGCATGTTACAGACAATATACAGAAACCATACAAAGCTTAAGCGTCCTGCTGGCTCTACTCCGGCTGCCTTGTTGACTGCAGGCTCCCCCGGCGCGGGTAGGGGGCGCTAGTCTTTCTGGCTCCCCGCCTATTCCAGCTCTCTTCCTGAGTAGCTGGTTTCCCGCGTCGGTGCCCGTGGAACGCGGACCTGGCCTCTCCTTCCGGGATGGGCGGGGCCCGCGCTCTCCGGGCGGATGACCAGATAGGCTCTCAGAACCGCTCGCACCGACGTCATGCGTCGCCACTGCGCAGGCGCTGGCGTCATGCGAGGATCCTTAAATAGCCTGGGCGTATGACTATCCGCAGAGGATGCCAAGCCCATTTACACCTAAGGACAGTAAGTACGAAAACTTTCTCTTCCATATGTCATCGGCTCACTAACCTGGTTTCTTATTACTTTGATTCTTATTGTACTTTTGCGTGCTTCCGACCTGTACCATTGGTCTAATGGTCTGTACTACTATTCAGCATACAATTCCTCACTCACCACACCATCCCCCCTTTCCTCTAGTATTTTCCTCACATTCATTTCTTCTCCAAGATTTAAAACTCATCACCCCCTTTTTTTTTTTTCCTTATATCATTACTCTGCTATGGGGCATGTTTTACCGGTTGGTGTGGGGGGCCATGTATGTGCACTGCCTGGCATTTAAACTTATATTGCTCATGTATATTTGACCATATGTTTATGGCATACATCAATGTGGACAGCTTGAGTTAATTTCCTTTTTGACTATTTGAAGTCATGTCAGTGTGAAGATATAGCACACTGTTATGCTGCACATTATGAACGAATTCAGGCACCTGCACGCCCATGCCCTCCACTATGCGCATGTCATATGCACTTTGTATCCTATGCACATTTGTTGGTAATTCTAATTTCTGTTGCACTATTATGTGTTGTGCATGGTTCTCCTGGTCTTTCTACACGGATCTGGGATGTTGATTTCATCACGTTTCCCCCCTTTTCCTTTTTTTCTTTTTATTTTTACTTTTTGTAATCCATTGGGGCCCTAATAGCCTCTATACCCCTCCTTTATATTTTTCAGACCACCTTCACAATGTTGACCACGCCAACATAAGATTTATATTATATCTACTTTATTTGACCTTTCGGTCATATTCACCTTATATACTCAAGGTAAATATTTCCATGGTCCCCATCATGGGCCTAAGTCAAACTCATAGGGTATTACTGTTCCTAGTTATCTCCAACCCTTGGTGTTGTACTCTTGTATTCTTTGCATTAGGTATCACAAATGTTTATACTCTTCCACATGTGAGCGGTCCATGTTGAGCCACTGACTGGTCATCGTGGTGCCCTGTCGATTCCTCCAGGCAGCTACTGCTACTATACTCTTCATACTCGTACGGAGCTCCATGCCCTGTCCGGGCTTTGGGAAAATTTGGGCATCCCTCCACACGGTAGCAATACCGTTTTTATCCGACAGATCGATCCAATCCATTGGTTGGACACAAAGGGTAGGTCGATCCTCATAGAGCTGATATTGAAAGACAGATTTTACAACTGTCGACCTGTGTATATATAGTTGTACAAATGTCTGTTTGAAAGTATATCAAAGCAATTTTGTTTTCCTAGATACACTAGGAGATATGCAACTACACAGATACTTGCTTTACAATTTACTAAACTGCTTTATTTTTCTAGATACACTAGGTGCTCTATATGGTAACTCTGGGTGACCCCTGAGGAAGGGCTTTCACGCCCGAAACGCGTAGGGTCGGTTCCGGTTCCACGATTGCCCTATGTACCTAGGTGTCCACATCTTGGTTTGGTATTCGGTCTGTCAAATGCATGCAATTTTAATGCCCTGTATGTGTATTTGTGTTTCTTCCCATATTGTGTTTTCACTATATGTTTTTCTGTACCAATAAAGTATTTTTTTATATAGTATACAGTGTCTAGCGGCATTTATAGTCCCATACCTCAAGGGGAACTCTTTTGTATATATGGAGCAGTAAGTAACTTCTGTGTGGGGCCTCTGTCTGGGGATTACATTCTGCTTGTGTCTGTTTCCCCTCATGTCTGTGTCCGGGGCTCGCATCCCTCCCGGTCCCTGCGGGGGCTTCTAAGCGCATGTTATGCTGTGTGGGGGTCCCTAACCCTGTCCGCGCTGTTAGTGTGTGATTTGGGGGTACAGACATGGTGGTGCGGACCTCTGCGGTGCAAAAAACCGCGGGTCCGCCATTTTAGGTGTGGGCAGCTGCTCTGGCCTTACTGTGGGCCCTTCTGCAGCTTCTCTATGTAGTGTTTTGGCGCCTTCGGGCGCCATCTTGTGTGTGGCAAGGTGTCTTTTCTTCCAAATGTTCGGCGGCCATTTTCCCGGAGCCTCCCATTCATATACATAGGCAACCATTTTCCCTTAGCTCAAACCTTGTTGATCCTCTAGAGGTGTGACATCACTTCCTTTCCTGCATGAAGAGGGATCGTTCAGCAGCGTGGTAACACTCCTGGGGGACTTTTTTGCTGTTTTGGGGGATATTCCTCTACTTTCGGTGCCTTCCCTATCTCAGTGGGATACTTTAGATTGCAGTACATTGCGGTGGGTCGCCGCGATCGCGTCTTAAAGGGCCAGCGTCATAGTAATTGTCATGGAGTCCCAGGACAGCAAATTTCCCCCAGCCTTGGTGAATGACTCAGGTACTCCTGATTCTTCTCCTTCTCTTGCTGCTGCACTTGTGACTTTAGCGTCCAAGGTGGACTTGTTGTCAGAACGAACTGCTAGAAAAAGACTTAGGCCTTCGCCTTCCTCTGATTCGGAGTCGGATAGGGTAGCCCTGGACAGTGTACCCCCCGAGGGGTCTCAGTCCTTTCCTTCTGATGGGGAGGTGGTGGAGGACGATGGGGATGATTCTTCCCCTGAAACGGCCAAAGAACGTGCTGCTGTGTCTGCGCTTATTGCTTCTATTAAGGATACACTACATTTAGAGGATGAGCCCAACCCTCCGGGTAAGCAGGCTTCCTTTGGGACTCGCAGGACCCAGAAGGCGGCACAGGTGTTTCCCTGTCCCGCTGAGTTTCACGAAACGGTGAACGAACAATGGCGTAATTTAAAGCGCCCTTTTGTGGTACCAAAACGGTTTCGGTTCCATTACCCTTTCTCGTCCCCTAAAGTGGATCACACTGTGTCCAGGTTGAACAAGGCCACTCTTATGCCCTCGGAGGATTCTCCGGTGTTTAGGGACCCTACAGATAGGCGGGTGGAATCTCTTACTCGCAACGCTTATGGCGAGTGGGGGTGCTTTGCTGAAGCCCATCTTCGCCTATGTTATGGTCTCTCAGGCTTTGGCTGATTGGGCCGGGTGCTCAAACGCACTCTAGAGGCGGATTCCACTACTGTGGAGATTTTGGATCAGATGCGTCAGGCGGTTTTGTACCTGTGTGATGCGGCCTTGGATGAGGCTCCTCTAGTAGCACGGCTGTCTGGTGTCGCGGTGCTAATCCATCGTTTGGTCTGGCTGAAGTGCTGGTCGGCTGACCAGTCTTCCAGAAAGACGGTGTCTGACATTCCTTATGTGGGGAATCGTCTCTTTGGGGAATCCCTGGACGAATTGGTTAAAGGGGTCACTGGGGGAAAGAGCACTCTGCTGCCCCAGAACCCCAAGGGTAAGTTTTTCCGCGGTAAGCGGGCCCTTCTTTTAAACAGAATCAGGGGTCCTTTCGTGCCTTCAAGGCGCAGAACAAGAAGAAACCCTTTAAGGGCCACGGTGGTCAGAAGAAGCCCTGGGCGGGCAAGCCAAAACCAAGCCACGCTGGCTCAGCGGGTCCCTCCGCCTCAACCTGAAGGGACGCCCTCACCCATTCCAGGGGTGGGGGGGGGACGTCTGTGCGGTTTTGTAGAAACTTGGCTGCCCCGGATTCCGGACAGGTGGGTTCGGGAAATCATTCGATCAGGATACAAGATCGAATTCCTTTCGCGTCCAGCGGACAGATTCTTTCCCTCAAATCTTCATTTGACCCCAGATCCGTTGCGCGATCTTCATCGGACGGTTCAAGATCTCCTCACCCAGGGAGTGGTCGTCCCGGTGCCTCATCTGGACAGGTTTTGGGGGCTTTACTCGAATCTGTTCACTGTGTCCAGAAAGGAGGGAAAGGTGCGTCCGATTCTGGACTTGAAAGCTCTGAACCGCTTCGTGCGGGTTAAAAAGTTCCGCATGGAATCCCTCCGTTCAGTGGTGACCTCTAAGCCCGGGAGATTTCCTGGCTTCCTTCGATCTCAAGGATGCGTATTTACACATCCCCATATTCGAGGGTCATCAGAGGTTCCTCCGATTTGCAATCGCGGAGGATCACTATCAGTTTGTGGCATTACCTTTCAGTCTCGCTTCGGCTCCAAGGGTGTTTACCAAAGTGCTGGCTCCTGTTCTGGCCCCGTTGCGGGCGCATGGGATTGCGATCTTGGGTTATCAGGACAATCTCCTGTTAAGATCGAGTGCCAACCAGAGTCTATTACGCGATCTGTCAACTACCGTTCAGACGCTCCAGGAGTTCGGGTGGACCATCAACGTTCAGAAGTCGACCTTGTCCCCTTCTGTTCATCTCCCTTACCTGGGAATGGTCCTGGACTCTGCCCAAGCAAAAGTCTTTCTGCCGGAGGACAAGCTCTGGACTCTGCAGAGCGAGGTCAGGTCCCTCAGGGACAATGAATCCTCATCGCTCAGGGCCTGCATGCGGTCCCTGGGGTTGATGGTATCGGCCTTCGAGGCAATACCATTTGCGCAGTTCCACACGCGATCTCTTCAAGCGGAGATCCTGGCCAGATGGGACAGGCTTCCTCAATCCTTGGAAAGGAGGATATCGCTGAGCCGCCACGTAAGAGTGGATCTTCTCTGGTGGCTCCAGTCCCCGGCTCTGACGGAGGGGAAATCCTTCCGCCCAGGGCACTTGGTCAGAGGAGGAATCCTCCCTGCCGATAAACATATTGGAGTTGCGAGCGATCAGACTGTGCTTGCTCTGTTGGTCGGATCATCTTCGGCCCAGAAAGTGACCAAGATTCTGTCTTGGGCCGAGACACACGTCCCGGCGATTTCGGCAGTTCACATTCCAGGTGTGGAGAATTGTCAGGCCGACTATCTGAGCCGCCAGACCCTGCACCAGGGGGAATGGTCCCTACACTCGGAGGTGTTCCGGATGCTGTGTGCGAGATGGGGAACCCCGGATGTGGATCTGTTCGCATCTCGGCTAAACAACAAGGTGGGAAGGTTCGTGGCAAGAACGCGCGGCCCTCTGGCAGATGCCTCATCATCTTAGCCAGAGGGAATCCTTTTCAATTTTTGAGACTAAAGTTATGACACCTGAAGGGTTAAAATGTGGAATTCGATTTAAATTGTTTTATTTCAGATAGTTTTTTCATTTTTTTTTTATATGGTTTTCTTGTAGCTATTTAGGATCCATTTTTTGTCAAGTGGTTGAGGTTTCTTGTTTGGCCCCCACTTATAATTAGTATATAAAATATTCTAAAAATAAAATATTGTTTTAAAATAAATATACTTTTATTTAAAAAAATTAAATATTGCTTTGAAACATTTTTTTTTACTATTAGTGACCGATGCCTGAGGCTGCACTAGTGGGCTTTATCTGTGTACACCTTGGTTTTGGAATCGTTTTGTATTCCCAGCTGATGCCGTTTTCGCTGCTCTAGCTTAGCTTTGTTGTCCTCTACGCCGTGGTGATCTAGTGTTGCAGCTGTGACTTCTGCCATTCTGTATCTCCATGGCAGCAGGTATACTAAAAGACACAACGGGTGACGCCTTAGCTCCACCCCGTTACCAAATCCCATTGGACGAAACGCATACGGGGGAGGAGCTGCATTTGATTATGTCACCCACTGCCATCCTATGAGACGGAGGCTACACGAAGCTCCGTTCTGTCTGTTTGGGTTATTACTATTAATTTTAAATGTGAGTGGCATTTTTGTTTTAATAAAGCTGGACTAGTGTTAACAGAGAACACATAGATCTGTTTTTATCTGCATGTGGTTGGTGAGCAATATACATAACTGGTCTTCACTTTAACCCAAAATAGGGGGACATGCGCTTATGACCTTCTGGTGACTTAGGGGTCCATCCATTAAGGTGAGAACATAAGATATCTGTTGGTGAAGGGACAGTCACCTGTATACTTCCTTCAGAGCTCTGTTCCTACACATGGATGAATATATTGCTGTCTGGGCTTTGTGGTTCTCCTGTCAAGAACTTCTTGGACTTTTATTGATTCCCAGATCTGATTAGTTTGCTATGCAACTTTTATTATTGTAGAAGAGCATGTGACTCACTTCTTTTCCTCCTAGCAGGTCCCTAGAGCTGTCACATGGGGGTGGAGAAAAGTCCTCAGACCCGTTTAGGATCTTCTTCAGGGCTTATTGCCTTCGTTTTGCTCACGGTAGAGAATAGAACAGTAAAGAAGTAAAGAGGCAGAAAGTCTCTTTACGGTCATTATTGAGGTAAACCTCTTGATTTGTCCTGTAAAGGCTCCGTTTACGGACAGCTGGCACTAAATGATGAAGTTATAACCAGCAACACTTGGGAATCTTCCGAGGCTAGTGTATGGTGGGGCACTAAGTAAGACATGTATGAAGAACTTGCAGATACAAAACAGCATTCTGGAGTGTTTGCTGAGGATTAGGACCCCCAGGGGGCAGCACCTTGCCAAGAGGTAAATCAAGAGTGATTGCTGTTACAGGACATCTACCCTAGTCCCCTTGCAGGCTACGTCTACCACTGAGTTTAGGGAAATGTTACCCTTGTATCAGAGCTCCTTTCCTTTTGGCTCTATGAACTGAGAAAATCTGGTTAAAACTGGGTAAAAAGGAAGCAAAAAAACTCACGTTGGTTTACTGACTTCTGGTTTCTCATACACCATCCTGAAAGCAAAAAAAGATGGTGTTATTTTTTTACAATTAATAAATAATATCACTGGACACAGTTCTCTCAAATACCTTCCTGCACCATCCAGATATACATTTCAAACTTTTTTTACATTTTCAAACTTTACTTGAGAGAGAATCAGTGGAACATCAAAAAAATAACCAGGGATGAGATTTGGGATAAACATGTGTTTGCCACAAACCCCACCCATGACATGACAAACTAATGTGGATGTTCGCCACAATAGTTACTACCAATAATGCACTTCCTAGGCTTTAAACTTGGGTCAAATGGTTTAGATTGGACAATAATGGGGCTTTATGTGCCAGCCTCCTTACTATAAAAGGCCACGGTCTCAGCAGCCATGTGTCAGTGTGTGCTGAAGTAGATAGGAAGTGCTAACAGTATATTTGCAAGGAGAGATATTTGCTACTATACAGTGCTATATACAATGCTCTTTAATGCTATACTCTATGGTGTATTTTTTTTTTTTTTTAATGATTTTTATTGATTTTCCAAAAAAGTAACAAACATGTAAGAAACGTTTAGCATTCCAGTATAATGCAATACATGCAAACAAGTGTCAACAAAATGGTAATAATAACAAATGCAGCTTCGACGAGAAAGGGAGGGGAGGGAGGGGGGGGGGTGGAGGTCCGTCATACATGAGAGGGCAGGTATAATGGTGGAGGGTGGTAGGTTGGTAGGCACGATAAGAAAAAGACACACGAATACGAGAGTTATCCACTGTTACATATACATCACAATAACTGTCAACATCGATTGTCCCCTGAGTTATAACCTTATAGGCACATAGGTCAAGGGAGAGAGAGAGAGAGTTGGCTTTCCAGAGGTGATCCCACACAGGTACAAGGGTATGTGTTCATAAACAGGTAGATCATACATCGCTTAGAATATCAACCATAATATGCAAACATACGGGGCTGTATGTGAATGTAGTATCATATATTAGGGAGGAGGGCTCAGGGGGATGGGGGGGTGTCACACACGAGCTGCACTTAGGTCTCCAGCCCGCGTGTGGGATGGGAGTGGAACGATGGGTGGAGAAGAAGGGTGGGGAGGAAGGTGAGGGGGGGAGGGGGGGAGGGGGGGAGGGATCCCTTCATTTACATATAGTTTGTATCATGCAGATATCCAGAAATTCCAATGATGATCAAATTTTTTCAGAGACCTGTCATTTATAGCCAAAGATCTTTCATATTTGTGGTTGGTTTGCAACAGTGAGATCACTTCCTGCATGATGGGTGGAGTGGTTGTTTTCCATTTGCGGAGGATCAACAGCCGAGTAGCTATCAGAGTGTGGGTGATCCATGCATGGAAGCAGTGAGGGTGTTTATCGATACCTACGTTTAAGAGAGCTAGAGCCGGATTGGGGGCTATGATGCAACCGGTGTGTGTGGCGATATATTTAAAGACATTATTCCATAGACTTTTTAGGGATGGGCACTCCCACAGAATATGTAGAAGAGTTCCCGTATGACCGCAGTCCCTCCAGCAGAGGGGGGAATATGCTCTAGAGAAACCCGCTAAGCGATAAGGGGTATAATACCATCTGTTGGTAATTTTCATGGCCATTTCCCAGTGTGTAGCACAATGAGTATGTTTTTGGACTGTTTGCAGGGCCAGTTGCCATTGTGTGATAGTGTACGTGGTACCCAGATCGTTATCCCATTTGAACATAGGAGGAGTCTTCAGAAATTAGGTATTGTCTAAGAGTATGTTGTAATAGTAGGAAAGCCGTTTGGGGCTTCTGGGGCAATCAGTGAAGGCTTCCCATATTCGCCTATCAACTAAAATATCTTTTAGTGGGTGCTGGGTCAATATATGATGTATTCGTGCGACATGAAAGTGTAGCGATGCAGGGATGTTGTATAATCTCAGCAAGGTGGAGACCGGCACCACAGTATTGCCATTGAGAAACTGAGAAATGTGTGAAATACCATATAGTTGCAAAGATTGTAAGGGTAGGTCCGGGACATGTGTATCCAGTAGTGTTAGGGGTATGGTAGTTTGGGGTAGAATATCTAAATCGTAATGAGGAAGAGTGGGTTTCCTCCACGCTCGTAAGGAGGCTTGGATAGGGAGAGGAAATACCTTAAGGTCCCAGTGGAGCCATCTGTCCCCAATTAGGAACAATCGGAGATCTTTGGTGGGAGTCAGAGCCGATTCTAAATCAACCCAAAGAGGAGGAGAGGAGTTCTCCAGCCATATTTTGGTTTGGGATAGAGTAGTTGCCCAGTAGTATGAGGGGATATTTGGTAAGCCCGCCCCGCCAAATTGTCTACTTTTCTGCAGGATAGAAGCTGCGCATCTTGCGCGTTTACCTTCCCATAGGAAGTGATTCAGTTGTTTAGTGAATATGGATAGATTGGTGTGCGAGAAGGGAATGGGTAGATTCCTAAAAAGATAGAGAATTTGGGGGAGAATTATCATTTTATAGGCCGCTAGACGCCCGCACCAGGCCAATTCAGATTTCTGTATGTGCTTTAGCGTAACATTAGTTTTTTTGAGTACCTGTGTCAGGTTCGTGGAAAGTAACATGTGGGGCTTGGGTGTGATGTCTATTCCTAGATATCGGATGCTATCCTTGGACCAGGGGATGGGGACAATTTTTTGCAGGCGATGGTTCTCTGTGGCACTCACTCCCAAATCGAGGATCGAGGATTTTGTTGCGTTGAGCTTATAGTAGGAGACAGCGCCGAAGGACAGTAATGTCTCGTACGCAGCTGGTAGCGAGTGCAGAGGGTCTGTCAACATAAGGATGACATCATCCGCAAACAAATTGATTTTGAGGGTCGTGCCCGCCACAGAGAAACCCGAGATAGCGGGATTTGACCTGATAGATTCTGCCAGGGGTTCGATAACTAGATTGAATAGGGAGGGGGATAATGGGCATCCTTGCCTGGTCCCATTGGTTATGAGGAAAGGCTTTGAAAGCACTCCTGAGGCATTCACCTGTGCTGACGGGTTTGAGTACAGAGCGGAGATGGCCAGTAGAATGGGTCCAGAGAAGCCAAATTTATGAAGGGTGGCGTACATATACCCCCAGTGGACCCTATCAAAAGCCTTCTCCGCGTCTATAGTCAACAGGACCGATGGCATTTTATGGATGTTCGCATAAGAAACAATGTCTATAATCCTCCTGGTGGCATCGGAGGTGTGACGACCAGGCATAAACCCCAATTGATCACGTTTGATGAGGGTAGGCAGAACAGTCTGGATTCGTTTAGCTATAATTTTTGCGAATAGTTTGGCATCCGAATTTAGGAGGGAGATCGGGCGGAAATTTGCAGGGGTTACCGGGTCCTTTACTGGTTTAGGGAGTGTGGAGATATAAGCTGTCAGAATATCCCGCGGGAGAGAGCCACTAGATACGGCTTTCGCATAGACCGATTCCAGGTGAGGAGCTAATATGTGTGCGAATTGTTGGTAATACTCATTAATAAGCCCGTCCGGGCCGGGCGACTTTCCCTTGGGCAACGATTTAATGTTGGTTTCTATTTCTTGTGCTGTGATGGGGATGTTTAGTGCATCTAATTGCGCAGGCGAGAGAGTGGGGAGTGTAAGTGAGTTTAAGAACTGGTTAATAGTGTGTTCCGTAGGTTGGAGCTCGCTTTGGCAATCTTTAAGGTTGTACAGCGCTGCATAAAAGTCAGCAAACACGTCTGCGATGGCCTGAGGGTGGGAAACCTTCTGTGAGGTGGACGCGGTCAGTAAAAAGGGGATACGTGTTTTTGCCTGTTTCTGTTTAACCCTGGTGGCTAAATGTTTGCCCGTCTTAATGGCCTGTGTGTAGTAGGATTGTCTGAGCCTATTCAAGAGCCTGTCAGATTGTTCGAGAAACAATAACCTAAGATCATGGCGTAATCGAGACAATTCAGATGATCTTGCATCCGAGGGGGACCGTTTATTCTCAATTTCGAGAATGTGAATCTGGGACAAAAGATTCTTCATTTTGGTGTTGCGGTGCCTCCGCGCCCTGGCTTGCTGTTGAATACACACTCCCCTAATAAAGGCTTTGTGTGCCGACCACAGCACCCAGGGGTCCGAGACTGAGCCTGTATTGAAATCAAAGAATTCGTGAAGGTGCTTGGTGATATGGGCGGCGGAAGCAGGGTCCTGCACCGTCCCACTGTCACAACGCCAGAGAAAGGTCGAACTGACCGGCGCACCCTCCTCGATGATCAGTTCAACCGCGGCATGGTCTGACCATGCGATATCCCTGATCACCGAGGAGGATGACTTCTCCAAGAGGAATAAGTCAGTGACAAATAGGTCTATGCGAGAGTAGGAACGGTGTCTGTTGGAAAAAAAAGTGTAGTCCCTCTCGGATGCATGTAAACATCTCCACACATCAAACAATCGGGATACATTCAGCGTAGAAGATAAAGATACAGGTCGGCCCCCAGATGGGCCCGATGAGTCCAGCCCGGGGTCGACCACTAAATTAAAATCACCACATATCATTAAATGCCCATATCTAACTTGGTCTACACGTTTCAGTAGTCTCCTCAAGAACCGTAGTTGGTGAGCATTCGGAGCATAGAGTGCCACTATCGTCAAAGGGAGACCATTTATATCACAGGTAAGAATAATGTAGCGGCCAGCTGGGTCCAGTGTAGTAGATTTGTGGGAAAAGGCTAAAGTGTCTTTCAAGGCCAGCATTACTCCTGCTTTTTTGCTTGGACCATTTGCCAAAAAAACATGGGGAAAGTTTTTGTGCAGACACTTTGGGTGATTGTCTGATTGAAAGTGCGTTTCTTGCACCGCTACAATGTCTGCTTTGCTATCACGGATTTCCCGCCATAGAGAATGTCTTTTGGCCGGATGGTTTAAGCCGTTAGCGTTTATCGTCAGGCACTTTATGGTCATGGTTAAATATGGAAATAGATATGAGTTCAGTGTGCAACGTTGCTAAAACGAAAACGACCAATGGGCGGGTGTCCAGTAGATGAGAATACGGTCGTGCCCACTCGGGTGACGGAAAGTCAGGTGGGGGTAACTGGGGAAGGCAAGGAAGAAAAACAGGGAAGTAAACTTTAAGAAAAGGACTGTCACAGCAGTCCGAGGACAATGAAATCTGTCGCAAAGGAACTGGAGGGCCATGCAGGAAGAACATCCTTAGGCCGGGAACACCATGGGATACAAAACTGAGTACGTTTTTTTTCCCCGAAGAAACATCATTTAGATTTGGCTGAGCGCTTGCGGGAGACCACCTGCCACGGTTCTTCCTGATACTCTGGGTGCGATGACCTGGAGGGACCCGGCTCAGAGGGGGGGATAATGTTCCAGGAGCGCAAGACAGATAGACCTTCTTCCAAGGTCCGGATGGTGACGGAAGAACCGCCATGTGTGACAATGAGGGTAGCAGGGTAACGCCACTTGTGGGGTACATTGTGGTTACGCAAGGCCTTGGTGATTGTGGCCAAGTTGCGTCTGCTCTGCAAGGTGTGCCGAGACAGATCTGGCAATAGTTGAAGTCCACAGAATTCCGCTGGTAATGAGGGGATGTTACGTAGCACGCATAATTTGATCCTTGATGTGGAAAAAATGGACCCTCAGTAATGTGTCTCTTGGTAGCTCGCCCGCTATAAAGTACGGTTTGGGGAGCCTATGTATCCGATCGATCAGGAGATCAGTTGACATTGCCGTGGGTAACAACAAGCGAAAAAGATTGGTGACATGAGGCAGCAGCTGATCTGGAAGCACCGTCTCAGGTATACCCCTGATCTTTACGTTGTTTCTTCTGGAGCGGTCCTCCAGATCAGCCACTTCGTTTTTCAGCCATTGAATATCTTCCCTTTGGGCATTAACGGCATCCACCATGTCATTATGGGAGGAGGCTTGAGTTGTTAGTGCGCGTTCAACACTGTCCACCCTGTGGCCTAGGGAATGTACATCAGATTTATATTGCTGCATGCATGACATCATGTCTGCATGCATGGAAGTTTTAAAAGCAAGAAGCATGTCTTTGAGGACAGATACTGATGCAGGCTGATCTCCGGAAGGAAAGGAGATAAAGGGATCAGAGATAGTCTGGGATGCAGGTGCTTTGGCATAGGGAGATAGAGAGACAGGCATACTTGCTGTTTGTAGAGGCCTAGGTGGAGAGGTCGTTCTGGGCTTGTTCTTTGCTGGGCTCCTTGAAGATGGAGAGAGAGGAGGAGATGGGGGTGAGGCAGATCCGGAGGACGTCCCGCTGTCTGGATTGGCGATCACCCTGCCGGAGTGGGTCGAGGATGGAGCCAGATTATGCAGGCCGGGTAAGGAGCTGCTATGGCGCGGTCCGCCGCCGCCATCTTGCCGTGGTCCGGGGCCTTGCTGGGGGAAGAACCCGGTCAGCTTGTTGAGCTGACCAGGGTCCTTCTTGCGGCGGGTCATCGCTGTGCTGAGGTCTGGCGGTGCTCGCAGTTGTTGGAGCGGGGCTCCGATGTCACTTCTGGGGCTGTATGTGCTGCGGTGTTCCCGATGGCCAGCAGAGCGGGACTAGCACACGTCCATTCACTCCGCCGGAAGCCACGCCTCTCACTCTATGATGTATTGAAAAGCTTCCAACTGTCCCCAGGGCCAGATTAACGTAGGGGCTATTGGAGCTGCAGCTCCAGGCCCCTACCTTTTATATAGCCCCCGGGTTGGCCATATTCACTGTTACCGCTCTTCTGTCACTTGTAAACACAGAAGTCTGGCTTCTATGCTCGCTTCCCCAGGCAGCACCCTCAGAACCTCCCCACACAGCGCGAAGGCCGGACAAGGAGGGACAGTTGCCGATGCATGGATGTGTTTATGGGCTTCAGAGACAGCATCCCATGTTGAATTAGGCATGCATGGCTGCACCCTTCCTCCTCTGGGTGCATGGCAAGGCACGGCCCTTAAGGCCCTTCAAAATCCTCAGCACCAAGCCCATGATGCTCTTAATCCGGCCCTGACTGTCCCTGATTTTGAGGGACTGTGCCTGATTTGTAAAAAAAAAAAAAAAAAAAAAAAAAAGTCCCTCTGTCCCTCTTTCCTCCTCATCTGTCCCTCATTTATATAGTTGTATATAAAATGCACTTTTTATCTTTTAAAGTTTTTCCCGGTGCTAAACCTTTCATCCAATTTCTAAATTTCTGTATTTGTAAAGGTCAAAAGCCAGTATAAAGGAATAGTAGTGGTAATAAAAAGCACTTGTGTGTTTAACTAATCATTTTTTTTGTATAACTCTCCTTTAACTACCTCAATACTGGGCACTTAAACCCCCTTCCTTCCCAGACCAATTTTCAGCTTTTAGCACTGTTGCAATTTGAATGGCAATTGCGCGGTCATGCAACACTGTACCTAAACCAAATTTGTGTCATTTTTTCCCCACAAATAGAGCTTTCTTTTGGTGGTATTTGATCACCGCCAGGTTTTTTCTTTTTTGGTGCACAAATAAAAAAAGACTGAAAAGTTTGAAAAAAAAAAAAAAGTTTTTTTGTTTAGGTTATAAAATTTTGTAAATAGATATGTTTTTTCCTGCACTGATGAGCACTGATGATGCCGCACTGATGAGGAGACACTGATGGGGTGGCACTGATGGGTGGCACTGATATGCAGCACTGATGGGCACTGATAGGTAGCACTGATATGCAGCACTGATGGGCACTGATATGTGGCACTGATAGATAGCACTGATATGCAGCATTGGTGGGCACTGATAGGCAGCGCTGATGGGCACTGATTGGCGGCACTGATGGGCACTAATGGGCACTGATAGGTGGCACTGTTGGGCGGCAATGATCAGCACTGATCGGCACTGATGGGGGGCACTGATCGGCACTGATGGGGGGCACTGATGGGCACTGATAGGCGGCACTGGTGGGCAGTAATGGGCACTGGTGGGCGGCACTGATAGATGGCAATAACGGCACTGGTGGGCAGCACTGATAGATGGCATTGGTGGGCAACACTGATAGGGAGGGCACTGGGGGGCTCTCTGAGCCCTGCTTGCCATCCCTGGTGGCCATGGTGGGCATCCCTGGTGGTCATGGGTGGGCATCCCTGGTGGCTTAGTGGCACCCCTCCCCCCCCAAGGCTGTACTGGTAATCAATCATCTGATTACCAGCACAGACCCCCCCTGTGATCAGTGAGTAATTAGAAATACTCACTGATCACCCCAGCAGCAGCACCGATCCTCTTCTCTTCTCCTCACTGACAGGATCTGTCAGGAGGAGAAGAGATCGAAGCCGTTACAACGGCTCTATTGACATTACATGACGGCTGTGATTGGACACAGCCGTCATGTGATCAGGAGGACCAATCACAGGGCCCTCCTGCCGAATGATGTTGCTCTGTGTCCGAGGGACACAGGCACATCGAGATCGCGCCGCTGCGCGTCCCCGCGGCGGTGCGATCTCTCTCCTTCTGAAGGACGTTCCGGAACGTCCATTCAGAAGGACGAGACTCCCACCCGGCCGTATATTTACAATGGCCCGGGTGGGAGGTGGTTAACCACTTTACCACCGGAGGATTTTGCTGTCTTACGTCCAGGCCACTTTTTGCAATTCAGCACTGTGCTACTTTAACTGCCAATTGCGCAGTCGTGCGACACTGTACCCAAACGAAATTTACGTCCTTTTTTCCCCACAAACAGAGCTTTCTTTTGGTGGTATTTGATCACCTGTGCGATTTTTACTTTTTGCTCTATAAACAGAAAAAGAGCATACATTTTGAAAAAATAACAATATTTTTCACATTTTTTTATATGAAATTCCCCCCCCAAAAAAATGTAAAAATCAAAATTTTTTTTAATTTTTGGCCAATTTGTTTTCTGCTACCTATGTTTGGTAAAAAAAAAAAATCACAATAAGTGTATTTTGATTGGTTTGTGCAAAAGTTATTGCGTTTACTAACTAAGGGAAAGATTTGTCATTTTTGGTGTTTTTTTTTTTTAACGAGTAATGGCGGCGATCTGCGATTTTTTTTTGCGGGACTGAGACATTGCGGCGGACAGATCGGACCCTTGACTGACATTTTTTACACTTTTGGGGGTACCAGTGACATTACTACAGTAATCAGTGCTCTAAATATGCACTGTTACTGTAAAAATGACACTGGCAGGGAAGGGGTTAATTTTATTGGAGAGGGAGGGGTTAATGTATGCCTGGTGCTTACTAACGTGTGTGGGGGGAGGTGACTGAGTGACACAGGGACAGATCGCAGGTTCAGCTATGCTGAACCCTGCAATCTGTCACTGTCTGTCACTTAGGAGATCCGCCCGCTTTGTTTACACAAGCGGGCAGATCTCCAAACTCGATTCCCCGACGATCGGGGAAGAGCGGCGGTAATCACCGCCGCTCCTCCCCTGGCCCGACTCCCACTGTGACTGAATACAGCGGGAGCGAGCCTCCGGCGGCACGCCTGCGCCACCCACAAGGGGAGGAGTCCAGCGACGTAGGTCTACATCGCTGGACGGGAACTAACCACTTTGCCGCAGTAGAGCTCGAGTGAGCGGTCGGCAAGTGGGTATGCCTACATGCTTCTGCTAATAGGTGTCCCTCTTTCCCAGCTCAAAAAGTTGGGAGGTATGGAATACTATTGTTTGACATTACTGTGAACTATGTTAGCAACAACTTCAGCTGCTGTTTAGCTGTTGCCCTCAACTGCAGTCTTTTTTGGGGGGTATTATTTGAAAGAAAATAATTAAATAAATACATAAAAAAAAAAAAATAATATATTTGTTTCAGTGTGTGGACCTCATGCTTTCTGATACAGCAACAATTTCTGTTAAGGCAATCTAGAATTACATTGATGTAAGTTGATGTAAGTTCATTGACATCTTTTCAATAAATGTTATTTCACTTTGGCAGGGTCTCTCTTCTCTCCTTGACATTCATTGTTTCACTTCATATGCAGTACATGTGAAATGATGCGAAAGCGGATCACTGGGTGTTAAAAACCTTGATTTGACTCGCTTGACAAAACAAGTAATCAAAAGAATCAGGTGAGTGTTGGAGAAATTGGGGGGCACTTGGCGGGTACCAGGCCAGAAAATTTGAGAACACCACCATTCCATTGGATGAATTTAAACACAAGTCATGGACTTTGCATTTGGTTACATCACAAGCACTGTGCACTTTACTGCGTTAGATTTTTATGCACTAATATTATTGTGTGGATGTTTTTATATATTATTTGGTTTGAACATTGAGTCTAATTGTTGACAACATAGTGCTGGATATCCTGTGGGGTTTTTACTAATTCCTTCAGATTGCTTCGTCACTTTGGGGAGGCAGCTGGGTCTATTTATGTATATATTTCTTTATTTTGTAGCGCAGGTGTGTATTTGTTTCCCTTCATTGTCTGGATTTTGAGACAAGTAACAGGTTTTGCGCTTGGAAATACCAGCTCTGAGCTCGTTATTATATTGGACTTTATGCATTACTATTACTGGACTACTACTACTATTTGGACTATTAGTACTGGACTACTACTTGACTATTTGTATACTGTATATTGTTTAGTTTGCACATTCAGCTCTACTGTTGGTGATGTAGCTCTGCACCCCCTGTGGGGTTTTTACTATTTAGGTTTTAGTGTTATTTTGTGTAGGGGTATATTTTATTTTAATGTAATTTAGCTAGGGCTTTTTTTTAAGCTGGCCCTAATTTAAAGCACTGCATACGTGTACCGTAAATGTTTTGTGCACAAAATCACCACATCACCAAATCACTATATCTAACAACAAAGGTAGGCAATCCCATGTATTCAAAATGTCAGGCCAGCTTATAAGGAGAGGCAGAGGTTCTGCACGCTGAGGTACTAGGGGGTGAGCAGGTTCCGCAGGGCAAAGTGGTGGTTGTGATGCATTATTGAGAGGCAGGGCATGTCTTCCTTTTTCTTTGAGTGGTCTTACTGTACAGCCTGTGCATTTAGGGGTGATAATTGAATGACTGAACGTTTTCCTCATCTTCCTCCTCTCAGGCGCAGAGCAGCCAATTGTCTGCAACTGCAGTCCATTTCCTCCTACTTTTCTGCATAGCCCCTCAAACTGGCACAGAGACCACTATCATCCCAAGGTACTCAGAGCTCTGCAGTCTGGGCCATTTTTCATACATCTGCTGGAGGAGGCAGATGTGGAGCTCTAATCCCCCCCAGAACCAAAGAAACTGCTTGGGGGGGGGGGGGGGTCTGCATTAACTTGGGTGCAGAGGTCCTGGGCCCCTGCTCAGGTTGCAGTGGAAGCTGAAACTGGTACTTTCCCCCATGTTAGCCCACGCGGTACACCTGACAGGGAGAGTGAGTCTCTGCCGGGCTGATGCCAGGGTATTCCAAGTGAGTGGGGCAGGGGAGCAGGCACGAGGCCTCGAGTTCCGGCCTTTGGAATGCAGGAGGAGGGCGGGGATTCCGGAACATCACTTCCGATTTCGGGTCCTGCGGGGAGCATGGACACCGGCACTCTGGTGGTTTATTTGAGCACCGGCCACGAGCAGCTGGCAGTCCTGTATCCACTGACACAAGCACAGCGGCATGATGCTGCAGGAGGACGACAGACCCATGGAGGCTGCAGAGCAAAGAGGCAGCTCAGGTAGGCAAACACTGGGATGACTTGGCCTACGGGGTTGGGATGGGGGGGTGGGGGGGTTGGAGAGCCGGGGGATTCCCTAGGGGCCCCCCTCCCCCCTTGGTGTCACCAGATCCTGGTTGGGAGCCTTGTGAATCTGGTTATGGCTCTTGGGGGGTGCACTTGGGTGTTGGTGAAGGTGCACCCTTTCATGTCTATGGTGTTTGACAGCATTTTGTCCTTTTTTTGTTTTCTGTCTTCCCTTCTTCTCTCCTTCCCTTATTTCAAGCTCAGCCCAAAGAATCAGAGAAAGTGGGGGGAAGGAAGAGGTGCCCAGCTTGCACGTCCAAGTTTGAGGAGGGATGGAATAAACCGTTCTGCAAGCCTTGTATAGACAAATTGGTATACAAGGAGGGAACGGGGGGCCAGGGGCGTGTAAGGACTTGATTTTGGGCATGAAGAAAGAAACGAAGGCAATTAAATCTATGCTATCGAACCTTGAGACCCCTAAACAGCCAGCTAAAGTACCTCTCACTTCAGCCCCAGAGGAGGATGTCGAAAAGGGAGAGGAAGATCCGAATTCCTTGGAGGTGCTGAGTGAAGCTGCCTCATCCAAAGATACTTAAAAACAAGGGACTAAATCACCTTGATACAGGCTCTCACTTGAGTAGGTGGATGCCTTTATTGAGCGTGATTTATGAGACCTTGGAGATTAGGAAAAAAACAGGTTTCTCTGTCCCTCCATGATCAGACCTTGAAAGAGGATCAAGGTAGGGTATTTCCGGTACTCATCAAAAAGGAGTGGGTGGAGCCTGAGAACATTTTTTTTTTCCCTAAAAGCTTACAGAGGAGCTTCCCCTTTAGTGAGGATCCCTCCTGTGTGTGGAACTAAGTTCCAAAATTGGACGCAGCTTTTTCAAAGTGTGCGAAGTCAACTTACTTCCCATTTGAGGATAGGAGGGTCCTTAGAGAACTCATGGACAAAAGAATGGAGGTGTTATTGAAACAATCTTGGGAAGTGGTCATGACTAACTTAAAGCCAGCAATTGCTACAACAGTGGTGGCTCCCGATTTGGAGGTCTGGTTATACTAGCTACAGGACCATCTAGAAGGTGGGACTTCACAGAAGAAAATCCTGGATTCCCTACCTATGTTACAGAAGGCTGTGGGTTATATGGCAGATGCCTCATCGGAATCTGTCAAACTCTCGGCTAAAGCCGCAGCCTTGGTAAATTCTTCTCGCTGGGCTCTATGGTTGAAATTCTGGTCTGGGGATCCGACTCAAAAATAAGACTTTGTGGCATCCCTTTCGAGGGGGACCTTATATTCAGACGGGACCCGGAGAAGGTCCTAGACCCAACTGAGGATAAGAAGAAAGCCTTTCTGATCAAAACTAAGCTTTTTTTATTTCAACCGCCAAAGGTCGCAAGGGCATGTCCCTAAAGTACCAGCCACTAAGAAGCAGTGGGGGAGGGGAAAACAGAAGGGTGGCATCCTTTTTTTGCCTCACCTAAGAAAACCCAAAAATCCCAATGTCTTGGTCCCGGTGGGAGGGAGATTGGGGCAGTTTCTCCCACAGTAAGAAAAGGTTACCCCCCAAATGGGTTCATACTGGGGATAATCAGGGAGGGTTATCAAATTCAGTTCAAGGGCACTCCGCCCCCAAGGACCCTAGTAACCTCCCCTCCCAGGGATCCTCTGGGGGCAACAACCCTTCTGTCTCAAATTGGCGACCCGGTAGACCAGCGGGTCCCCATTCCAGTGTCTTAACAAGAGACAAAACAACGTTTTCATTCGCACATTTTCGTGGTTCGGAAATGATCGGGCAAATTCCGCCTAATTTTGAACTTGAAGTCTCTGAACAATTGGGTGGTCTGCAAGAAGTTTCAAATTGAAACAATGGAAACATGGCAGTCTCCTATATCAACAAGCAGGGGGGGGGGGGGGGACTCAGTCCCCTTCCTTGATCCGGCTGGCAAGTGCCATTTTTACTTGGGCCGAGGTGAACCTGAATTCAGTCTCCACAGTCCACCTCAGGAGAACGCACAATCCTCTGGTGGACTTTCTGAGTCTACACCAGGTGCACGAAACTGAATGGTCACTGAACGGGGACGTCTTCCAGCTAGTGGCAGAGAAGTGGGGCCTCCCAGAGGTGGATCTATTTGCCAACAAGTCAAATGCCAAGGTTCCAAGGTACTTTTCGTTGGAAAGAGACGTGGGGGCCAGAGGGATAGATACCCTGGATCAGAAGTGGGCGTTTTGTCTGTGCTATGTATTTCCCCTAGTAATTTGGAGTAGCCCCTACCCTATCACTATTATCTGAAAGGAATATTGCAACAAAATGTGGAAAACAGGATCAGCTGCAGCTCTCAACTCAGCCTTTCAAATTAAACCGAATCAGTCACAATACGTAAAAATATTAAAGTCGCGCTCATCCTGACGTAAATAGTATAAATAAACAATTAATATGTATAATCTTAGGTGAATAAATAAATGAATAATAAATAATAAACATTGTTCCAAATAGACAAAAATAAATAGTTAATAGATCCAAGGTGCTCGTAGTGCCATCAAAGTGCAATAATTTAGAACATATATAGGCGTAAAAAGTCTGTGAAATGCAATCTGCTGTAAAGAAAGTGCTAAGTGCAAAAATCGAAATCCAGGGAGGTCAATGCAAACAAGCTATTTGTCCCATTGTGAGTACTAGCTACGCCTCCAAAAAATGGATATAAAGTGAAAACAGTGACAAGTGAACATCAGATGCGTGACAGTAAGGGCTCTTTCACACGAGCTTTCCGTATGTCCGCAAATCATCCTATTTTTTTGCGGATGATTTGCGGACATAATGTAAGTCTTTGGCATTGCGGATGTCAGCGGAATACCATCCGCTGACATCCGATTTCCTTCCTTTCAGTTCTGTTCCGTTTTTTGGAACGGAACAGAACCCTATTTTTCCTCCGTTCAAAAAACAGAAAGGAAGGAAAATCGGATGTCAGCGGTGTCATCCGCTGACATCCGCAATCCCCATAGACTTACATTAGGTCCGCATATCATCCGCAAACGGATGGGATGATATGCGGACACACGGAGCGGATGACAGAAATGTCATCCGCTCCTTGAAAAAACACGGAGCGGCCGTGTGAAAGAGCCCTAAATTGACACAGTGATTTATACAAATAATATGAAATAAATAGTCGGAAACTAGCTAGTAAATCAAGTCCATTCAGTGATCTGCTGCAGCTTCAGTTATCATAAAGTGAAGGTGACAAAAACTCAGGTGATAGGATCAGATGTGTGATTCCAGGCACCAAACAGTGAACTGTTTGCATAAACAAAAGACAACAGACAAACAAAGACAAAAACAAACACAGAGACAAAACAGTTGGGACTTTAAATGAGACAATGCCCATCCAAGGCTAGCTGTCTCCATCCCTAGTCAGGTATAAAGGGGAATAAAATGGGTAGTAGAAAGGATACACTGGGATCGGCATAATGGGTATAATGTGTAATAATTGGTATAAATAACCATAACGTAATATTGGTATTACTTTTAGAAAAGCCGATGTCCCAAAATGTTTAATGGGATAAAACGGGAAGGGGGGGGGGGGACGACAAATAACGGGACTTTATATGAGGTGTGTGGAGTCGGTGGGCATGGTAGATTAGTACAAAAACATGTCTGGCATGCCCTGGGCCATGGTTCGGGCCCCTACAGCTCCTGGAGTAGACTTCTTGGCTGTTGGACCACTGTCCATACCAACCCTATTTTAAATACTGATTTGGGGTGCATCTGCTCCTGATGAGTGGGAACATCCACGAAACGCATTGAGCTAATATAGATGTGTCCCCCATTTATAACTTTGTTATTTGGATTATATATTATATCGTCAATGACCTTCTATCCCAATGTATATTTCATCATTATTGTACGATTCTACATTTAAGATGTTTTATTGCCTCTTTAACTGTAGGCCTCTTTAACTGTAGGTCACATGTATGCAACTTCATATATCATGCATGTTTTGCTCATGTCATTTTATGAGATTTATATATGATATATTAAATCTTTTACTATATGTCAGGTGACTGTACTAATCTACCATGCCCACCGACTCCACACACCTCATATTAAGTCCTGTTGTTTGTCCCCCCCCTCGTTTTATCCCATTAAACATTTTGGGACATCGGCCTTTCTAAAAGTAATACCAATATTACGTTATGGTTATTTATACCAATTATTACACATTATACCCATTATGCCGATCCCAGTGTATCCTTTCTACTACCCATTTTATTCCCCTTTCCCCTCATTTATACCAAACAGTGAACTGTGATGAAGAGGATATGCAAAGCTTCTGGGAGTGCTACATCCAGCCTCCTTTGAGAACGTTAGAATGACGAAATGCATCAGGAGGGGCTAGCCGAGCGTCTTACGTCACACCCGGAAGTCTAAGCACGGCTATCTTTTTGGTTTGCGGAAGGAACACTGCGGGACAGACTCAGGCTGATTACTATCTGCTGTGATATGTGCTTGTTATACATCAAATGGGGGAGTGCATAATTGTCTGTATACCCAAATAAAGGTTGTTTAAAGATAATGCACTATGGGCCTGTCTCTTTTGTTTAATATCCCCCAATAGTGAGATGCGGCACCTATGGGAGTCTGAATAGGATTGTACACCAACATCTTGAAGCGGAAGCACTGGGAGCTGTAGGATTCTGTGAAAGGTTGAAGGTCCTTAACCACTCACTGCTCCAGATCCACTTTTGTCCGGTAAGAGGCAGTATATGGTGGCTGGGAATTCACTCTGTCTTTGTCGGTTTATCACCTGGGTGGATGTCCTATTAGTACCTCCCACATCTTGTATTGCTGCATTGACACACTATCGCCATCAAGATTCTCCAGTTTTCTATGCATATTGAGAAATTGATTGCATGTGGACTGTTGGGACTTATTCTTCACTAGTTTTAGTGCAACTCTATTTTTGATACAGTGGGTACGGAAAGTATTCAGACCCCCTTAAATTTTTCACTCTTTGTTATATTGCAGCCATTTGCTAAAATCATTTAGGTTCATTCTTCTTCCTCATGAATGTACACATAGCACCCCATACTGACAGAAAAACACAGAATTGTTGACATTGTTGCAGATTTATTAAAAAAGAAAAACTGAAATATCACATGGTCCCAAGTATTCAGACCCTTTGCTGTGACACTCATATATTTAACTCAGGTGCTTTCCATTTCTTCTGATCATCCTTGAGATGGTTCTACACCTTCATTTGAGTCCAGCTGTGTTTGCTTATACCGATTGGACTTGATTAGGAAAGCCACACACCTGTCTATATAAGACCTTCCAGATCACAATGCATGTCAGAGCAAATGAGAATCATGAGGTCACAGGAACTGCCTGAAGAGCTCAGAGACAGAATTGTGGCAAGGCACAGATCTGGCCAAGGTTACAAAAAGATTTCTGCTGCACTTAAGGTTCCTAAGAGCACAGTGGCCTCCATAATCCTCAAATGGAAGACATTTGGGATGACCAGAACCTTTCCTAGAGCTGGCCGTCCGGCCAAACTGAGCTATCGGGGGAGAAGAGCCTTGGTGAGAGAGGTAAAGAAGAACCCAAAGATCACTGTGGCTGAGCTCCAGAGATGCAGTCAAGAGATGGGAGAAAGTTGTAGAAAGTCAACCATCACTGCAGCCCTCCACCAGTCGGGGCTTTATGGCAGAGTGGCCCGACGGAAGCCTCTCCTCAGTGTAAGACACATGAAAGCCCGCATGGAGTTTGCTAAAAAACACCTGAAGGACTCCAAGATGGTGAGAAATAAGATTCTCTGGTCTGATGAGACCAAAATAGAACTTTTTGGCCTTAATTCTAAGCGGTATGTGTGGAGAAAACCAGCCACTGCTCTTTAACTGTCCAATACAGTCCCAACAGTGAAGCATGGTGGTGGCAGCATCATGCTGTGGGGGTGTTTTTCAGCTGCAGGGACAGGACGACTGGTTGCAATCGAGGGAAAGATGAATGCGGCCAAGTACAGGGATATCCTGGACAAAAACCTTCTCCAGAGTGCTCTGGACCTCAGACTGGGCCAAAGGTTTACCTTCCAACAAGACAATGACCCTAAGCACACAGCTAAAATAACGAAGGAGTGGCTTCACAACAACTCCGTGACTGTTCTTGAATGGTCCAGCCAGAGCCCTGATTTAAACCCAATTGAGCATCTCTGGAGAGACCTAAAAATGGCTGTCCACCAACGTTTACCATCCAACCTGACAGAACTGGAGAGGATCTGCAAGGAGGAATGGCAGAGGATCCCCAAATCCAAGTGTGAAAGACTTGTTGCATCTTTCCCAAAAAGACTCCTGGCTGTATTAGATCAAAAGGGGGCTTCTACTAAATACTGAGCAAAGGGTCTGAATACTTAGGACCATGTGATATTTCAGTTTTTCTTTTTTAATAAATCTGCAACAATGTCAACAATTCTGTGTTTTTCTGTCAGTATGGGGTGCTATGTGTACATTCATGAGGAAGAAGAATGAACTTAAATGATTTTAGCAAATGGCTGCAATATAACAAAGAGTGAAAAATTTAAGGGGGTCTGAACACTTTCTGTACCCACTGTATATACAGATTTACATACCAGTGTTTTGAGTTTGCTGCAATAAAGGCGCTGGTATTTATTGATACTATTTACATCAGGATAAGCGTGGCTTTAATATTTTTACGTATGCACTTCCCCTGTAAACTTATTCTCCTGGTTCTGAAGAAGTTTTCACAAGAACACACCACAATGATTCTGCTGGTTCTGTATTGGCCAAAGGGACCTTGGTTTTCCAAGCTGTTGCACCTGGCGGTAGAGCCTCCCCTCATGCATCCCGAGAGCAAAGATCTACTGTCCCGGGAACCGGTCCTGTTGCCAAAAATACCAAGCCTGAAATTGTCAGCTTGGTATCTGAGGAAAGCCTCCTGAAATTGAAGGGTTTTCAGACAGGGTTGTGAATACGATCCTATCCAGCAAGAAGAAAGTGACCCAAGCAATTTATTTAAAATTTTGGAAAATCTTCTGTTCATGGTTGGACACCAGAAAGGTGTCTACAGGTAGTCCTGCCACCTTGGAGTTTTTTTACAAGATGGAGCAGCCCAAGATTTTGCCATTTGTACGTTAAAAGTTCAAGTGGTGGCCTTGTCTGTGTTTTTGGAGAAGCCCTGGCATTAGAACCTCTAGTCAGCAGGTTCTTTAAGGGGTTAGCCAGAACTGTGCCCATTACGTTTAGGATTCTGCCAAAATGGGATTTGGCAATCGTATTGCAAGGTTGGATACAACATCCGTACAGGGCAGTTACACCCCCTTCCTGCCCAGACCAATTTTCAGCTTTCAGCGCTCTCACACTTTGAATATTACTCAGTCATGCAATGCTGTACCCAATCAAATTTTTTATCATTTTTTTCACACAAATAGAGCTTTCTTTTGGTAGTATATAACCACCACTGGGATTTTTATTTTTTGCGATATAAGTGAAAAAAGAGAGAAAATTTTGAAAAAAAAAAAAAACATTTTGTTTTAGTTTCTATTATAAAATGTTGCAAATAAGTAATTTTTTTTCATAAATTTGTCCCAAAATTTATACTGCTATATATCTTTGGTAAAAATAACCCAAATGTAGTGGATATTATTTAGTCTGTGTGAAACTTAGAGTCTACAAGCTATGGTGCCAAATCATTGAAAATTGATCACACCTTATGTACTGATGGCCTATCTTATTTCATTTCTAAAATGTCAGGACAGTACAAATACCCCCCAAATTACTACTTTTTGGAAAGTAGACATTCCAGGGTATTTAGTAAGAGGCATAGTGAGTTTTTTGAAGTTGTAATTTTTTCCCACAATTCTTGGGAAAATTAAGAAAAAAAAAAATTATATATATATATATATATATATATATATATATATATATATATATATATATATATATATATAGTATGGAAATACCACACGTGTGAGACTTTGTCACAGCACATCCACATGCAGAGACCCAACATGCAAGGAGCACCGTCAGGTGTTCTAGGAGCATAAATTACACATATAATTTCATTACCACCTATCACACTTTTGAAGGCCCTGAAGCACTAGGACAATGGAAACGCGCCACAAAATGACCCCATTTTGTAAAGCAAACACCCCAGCACATAATCTAGGAGCCATGGGCTGCAGATAGTTACTCAGGTACTCTGATGGGCTGCAGACAGATACTCAGGTACACTGATCGGCTTCAGAAAGGTACTCTGGTACTCTGATGGGCTTCAGAGAGATACTTGGATATTCTGATGGGCTAGAGACAGATACTCGTTTAATCTGATGGGCTGCAGATAGGTACTCAGGTACTCGGGTACTCTGGGCTGGAGACAGGTACTCGGGTACTATGATTGGCTGCAGGGAGGTATTCGAATACTCTTATGGGCTGGAGACAGGTATCCAGATACTTTGATGGGCAGGAGACAGGTACTCGGGCACTCTGGCCTGGAGACAGGTACTCGGGCACTCTGGCCTGGAGACAGGTGCTCGCTCGGGTACTCTGGGTTGGACACAGAGGTACTCGGACACTCTGATGGGCTGGTGACAGGTACTCGGGTACTCCGATGACAGGTACTCTGATGACAGGTACTCTGGTACTCTGATGGGCTGGATACAGGTACTTGGGTACGCTGATGACATGTTCTTGGGTACTCTGATGGGCTGCAGAGAGGTACTTGGGTTCTCTGCTGGGCTGGAGACAGGTACTCAGGCACTCTGGGCTGGACACAGGTGCTCGCTCGGGTACTCTGGGTTGGACACAGAGGTACTCGGACACTCTGATGGGCTGGAGACAGGTACTCGGGTACTCCGATGACAGGTACTCTGATGACAGGTACTCTGGTACTCTGATGGGCTGGATACAGGTACTTGGGTACGCTGATGACATGTTCTTGGGTACTCTGATGGGCTGCAGAGAGGTACCTGGGTTCTCTGCTGGGCTGGAGACAGGTACTCAGGCACTCTGGGCTGGAGACAGGTACCCGGGTACTCTGGGCTGGAGACAGAGAGGTACTTGGGTACTCTTATGGGCCGGTGACAGTTACCTCGGGTACTCTGATGACAGGTACTCGGGTACTCTGATGACAGGTACTCAGAGTACCCGAGTACCTGTCATCAGAGTACATGTCATCAGAGTACCCGAGTACCTGTCATCAGAGTACCCGAGTACCCGTCATCAGCCCATTACAGTGACTGAGTACCTGTCACCAGAGTACCTGCTGGGCTGGTGACAGGTACTTGGGTACTCTGATGGGCTAGTGACAGGTACTCTTTATTTGGGGGGGGGCAAATCAGTGTGTTTTAGGGTGCACTGTAATCGATAACTAGCTGTTACCGCAATCTCCTCCTCACACAGGATCGGTGTGTGAGGCTGGAGACAGGTACCCGGGTACTCTGGGCTGGAGACAGAGAGGTACTTGGGTACTCTGATGGGCCGGTGACAGTTACCTCGGGTACTCTGATGACAGGTAATCGGGTACTCTGATGACAGGTACTCAGAGTACCCGAGTACCTGTCATCAGAGTACATGTCATAAGAGTACCCGAGAACCTGTCAGAGTACCCGTCATCAGAGTACCCGAGTACCTGTCATCAGAGTACCCGAGTACCTGTCATCAGAGTACCCGAGTACCCGTCATCAGCCCATTACAGTGACTGAGTACCTGTCACCAGAGTACCTGATGGGCTGGTGACAGGTACTTGGGTACTCTGATGGGCTAGTGACAGGTACTCTTTATTTGGGGGGGGGGGGGCAAATCAGTGTGTTTTAGGGTGCACTGTAATCGATAACTAGCTGTTACCGCAATCTCCTCCTCACACAGGATCGGTGTGTGAGGAGGAGAACACGGTAACAGCTAGTTACCGTGGTCTCTGTTGTCATTCTGTGCCCGGATGTGATTGAGCACAGCCGGTCACGTGGTATAGAGCCAATTTCATTGGCTCTTTACCCTGATCGGGGATGGACTGTGTCAGAGTGACACACTCCATCCCCGATCGCCGCTCTGCACAAGGAAAGTGCATGTGGCTGGCTGTGATTGGACACAGCCGGTCACATGGTAAAAAGCCATTTTTTTTAATGACTCTTTACACCGATTGGGGATGGACTGTGTCCCGACGGACATGCCGCATCCCCGAACGCCGTGCTGCACAGCCCCCTCAGATTTTTGGGATAACATCCCCGGCTGTGTTCCTGTGTAATGTGATCCTATCGTGCTCAATATGCTTTTGGATGTATATTGGTGCTTAAACACAGTGTTGTGACTTAAACATTTGGTCCCTGAAGAAGCTAATACGAGTTTATCGCTCAGTGAAACACGTAGGACTTATGTAGTCACACTGTTTCTATATATCTGCCAATATACATTTGTATGCAATATATCTTTTATGTTTGCACCTGATGTTTTTAACATGTATTTTGGATGTATCGAATAAAGTTTCTACTTTTTATATATTTTTTTGTATGATTATTACAGACTACCCCCCAGCCTTTAAAATCCCACTTTTATACAGGGTGATGTTTAGTCAATTTCCTTGTCCTCCCAGGGACTGGGTTATTGAAAGATCACCCCTGATCTTTCTTTGGATACCATTTTTACTTGTGCCAAGGTGAACCTGAATTCAGTCTCCGCAGTCCACCTCAGGGGAGTGGACATTCCTCTGGTGGACTTTGAGTCGCCACCAGGTGCACGAATCAGAATGGTCACTAAACAGGGACGTCTTCCAGCTAGTGGCAGAGAAGTGGGGCCTCCCAGAGGTGGATCTAAATGCCAAGGTTCCAAGGTACTTTTAGTTGAAAAGAGACATGGGGGCCAGAGGGATAGATGCCCGGGATCAGAAGTGAGCATTTCGTCTGTGCTATGCCTTTCCCCTGTTAAAATGTATTACCCTGGTTGTGAAGAAGTTTTCAGAAGAAGACACCACAATGGTTCTGGTGGTCCCATATTGGCAAAAGAGACCTTGGTTTTCCAAGCCGTTGCACCTGGCGGCAGAGCCTCCCCTCATGCTGCCCGAGAGCAAAGATCTACTGTCCCGGGAACCGGTCCTGTTGCCAAAAATACCAAGCTTGAAATGGTCAGCTTGGTGTCTGAGGAAAGCCTCCTGAAGTCGAAGGGGCTCTCAGAGAGGGTTGTGAATACGATCCTATCCAGCAAGAAGGTGACCCAAGCGATTTATTTTAAATTTTGGAAATTCTTCTGTTCATGGTTGGACACCAGAAAGGTGTTTGCAGGTATTCCCGCTGTCTTGGATGTTTTTTACAAGATGGAGCAGACCAAGGGCTGGCCATTTGTACGTTAAAAGTTCAAGTGGTGGCCTTGTCTGTGTTTTTGGAGCAGACCCTAGCATTAGAACCTCTAGTCAGCAGGTTCTTTAAGGGGTTAGCCAGAACTATGCCCATTGCGTTTAGGATTCTGCCAAAGTGGGATTTGGCAATCGTATTGCAAGGTTGGATAAATTGTTCACAAGGAGAAGACCTATTCTTAAGTGGGCTACTCTCAAAGCGGCCTTTTTGGGTGCAAATTCAACAGCCAGACGCATTAGCAAGCTGCAGGCACTTTCTATTAAGGAGCTTTCCTGCACATTTTTGAGGACAGATTGGTAATGCGTATGGACCTGGGGTTTTTGCCTAAGGTGGCCTCCAAATTCCACAAGACTCAGAACATTGTTTTGCCTTCCTTCTGTACGTCTCCAACTAATCCTAAAGAAGCAGAATTCCACCAACTGGATATAAGGACCTGTGTCTTGCATTATTTAGAATTGTCTGAAGGCATTAGAAAATCGAATGCCCTATTTATTTTGCATTCTGGTAAAAAATTGGGGTTTCAGGCTTCGAAGAGCACAATCACTCGGTGGATCAAACAGGCAATTGTGGAAGCTTATAAAATTCTGGAGGAGTGTCCTTTTTCCCCAAGGGTTCACTCCATGCAGGCGCTGTCAGCTTCTTGGGCAGAGTGAGCAGGGGCAACACCAGAACAGATTTGCCGAGCAGCAACATGGTCAAGCTACTCAACGTTCGTTTAGCATTATAGACTACACCTTCTCTCAGAGCAGGATCAAGCTTTCAGGAGAAGGTCCCCCAGGTGGTAGTCTCCCCCTAATCTGGTAAGTTCTCGTTGATCCTCTCCTATGCTGTCCTGGACAGACGACTGGAGAAAACCAGAGTTAGAGTTTTCACTCACCCTGTGAAGGGGTTACCTATTCTGGCAATGAGCAGTCTCTAAGCCTTCCCAGGCAAGCAATTCTCTTCAGACTTCTCCAAAGAGAAGATGGGGATAAACATGACTGCATGAATGTTACCTTGCTCAAGCAACCAAGGATAAAGATGACGGCACCTAACAGGCTGTCATATTCATTATCATTAGGCACGTGGTCAATACACTCTAAAAGGAGTGTTTCCACTTACCCTGTGAAGGGGCTACCTATTCTGGCAATGAGCGGTATCCACGTCTTCCCAGTCAAACAGCCCTCTTCAGACTCTTCCAAAGAGAAGATACAGATGAAAATGGCTGTATGAATCTTGCTGGTTGAAGCAGCCAAGGATTAAGATCACACCACCTAACAGGCTGTCACATTAATTAAACAGGTGGTCAATACAGGAGTTGTTTCCACTCACTCTGTGAAGGGACAGGATCCAGGCAATTGGCACATGTCTCTTACCGATGTAGCACCCTCCTAGGTAGGTGCTAGGAAAAAGCATATATATGGCTCTGTCTGTTTATCAGGGGGGCCTGATCATTTAGTTAGGATGTCACGTTTCCAGGTGTGATCTATTGAGTCTGGGGAGTCTCCCCACTGTTTCCAATGAGGACTCTTATTGGACAGTTGAGCAAACGTGGCCAATAGCACACCAGGGCTTATGACTGTCTCAGTTGGCGGAGTTTGCCGCAATGCACCCTAGAATGAGTTACAAGTCTGAGGGAAGCATGTGACAGGGCGTCTTTGGCGAGAAGCAGAGTCCCTGGAGGAGGCTGACAGCTGTCTATCCTCCTGTCAGAGCAAGTGAGGGTGTCCTGGGCAGTCGGCCTAGAGGAACGAAGATTGAGCTGGGCTGCAGGAAGGATCCAGAATGCCGTGGACCAAGTGGAGCTACTGGGCAGAAGTTTCCAGGAAAAACAAGTGTTGTGAGTACTCAAACTGCCCAGGGGTCTGCCTGAGAGAGGGGGCCACTCCAGAAGGTCAAAGGGATCCAGGAGCCAGCTAACCAGTAGTTGTAATAGAGAAAGAGGGGGGCCAGTGTCTATGCCGAAGATTAGTGAGAGAAAGAGGGCACCGATGCGGGCCTTGAAGTGTTCAAGCAGTGCAGCAGTGTATTCAAATAGCTACCTCAGCAGGAGTGCTTGAGGGGAGCTTAAAAGAGGACTTCTTTAGTGTGAAAGCAGTCTCAAGTCAAGTCAACGTTAACCAGCGTCAAGTCAGCGTTAACAGTATTGTTCGAGTGTCCCCGCTTAATGAAAGAAAAAGTACTTCAAGCATATAATAAAAAGTTGAAAAAAAAAAAAAAGTGAATAAAACTGCGCTAACAGAACAAATCTAAATAATAAACACAATAACAAGCTGCTGACATCCAACCGGCAGTGATGGTGAACAGATTATAAAAAATGAGTGCAGCGCTAAAATGTGTATAAAATAAATGGTGCACAACATATCAATGACCAAACAAAAATATGTGCAAAAAGTTAAATTAGAGAAACAAAGTCCAATGGGTCCATAAAGTGTAAATGGTGACTTGAAAGGTGTTGAATCTCACAAATAAATTGGTGCCGGATAGGAATTCCTTTGAGGATGTTATTTTTAAGGAAAATTATAGTATCATGAGTGCCTAATTTACTGAATGCTTCTTACCATCTGTTACATTGTAAGTGTATTTCTTTTTATCTTCCAATAAATTGCCCAAACGGTATTATGCTATGGTGTCTTTGGTTTATCCCTCCTTACAATCCCATGAGTGGGGATTCCTAGGCACCTTTTGTTTTGGAGCAGTCTGGAGGATACTTATCATCTGTGATCCAGTGACGCTGCAGAGGCTTCCTACCATCAAGTACCGAGGACATCCGCATATACAGCGTGTATGACGCATTTAGAGATGGACGAACATCGGCCGGGGCCGTTCGCGAACGTCAGCCGCAAATTTTCTCAAAAGTCCGCAAACCGCGAGTTTGCGGCGGGCCCCATTGACTTTAATGGGAGGCGAACTTTAAAAACCTTTAGGTCATATTTGCAGCCACAAAAGATGTACTAGCTGTGCACAAAAATAGTCCCAGCACATGGACAATGTCATAACAGAAGTATTGCAATTGAAAAAGTTGCCCTAAACTATTATTTTTTTTTTTTTTTTATATATACAGAAAAAAATATTTTTTTATTTTTCATAAATCAGCCAGAACTGACAGCAGCAGGTAAATACATTGTCTAATACATATAGGGTCCATTCACACATCTGTAAAATGGGTCCGCATCCATGCCACAATTTGGCAGAACCTTTACAGACCCATTGATTTTCAATTCCAGGTCTGAAAAATTAGGCATTCACAGGAGACCCATTGATTTTCAATTCCAGGTCTGAAAAATTGAATTCACAGGATAAAGAAGTAAGTGTCGGCCATTCAAGGCCCCATAAATTAGGTTTACCTGACAGCTAAGAACGTAGTATTCTGTGGCTGAAAGTACATTAGGCTTTCACATGATACAGAAGTGTCGGCCATAAAAGGCCCCAAAAATTAGCCCACATGGGTTTATTTGACAACAAAGATTGTAATATTTGGTGGCTGGAGGTACATTAGGCATTCACAGAAAAAATTGTCGGCCCTGAAAGGCCGCAAAAATTTGCCAGTCAATGGACATGAAATGCCTTTTATGCCGCTGTATGTAGCGAAGCCAAGGACCAGGAATTGTTGTGGGTGGATGGCGGTCTGGTGGATATTTGTGGCCTGGCATGAGGAGTTTAGATGAAACCTGGTCTACTGGTCACATGTGTTGAATTCCTCAGAGATCCATGCCTCATTCATTTTTATAAATGTGAGGTAGTCTACACTGTCATGAGCTAGGCGAGTGCACTTATCAGTCACGATCCCCCCTGCTGCGCTGAACGTCCTTTCAGACAGGACACTGGACGGGGGGCAAGCCAACATTTCCATTGCAAATTGTGCAAGCTCTTGCCTGAAGTCAAGCCTGCCCACCCAGTAGTCCAGGGGTTCATCACTCCTCAGAGCGTCCACATCGGCCAATGTAGTCGGTCTAGGAATTCCCTCATGCTGGATCTGGAGTACAGCTGTCGATGGTTCGGCTGAAAGAAGGATCTCATATCTGAAGTGACCAAGACATCTTCCAACCGCCCTCTTCTTGCAGGCGCTGTTGGATTGCTACCCGCAACTGTATCTCTGTGACTGGCAATTCCTCTGCCAGCACACGGAAAAGCAGAATGCACCATTCCCGCAGCAAGGCCTGGAAGTGCTGCATTCTGAAAGCCCTCTGTGATTGTGGTAACATTTCCACCATTTTGGGCTTGTACCGGGGGTCCAAGTACGTTGCCACCCAGTACTGGTCCTTGGCCTTTATGAGTTTTATACGGGGGTCCCTCTGAAAACACTGCAGCATGTAGGCCCCCATTCGCACTAAACTGGAAGCGGTGTAGTGGCCTGCTTCCAGCTCATCATCCAGGATAATGTCGTCCTTGTTCTCCTCCCCCCCATCCACGGTTAACACCAGGGATCCCAGAAAGGTTTAAAGCATGTTCTTCTTGCTCCTCCTCATCCCCCCCAGCACCATCCTCCTCTGACTCCTGCTGTTGATTTGTCTCAGATGGAGTAGCACCCCCTGGGAATTCATCCAACATTGCGACTTCATCTTCCTGCTCCTCGACGGCTTGATCAATGACACGACGCAATGCACGCTCCAGAAAGAAGGCGTAAGGTATGATGTCACTTATGGCGCCCTGGCCGTGACTGACCAGTTTGGTGATCTCATTGAATGGCCGCAGAAGTCTGCATGCGTCCCGCATGAGCAGCCACTAGCGAGGTGAAAAAAACCCAAGCTCCCCAGAACCTGTCCTGCCGCCGAGTTCGAACAGGTAGTCATTAACTGCATGCTTCTGCTGGAGCAGCCTATCGAGCATATGCAACGTTGAGTTAGATCGCGTCGGGCAGTCACAAATAAGACGCCTGAGGGGCAGGTTGTGTCACAGCTGAATGTCAGCAAGGCGAGCCATGTCTGTGTAAGATCTTTAGAAATGGGCCGAGATTTTCCTGACCTGCCGCAAGAGATCCTGGACCCCAGGGTATTTGCCAACGAATCGCTGCCACCAAGTTCAGGACGTGTGCCATGCATGGCACATGTGTTATTTTGCCCTGTTTCAGCACACTCGGCAGATTGGCACCGTTGTCGCACACCACATTAACCAACTGTCAAATTCAGCGCTGTCAGCCACTGATCTGCCTGTAAACTCAAAGCTACAAGGAGTGCAGGACCAGTGTGGCTCTTGGCTTCTAGGTACAACAGACGCAGCACAGCAACTTCTCACCTGGCATGTGGAATAGGATCTGGGGATCTTGGACGGCGCAGGAGAAGAGACTAACAGCAGAAGAGGAGGAGTCAGCCGAGGAGGAGGAGGAGCAGAAGAGGCAGGCCTGTTTGCATTCAGTGGCGGTACAACTAAATCTACACGGGTGCCATGGGTTACATGCTTAACGGCCGTCAGACGGTTCACCCAGTGGGCAGTAAAAGTGATATACCTTCCCTGCCCGTGTTTGCTAGACCATGTGTCTGTGGTCAGATGTATTTTGGCACCAACACTGTGTGCCAGAGATATATTCACTTGCCGCTGAACATGGCCATACAGCTCTGGAATGCCCTTCTGCGAGAAATATTTCCTGCCTGGGACCTTCCAATGTGGTGTTCCAATGGCCACAAATTTCTGAAAGGCCTCCGAGTTCACCAGTTGATATGGCAGTAGTTGGCGGGCTATCAGTTCCGACAAGCCAGCAGTCAAACGTTGGGCAAGAGGGTTATCCGGCATCATCATTTTTTTTTGCTCCAACATTTGGACCACAGAAGCCTGCCTTTTTCCAGAACAACATGATGACAGCATCATGGAAGGTGGAGTGGAGGGCAAATGTGAGGAGAGAGGAGAAGGGGCTGGACGGTGAGAGCCTGGAGTGTGGCTTTGTGGGTTCTGACGGTTTTGCTCCCACTGGGCTCGGTGATGGGAGTTCAGGTGCCTTCTTAAGGCGGTTTTCCCTAGGTGAGTGTTGGTCTTACCGGGACTTATGCGTTGACTGCAAAGGCTGCAGATGGCAACACTGTTGTCAGCAACGGACATATTAAAAAAAGCCCACACTGTGGAGCCATGTTCCGGCGGCCTGGGAGTGCCAGATGTGACTGTACATGGTTGATGGCTCACTCCTGATACATTTGCAGTCTGCTTTGTACCTCTTGTGCAATGCAAGTTCTGCCTGCCTCTCCTCCCTATCTGCCGGTCAATCTCTCCCTCTGAACTCCCTTCCTCTTCCTCTCTTGTGGCCACCCACGTGATGTCCATAGACTCATCATCATCCACGTCACCTTCCCCACCACTAACATTCGAGATCTCGGAGTAGGCAGCAACAGCGGGGACCAACCTCCTTGGGCTGATCTGGGTACTGTCGTCAGACTGCTGAGTGGCGGCTGTTGCTACCTCCTCTTCCTGATCCGATGCCAAGAATGGCTGCGCATCGCAAACGTCTTGTGATGGATCGGAAAATAATTCCAGTGACTCAAGCGGAGGGTATGTGGTGGTGGTGTCTTTGGGGGTGCACACAGCAGAGCGTGAAGAGGGTGCAGATAGAGAGGATTTAGAGGGTGCAGAAGAGGAAGGCTGAGTGACCCACTCAACCAAGTCTGGTGCGCCTTTTGAAACTTCACAGTTAGGCTCCGGCCCTACCACCCCTGCGTACGTCTTTGCCTCTTCCTCTGCCTGTCATGTTTTTTAATTACCCTGTGACAAAAGTCTCTAGAGAATCGCAGTATATCTGGAAAAAGGTAGATAACACCCCACTTCAATATGTGGTATTGGGGGGCCACTGGTTGATCACACCAGTTCTACAAATAATTGGCCAGTGAGTTTGGCACTGTGTGTAGCACAGTCAACACAGCAAGAGAGGCCAAATTTTTTGCAGGACTAAAATACACTCTTAGAAAAGTATACTGTCAAATAACACCCCACTTAAATGTGTGGTATTGGGGGGCCACTGGTCTATCACACCAGTTCTACAAATAATTGGCCAGTGAGTTTGGCACTGGGTGTATCAGACTTCACTCAGCAAAAGAGGCAATATTGTTGCAGGACACAAATACACTTGTAAAAGTATACTCAGATGAGGGCGTGGCCTGGCGCAGCATGTGAGAGGACGTGTGTGAGAGGAGCTCCGCCGGACCGATATCCTTTACCGCTAATCCTGCAGCCCTCCGGGCACGATAATCCTCCCTTCACCTCCCGCACACCCGCGGCACTGTCCTCCGCATGTCTCCGCCGAAGAAAGGCTCTGAAGCTGCGGCAAAACTGGCTGCATTCCGGAGGCTGGAGAAGGAGGCCCCGATCCAAGATGGCGCCGGCCCGTCGCTTGTGGTGGAGGAGCCTGAGAGCCCTGCTACATCCAAGGTTTTGGAAGCGATTGCCACTTGCCAGACCATGCTGACAACTAAAATCGAGGAGGTGAAGGTAGATATATCTTTGATGCGTCAGGATATGCAGAAGCTAAGGGACAGAGTTGGTGAGGCTGAACACAGAATTAGCGAGGTGGAAGACTCCCTCCCCCCATTGCAAAGCTCCTCAGACAGGCTGCAGCAACAAGTACACCTTATCCTCCAAAAACAAGATGACATGGAGAATAGGCTGCGCCGCTGTAACCTGCGGTTCATTGGCCTCCCGGAGGGCTCTGAAGGTGCAGACCCCTCATCCTATTTGGAACAATTGCTCACTCAGACATATGGCAGAGAATCCTTTTCGCCCACTTTTGTTGTGGAACGTGCACATCGCCTCTCAGGGCGTCCCCCCCCTCAGGATGCACCCCCCCCGCACGTTCATCGCTAAATTCCTGAACTATCGGGACAGAGATGCCATATTACGCCTGGCCAGAGTTAAGGGGAACATTCCTTTTGGAAATCACAAAATAGCGATTTTTCCCGACTTCTCTGCTGAGGTCCAGAGGCGCCGCAAGAGCTTTTTGGAGGTCAAACGCAGGCTGCGTATCAAGAATATCAAATACTCTATGTTGTATCCGGCCCGTCTTAGAGTGGAGGGTGAGGACCGAGCCCATTTCTTTGAGGATCCGGAAGCCGCCATCTCCTGGTTAGAAGGACTGGAAGCTAGAGCCTGACCACCTTGCCCTGGCGACTTCATGATACTTTCTCCCTGATTGCCTATACCTTAAGCTGCTGCAGAGGTGGAGGGGGGTTTTGTAGATCCTGCGGAACTCAAGACTTTACATCCCCCTTCCCCCCCCCCCTCCCCCCTCATTTCCCTGCACTACTGCTCCTGTGTTTGACCGGCGGAGCGCCCTAGCTCCACAGATGGAACTGATTTTTCTGTTCTCTTCCTATGGATTTCCACCTGCCCATAGGCTTTGCTACCCAGCGATACACCTGTTGGTTTTCGCCCCCTACACCCGCTAAGGCGTGTGTTTGTGCCCAACTCCCCTGTTGTCCCCTGCGACTTCTACTGGACCTGGGCCCCCGGGCCCCCTTGCTTGTCCTAATTGTATTTTGCTGTATTTTTGCTGACTACCCTGGGGGTCCCTGGCCTCCTGATCTTGCTCTTTACCAGTCGCATGTGGGCCTGTTCTGGTTGAGGCACTTGTTTGGGAACATGCCCGCACAAGTTGGGGTTGGTGCAGGGCAGGGAGGGGGGATTGGGGTATTACCATTGTTTACAGTTTATATTTGGTACAATCTCTATACTGTTTCTGTTCTATGCACATTGACCTCAAGTAATGACTATCTGCTCTTTTGCTGCCGTTTATTACTGCTAGTGTATGACCGTGGACTTGTTAGTTCTGTGGCCTTGTTGCCTGAGATCCTGGGAGCCTCCGCTCCACGCTCCGTATTACCCCTGCCATGGCCGCATTGAAATTGTTGACGTGGAATGTCAGGGGTATGCGCGATAAACTTAAACGGACGGCTGTCTTTAATGTTTTACGCCGTGTACGGGCTGATATTATAGTTCTGGTGGAGACACATTTGGAGGGCCGCGTACAACAGTCTCTCAAACGGCCCTGGGTTGGCTGGGTGCAGCACTCTGCTTATAGCTCGCACTCCAGGGGTGTGGCGCTTCTGGTGGCCAAATCGGTACATTTCCAGCTCCTAGGATCTCAGGTCGACCCAATGGGTAGATATGTCTTTCTCAAAACGTCAGTCTATGGGGAATTGATGCTGCTGATGGCTTTCTATGTGCCCCCCCCTTACTCTGCTGTGATTATTATGGAGGGACTGGCGTTTATGGCACAATGCCCGGGGGCCCCAGTGATCTGGCTGGGTGACTTTAACAATGTGATGGACTCGGGTCTGGATAGATCCGGTGGCGCCTCCCAGGCGCCGCCGGGGTCGTCCCCGACCAGGTTCTCCCGATTGTTGGAGAGCTTTGGTTTGGCCGACTCTTGGCGCAGTAAATACCCCGCTCAGCGCGCGTACTCCTGTTTCTCGGCTGCACACCATTCTATGTCACGCATTGATCTGATATTGCTGTCTCGAACCCTGCTCCCCAGGTTACTGGCGGCAGGCTTCGTCCCACGGACTCTGTCTGATCACTGCCCTTATTGGATACTGTTGTCCTTGCCCTGCAGTAGACCTCCCCCGGCCTGGCGCCTGAATCCCGCCTGGCTCCCTTTGGTGTCTGATGGGAATGACATTGAGGGGACCTGGACACAATTCTTCTCTGATAATGAGGGCACTGCCTCCCCGGCTGCAGTGTGGGAGGCATTTAAACTGTTCGCCAGATCCACTATGATTTCCAAAATCAAAGCTGTTAGAGCGCGGGCTGCTGAGGAGATCTCCAGGGCAGCGACAAATCTAATTGAAGCTGAACAGGCCTTTATGGCGGACCCGACTCCGACACATGAATCCCAGTATACATTGACCTCTAAAGTCCTTTCCCAACTTGAATATGAGAAGGCGAAATCTAAGATGTTTTTTCAGAAGCAGAATCTGTTTGCACATGGAGAGCGGGCGGGGAAACTCCTCGCATATTTAGTCCATTGTGAGGATAGGCCCCCGGTAGTTATTACTTTAAAGGATGACCTGGGTAATGAGATCACTGATCCTGCTGCGGTGACACAGTGTTTCCGATCATTTTTTAGTACACTTTACACCTCTAGGGCCCCCGCTGACTGCACTGACATGCATGACTTTCTGGACTCTATTGACTTTCCCACTTTGACACCCGACCAGTTGGCGACCCTCGAGGCACCCATCTCTGTGGAGGAGATTGCAGCAGCCGTGTCCAAGTTCCCTAGATCTAAGGCCCCCGGCCTAGACGGCCTCCCGATTGAATTCTTCTCCCAATATTCGGAACTCCTTTCTCCTAAATTATTGGCTTTGTTTCAATCTCTATTCAAAGATGCAACCCTACCCCCTTCTATGCGGGAGGCGCTAATTGTGCTCATCCCCAAGCCGGGCAAGGACGTACACGCCCCAGAGTCTTAACGTCCCATCTCTTTGCTCCCAGTAGACACTAAAATCCTTGCGAAAATTTTATCCCTCCGTCTTAACAAGGTGATCCTTTCACTCATACACTCGGACCAGGCCGGGTTCATGCCTGGGAGGAACACCTCATTTAACCTTCGCCGGTTATTCATGAATCTCCAGGCACAGCACGACGGAATGGGTGGCAGGGTGGTGGTCTCATTGGACACGGCTAAAGCATTCGACTCGGTAGAGTGGCCATTTCTATGGACCTGCCTAGACCGATACGGCTTTGGACCTAATTTTATTAAGTGGGTCAAACTTCTATATAGCGCCCCGGTAGCTAGGGTCCTGGCAAACGGCTGGCAGTCGACCGCCTTCCCTTTATCCCGTGGCACTCGACAGGGGTGCCCCCTCTCCCCCCTGCTGTATGCCCTGGCCGCGGAACCCCTGGCGATGGCCATTAGAGCACATCCCGGGATTCGTGGCCTACGTAAGGGACCGCTGGAGGAGAAGATCAGCATGTATGCGGATGACACTTTGTTATATTTGGAAGACTCTCGAGAATCCCTACTCACGGCCCTTTCTTTAATTGAACGGTACGGACGATTCTCCGGTTTTCAGATAAACTGGGATAAGTCACAAATTCTCCCGCTTGACGAGAGCCCGCAGGCGATCGCCCCCGCAAACCCGGCCTTACAATGTGTATCTCGCATTAAATACTTAGGGATTCAAGTGACAGCTAACTCAGCAGATTATGTCCCGGATAACGTTCAACCCTTGTTCCCTCTGCTTAAGGCTAAGATTCAAGTATGGTCCAAATTACCTCTGGGAGTGATGGGTAGAGTCAATTTAATTAAAATGATTCTCCTTCCCAAAATTCTCTATGTTGTATGGCACTCTCCTATTTACCTGCCACTCAGGCTGTTTAAGCAGATGGAATCACTCCTCAAGACCTTTGTTTGGGGTGCTAACCGGCACAAGATCTCCTGGCGCAAACTCAAGAATCCTACAAATCTAGGGGGATTGGCCCTGCCGGATTTTAATCTATACTATCTGGCAGCTCAGTTGTCCCAGTTCTTTCACATAGATAAAACGGATAGAGAACGCTTCTTGACTCTGCTCTGCCCTGGGTGGGCTCCTCCCCTCGGGGACCCCCTCCTAGTTATCCTTAGGGGCGTCAGGGGCTCGCCGGAGCCCCTGTGCCCCAGATCTCTTCTATACCACTATTGTCGGATCTGGGAGGTGGTAGCGTCCAGGCTTCGGTGCCCTCCATTCCACACATTCACCCCTCTGTGGCATAATAGTACATTGCGTGAGTTCCTCTCCATCCCTGACCTGTCGGTATGGAGCGGGAGGGGTATTCTTCTCCTTAGCCATATCTCCACGACCACTGGTCTACGGTCTTACGAGACCTTGCAAGACCAGTTTGCGCTCCAGGGCCCCATGCACTACAGATACTTACAGCTCTCCCATGCCTATAGATCTCAATTCCCTGACGGCCCTCCTGAGATAGAATCGGTTACCACCCTTGAGATTGTTAAAAGTACAGAACCCAGTCACCTCATTTCCATGTTCTACTCTGAACTTCACACACCTTCCTCGACCACTTTGGCTTTTGCACTTAAGACCCGCTGGGAGCGCAGTGTGGGGGCCATGGAGGATGAGGAATGGGAGGATGCCCTGGAGACGTGCCGCAGAGTGTCGCCAAAACTGTCGGATCGCCTAACCCAGACCTTTATAATACACCAGGCTTATCTCACCCCACTTAGACTGTCCAAATATCACCCTGACTTGGTCCCCTCTTGTCCTATGTGCGGAGACCCTGATGCTTCCTTCTTTCATCTATTGTGGAGCTGTCCCCAATTACAGACTCTATGGCAACAAGTAGTCACATTTCTGCATGACAAGATGGGGTCTCCTCTACAACTCTCCCCTAAGGAGTGTCTCCTGGGGGTCTATCCGGATGGAGAGATGCCCAAATCCACTGTCATATATCCTGATAGCCAGGAGGTGGATGAGACCTACTCCTCCTACTCTAGGATTGTGGATTAAGGAAATTAATAGTGTCATCCCATTTCATAAACTTTTATATAAACATAGGGGGTGCCCTCAGAAGTTCAACAAGATTTGGGACAAATGGGTGCAGTGCCCTGATACGGCTCAGTAGTGCAGAGGGTAACTACTTTCTGCTGACCGCCCCTGTTAAACCAATATTGTCTGTTTGAGTGTTGGGCCGACAGAGAGTCACTGACTACTGCCTTATTTTTACTATGTCTGTTCTGTTTCTAAGTGTTAATCACTGTGTATATTTGTATTTTTGTACCCCAATGTGTTATGAATCTGATCGCAGTTTCAATGCACGGTTTATTTTTGTATTGTACCAAAAGTTTCAATAAACCTCACTGTTTTAAAAAAAAAAAAAAAGTATACTCAGATAACACCCCATTTAAATATGTGGTATTGGGGGGGCCACTGGTCTATCACACCAGTTCTACAAATAATTGGCCAGTGAGTTTGGCACTGGGTGTATCAGACTTCACTCAGCAAAAGAGGCAATATTGTTGCAGGACACAAATACACTTGTAAAAGTATACTCAGATAACACCCCACTTCAATATGTGGTATTGGGGGGCCACTGGTCTATCACACCAGTTCTACAAATAATTGGCCAGGGAGTTTGCCACTGTGTGTTGAGTTGCTGCAGAAACGCTCAGTCTCACCACCACACCTGTCACAATGCTGCACAGTGCACAATAATACTACTTATCCACTATAATATGCTTTCTACAAAGTATATTATACTGTGGATTATAATACACTTCAAACATATTATAACATATACGTCATCCAAGACAGATGCATTTTGACATAACTTTATCAAAGCCATATTATCTATACAATGAGCAAAAAGAAGGGAAAAGAATAAAAATATATATGTATATGAATATAAGGAACACACACACATAAATATAAATATAGAAAAAAAGGGCAAAAAGGAAGAAAGAACTACCTCATAACAATAAATAATACCATGGGCTCATGAATAGATTCAAAAATTTGTGCAATCCATGCCATGTGTTCACAAAGAAAATTCATTTTCTTATGGTCCATAGAAAATTAAAAAATTAAAAAAATTTTGTTAAAAACACCTTAAAAAGAACTTGTTATATGATTATAGGCATAAAAGTGTGCAGGGTGACTACGAGAAAACACCTACACTAAATTTACTTGAAAGAAAATAAGTTTTTATAAAAACTTCGCTCCATCGTATGCGAATCTCACCATGGGACACTGGGAAACGCGATATGTGCTTAACAACAATCCTTACACCCCCCATATAGTGTTCTTTGGACGGTATATCGATGATATTGACATTATTTGGGATGGAGAGGCTGCAGAAGTTTTGAACTTTGTTTCCCACTGTAACAACAATGATATGGGATTAAGGTTCACTTCTGTGGTCGATCCTGACCATTTGGCTTTCCTTGATTTGGACCTTCACCATGACAACCAGCACATATTGGCCAAGAATTACATAAAACCGACTGCAGGTAATTCCTTGTTACACTATCAAAGTTGTCACCACCCTCGTTGGCTAGAGAATATCCAGAAAAGTCAATTTTGTAGACTTAGACACAACTGTACTAAGACTTCGGACTATGAAGTACAAGGTACAGCCCTTAAACATAAGTTCCTGGAAAAAGGGTACCCAGACACCATCGTAGAGCAGGCGTTCTCTCAATACATAGTACCACAGACTGCTAAGCGTACTAAGACTGGAGCTGAAGGCTCACAGATGAGATTTACAACCCAATTCCACAATGACCACCGACAAATGGAGCGGGTGGTCAAAAAACATTGGCCACTCCTGCTCCAAGACCCTCATTTAAAAGCAGTACTTCCTGACAAACCCCCGCTTCTCATATAGAAAGGCCCCTAACATAAAAACAAAAATTGCACCTAGCAAGTTAAAATCCAAAAAATATGCTTCCCCTTCCCTAACCTTCTTTAACGTCACTGGTATGTACCAGTGTCGTAAACTACAATGCCTGACATGCCAATACGTGAAGCATGGACAGAAGGACTTTGTGATTGGGGGCAACAGGTATGGAATTAATGAATTCCATACCTGTTCGTCGGAATTTGTGGTATACTGCTTGGTATGTCCGTGTGGCCTGCACTATGTTGGCAGGACCATACGGACCCTTAGAGCACGATTTGGTCAGCATCGACGATATATTCAGGAGGGCAAAGACCACCATAGTGTCCCCAGACATTTCCTATATCACCATGATAAGTCCACCGAGGGACTATATGTCTGAGTGATTGAGGCTATTCATAAAGGTCCCTCTGAGGCCGAGAGGTTCAGGCGCCTATGTAGTAGGGAAACCTACTGGATATACGCCTTGAATGTTCTTGCGCCCGGGGGACTGAATGAGGAGCTAGATATTAATACCATCTTATGAGTCAATGTATTTTTAACTATTCCCATTCTCGTCCCCCTTTCTTCTTTTACCCCATTTACCCCTTTTTGTACGTACCATATGAGTACACATATATATGTATGTATACATATATACATATAATCTTAATATTAAATAAGCTTTTATAAAAACTTATTTTCTTTCAAGTAAATTTAGTGTAGGTGTTTTCTCGTAGTCACCCTGCACACTTTTATGCCTATAATCATATAACAAGTTCTTTTTAAGGTGTTTTTAACAAAAAATTTTTTTCATTTTTTAATTTTCTATGGACCATAAGAAAATGAATTTTCTTTGTGAACACATGGCATGGATTGCACAAATTTGTGAATCTATTCATGAGCCCATGGTATTATTTATTGTTATGAGGTAGTTCTTTCTTCCTTTTTGCCCTTTTTTTCTATATTTATATATATGTGTGTGTGTGTTCCTTATATTCATATATATATATATTTATTCTTTTCCCTTCTTTTTGCTCGTTGTATAGATAATATGGCTTTGATAAAGTTATGTCAAAATGCATCTGTCTTGGATGACGTATATGTTATAATATGTTTGAAGTGTATTATTGTCTGTTAATAATTGTTGTTTGTACACAAAATAAGCCCCAGTTCCAATAACCTATTGTATTATCTAAAGTGTTGCGTGTGCTCTCCGGTAGGGTGGCCTTGTAGCCGGTCCTGCAGAGTATTGCGCCGCCTTTTTGTTGATCCCCATGACAACTGATTGTAGGCTGCCGTACTTAAACCTGACTTCAGGTGGCGGTCTCTTACGCTTGAGGAAGGAGCCGAGTGCGCATGCTCCGAAACGCGTTGCGTCATTTCCGGTAGCCTGCGTTCCACTGCGGCTTCCGGTGTTACCAGTTCCTCGGACCAGCTTCCTGTGATGTCACCTCCGGGCCGGTGGACGGCCGGATCGTGCAGCTGGGGATGCTGCTACACGGACTGGAGCTTACTAATGTGTAAGTTACTATGTAATGTTGTGCAATAAATACTTTTGGCTTACTACAGTGGCGCCTGTTCCTCTTCTCATTTCTGCCAGCGGATTTCTCTGAGTTATTCCTGCCAGTGCTGCCTTGTACTCAGCCATCTCGGACAGTTCATACCAAGATTTTGGAGACATCCCCTGCGCCCCCCTTACAGCGGTGGACTCCCCCTCCTCTTGTTTGGTCAGAAGCGCCCAACAACCACTTTCTTTGTCCCTATAATGAAGAGAGACTGGACCTTTACCGATATACCAGCCCTGAAAAACCAAAGTTAGACTTACCGGTAACTCTGTTTCTAGGAGTCGTCCAGGACAGCACAGGAGATATAGGCTCCACCTCCAGAGACAGGAAACACAAAGGATCAGGTGAATAAAGGGGCGGACACCCACCATCTTCCCCAGTCTTTATCCGAGAACTCCCCGGACATGGCATCTGCAAAAAGACAAAAAAACACTTGCCCATGGTTAAAACAGCATTATAGGGAGGGAATCCCTGCTGTCCTGGACGACTCCTAGAAACAGAGTTACCGGTAAGTCTAACTCTGGTTTTTCTCCAGTCGTCTGTCCAGGACAGCACAGGAGAGATCAACGAGAACTTACCAGATTAGGGTGGGACTACCGCCTGGAGGACCTTCCTTCCAAACGCTTGATCTTGCGCAGAGAGAAGGTCCAGTCTGTAGTGCTTGATGAATGTCGAGAAGCTAGACCAGGTGGCTGCTTTGCAAATTTGTTCTGGTGTCGCCCCAGCCCGCTCCGCCTAAGAAGCAGATAATGCCCTCATGGAGTGGGCTAACAGAGAAAAAGGGCACTCTTTATCTAAACTTCTATAAACTACTATCGCCTGTTTAATCCACCTGGCTATAGTATTTTTTGAAGCCTGCTGCCCCTTATTTTTCCCTGAATGCACTACAAATAAAGCATTGGATTTTCTAAAGCTCTTAGACAACTCTAGATAGCTTAACACACAGGCCCTGACATCTAAAAGATGAAACTCTGCTTCCCTTGGATTGGAAGGGGAGGAGCAGAAGGATGGTTAACACCATTTCTTGGGCCCTGTGGAACCTGGAAGCCACTTTAGGCAGGAATCCTGGATCTGTAAGTACGACCAACCTGTCTTCAAAATTTTGAAGAAAAGGTTCCCTAACTGAAAGCGCCTGAAGCTCACTAATGCGCCTGGCTGTAGAAATTGCTACCAGAAAGGCTGTCTTAAGGGTAATATACTTTGACAGGTCTACGTCCTGCAAAAGTTTTATCCAACCCTGTAGTACTATTGACAAGTCCCATTTAGGAAGAACCTTAAATGGAACTGGTCTAATTCTGACTAGTCCCTTGAAGAACCTCACCATTAAAGGTTCTAAAGCCAGGGATTTTTCCAGAAACACTGATAATGCCGCTACTTGCACATTTAAAGTGCTAACGGCCAGTCCCTTGTCTGCACCTTCCTGCAGAAATTCAAGAATGGCTGGAATACCGACCTCCCTGTTATCGGTTTTTAGCCAAGAACAAAAATTTTTCCAATACCTAAAATAAATTGCCTGGGTGACCTTTCTACTAGAAATAATTGTGCGGATCACCTTATCTGAAAGTCCTTTTGACTTCTAAAGACTTTCTTCAGATACCAGGCTGCCAACTTCATTCTCTGAATCTTTGGCAGTTGTATCGGCCCCTGGGATAGCAGGTCTTCCCTCTCTGGGAACATGAGGGGGGGACCTACTGCTAGACGCCACAGGGATGAAAACCAAGGCCTGTTTGGCCAAAACGGGGCTACCAGGATTAAAGGTGGTATCCTCCTGGATGAACTTCCTTAGAACGAGAGGAATCAACTTGAACGGGGGAAAGGCATAACTCAGCTGAGACGTCCACTCCTGAGCTAAGGCATCCAGCCCTATGGCTCCTCCGCCTTTCTCCAAGGAAAAGTACCTTGGTACTTGGTTGTTCGTTCTGCTGGCGAACAGATCTATGTCTGGAACGCCCCATCTCTGGGTCACCAACTGGAAGACTTCCCTGTTTAGGGACCACTCCGCTTCCGATACTCGATGGCGACTTAGAAAATCTGCCATCTCGTTGTCCACACCCCTTAGGTGGACTGCGGAAATAGAGCTCAGGTTTGCCTCTGCCCAGGAAAAAAGGTTCGCTGTCAGCTGCATCAGGGATGGGCACCGTGTCCCTCCTTGTTTGTTGACATAAGCGACCGCCACCACGTTGTCTGATAGGACTTGTACATGGTGTCCGTTCAGGCCTTTGGCGAACACTTTTAGGGCTTCCCAGATTGCCCGCAGTTCTCCAATTGGCCGATTCCCGAGCTTCCCTCCTGGACCATGCTCCCTGGGCCATCCTCGTTCCCCAGTGGGCTCCCCAGCCCCAGGTACTGGCGTCCGTAGTTATCTGGACGGATATTGGGAAGGACCACTGAAAGCCTCCCCAGAGGTTCTCTTCTTTCCTCCACCACCAGAGCGATTAAATGGCTTTTGGAGATAAAGGGATGGTTCTGTCCAGAGATTGCTGTCTCCCGTCCCAAACTCTCAGGATGTTGGCCTGGAGACACCGAAAGTGGGCCCTTGCCAAAGGAACAGCTGGGATCGTTGCCGCCACGAACCCTAGGCCTGACATAGCTGTCCTGATGGATAGTGACATGTTGGATTGCAGGGCGGCTGCTGTCGCCTTTACCTTTTCCCCCTTTTCTAGAGTGAGAAAAACTTTCTGCTCTATTGAATTTATCCTGTACCCCAGATAGCACAACTCTTGTGTTGGGATCAGGTTGGATTTGTCCTTGTTGATTAACCAACCCAGGTCCTCCAAGAATCGGGTGGCTACCCGTAAGTCTTCTTGTAACTGGGGAAAGGAATGGGCAAAAAATTAAAGGTCGTCCAGATATGGAATGACCGAGATTCCCCTTAGTCTTAAGGGAGCTAGTGCTTCTGCCAGAACTTTGGTGAAAATCCTGGGAGAAGAACTCAGTCCGAATGGCAGGGCTCTGAACTGCAGATGGCGAACAGCACTCCCCCATCTTATCACTATTCTTAAAAGTTTTTGAGACTTCTTGTGAATCGGGATATGAAGATAGGCATGCCTTAGATCCAGAGAAGCCATAAAGCAATTTGGGGGAGCATGGCTTTCCCCGTAAAGATGGTTTCCATCCGGAATTTCTTGTAGGTTACCCATCTGTTCAGAGGTTTTAGGTTCAGGATTAGCCGAAAATTCCCCGATGGCGTTTTCACCACAAAGACGTGCGAGTAGAAACCCATGTTTGTTTCTTCTTGGGGCACTGGAACAAGAACTTTCTGGTCCACAAGGTCGCCAATTTGCGACAACAGTGCCGACGCCTTTAGGGGATCTTTGGGAGGGGAGGTCAGAACTGTTCTCGCGGGTGGAATACCCTGGAACTGAATCTGATAACCTTCCTTGATAATCCTCAATATGAACCTGTTTTGGGACACGCTTTCCCACTGTGGGAGGAATTGACCCAACCTTCCCCCCACCAGGACCCGGTCATTGGGGTCTAGAGGTTTTTTTTTTTTTTGGGAGAGGAAAAGAGAATACCCTTCTTTTGTTGTCCTCTCCCCCACTGCTTTTTAGTCGCTGGCATTTGGAAGTTTGCCCTTGTGGTCTTTGGGGACGAAAAAAAAGTCGCTCTGGAGCTTTCTTGGGCTTTGACGGAAAAGCTTTCTTCCTGTCAGCTGTTCGATCCAGGACCTTCTCTAGGTCTGGGCCGAATAAGAGGTCCCCTTCAAAGGGGATACCACAAAGCTTCGTCTTGGACGCTAAGGCTGGCCATACACTATACAATTTTCTTATTCCATTTCCTTTAGATTTACCTTAAACTATGTAGTACAAGGGCCTGCCTGACTGCATACAAATTTAAAGTGTTTAGGTTTGACCCTATATTACATGGTTTTGGTAAATCTAAAGGAAAGTTGAACAAGAAAATTGTATAGTGTATGGCCAGCCTAAGTCCCCTGACCATGACTTCAACCACAAGGCCCTACGTGAAGAGTTCACCAGGGCTGCAGTTCTGGCGGACAACTTGACCGATTCTGCCAAAGCATCTGCCATATACCCGGCCGCTTTTGACAGCATAGGAAGGGAATCCAGAATTTCTTTACGGGAAGTCCCTCCTTCCAGATGGGCTTTAAGTTGGTCCAGCCAAACCTCCAGATTTCTGGCCACCACTGTTGTGGCCATAGCTGGCTTTAGGTTAGCCATAACTGCCTCCCATGACTTTTTAAGGAGAACCTCTATTCTCTTATCCATAGGCTCTTTAAGGACACCCATATCCTCAAAGGCCAGGTCTGTAGATTTGGCACATTGTGAGAAGGCCGCATCCAGCTTGGGAACCTTGTTCCAAATACAAGAGTGGTCCTCATTAAAGGGAAACCTCCTCTTTAAGCTCCTTGGGAAAAACAGCTTCTTTTCAGGCTCCACCCACTCCTTCTTAATGGAGTCTGACAAAGTGTCATGTACCGGAAATACCCTAGACTGAGTTTCTTTCAGGGTTTGGTACATTTTGTCATGTAGGGACAGAGAGACCTGCTCTTCCTTAATTTCTAAGGTCTCATAAATCACTCCTAGTAAAGCATCAACCTCCTCCAGTGACAACTTATACCTAGGCGATTTAGTCCCTAACTCAATGACCTCCCTGGAAGAAGCTGCCTCACTAAGCTCTTCAAGGGAATCTGAGTCCTCTGTCTCTGTTTCTACACCCTCCTCTGGGGCTGAAACTAGGGGGGCTTCTGCTGGCTGTTTGGAGGGTCTCTATGCTAGACAGCATAGATTTAATCGCTTTCATCTCCTTTTGGACTCCTGCGATTAAATCCTTGCATGCCCCTGTTGACTCCTTATAGACCAACTTGTCTATACAGGGTTTACAAAGGGGTTTACTCCAGCCCTCCTTAAACCTAGCAGCACAGGCCGGGCATCTTTTCTTCCCTGAAGGTCTCTCTGTGTCTTTGGGCTGAGCCTGAAGACGAGAAGAGGGGAAAAAAAAAAACAAGGTAATAGTGAGCCCCCTAAAAAACAAGGAAGGGATAAACTATAATAGCCACCCCCTCCCCCTGCCAGAGAAGATAAGCCAGAGTTCCTAGGCTCTTTAGCCCGGACTCGGCTTTGAGGGGGGGGGGGGGGAAGAGCAATAAAACAACAGGGAAAATCACAGCATTCTGAAGGTCCCTGTACTCACCCCCCCCTCTCCCAGCCAAGTAGGTAGCCTACCCCTGTGACACCTACCTGGGCTGAGATGGCGCCACCACCGCTGTGTCCCGCAGTCTCTATGAGAGAGGCCTCTTCTTCCTGCAGCATCATGCTGCTGCGTTCTGCTCAGGGAAGCCTCGCGGTCCTGGAGCGGCTTTGGCAGTTTAAATAAACCGCCATGGCTCCGCCGTCATCACCGCTGTGAGAGCCGGAACCGGAAGTGATGCGCCGGAAGCCCCGCCCTCCTCCGATGCGCTCCAAAGGCCGGAACTCAAGGCGTTCCCCTGCTCTGAATGCGGAAGTCTTCGGTACGGCGACCGGACTCCCCCTCATAGCAGGCATTAGACATAGCCCTCCCCGGGCTCCAGGAGGAGATGCGCCGGACACGGCCTCTTCGACCACCGGGGGCCCCCACCGCTGACCTCCTTCACCAGGACAGGTACAGCAGAGCTCCACACCTGCCTCCTCCTCCAGGGAGGAAACACAAAAGACTGGGGAAGATGGTGGGTGTCCGCCCCTTTATTCACCTGATCCTTTGTGTTTCCTGTCTCCGGAGGTGGAGCCTATATCTCTTGTGCTGTCCTGGACAGACGACTGGAGAAAAAGGACTTTTGTGGACATTAACATAGCGATTTGTGTGACTGCAGCCAATCTCTAACTGCCCCTAAAGCAACCACTGGATACCTGTCCCTAACCTGAAAAGAGACTGTAGAAGGCCTATACCAATATACCAGCCCTGAAAAGGACTTTTGTAGATCTTAACAGCGCTATTTGTGTCTAGCAAACTCTCCCTGACAAGCACAGCAGACCTCTCCCTACACTGGCAAAAAGCGGAATGTGAAATGGCCGCCAGGTCAGGTCTATTTATAGGGTAGGGAAACTGTCCATGTGCTGGAATGTTTCAATTGGCTGTCCCGTTCCACCTGAGGGCTGTGTCATGGGTCAAATTTCTCACCAATGTAAACTAATATGGACGCCGCGAACGACGCCATGTGTTCGCAAATTTGGCGGGTAGCGAACAAGCCAAATTTGCCGCAAACCGACCGCAAGGCTATCCCTAATAGGGACCTGGCCGGGTCCCACTGTCACATCCCCCGCTGGGCACCAGCGGGAAAATCCACTGGAGATTCCGCCTGCCGCTCCCAAGTAGATGATAGCATGGGGGGGTGAAGGGTGCCGCAGACACATAAGGACCCCCCCACTCGGATTCCGCCTATGAAGGGGATTCCTCCCGGGATGTCCCGGTGCGGCAGATGGACCACGCTTGGAAGAAGGTCCCGTAGGGTCCCCAGAGGGACTCCCTAAACAACGGCAAACCCGAAGAGTCATGTCGGGGCCCAATTGCTCCAGAGGCCGAGACCTCCGAGCTCGTGTCTTGGCGGGAGTAAGTGGAACAGTACTCCTCTGCCTGACTCCTTCCAGCAGCACAGTAACCTGCCCGTGCAACCAGGCCTGTCCATCACTAGCAGCGGCAGCCCTGAGTTGGGAAAGCAAGGCTTCCACCTCACTCCTCATGCTGTGGTCTTTTCTTGTCTTTTCCCAGGGTCAGAAGAAAACAGGGCTGCAAGTTGAAGTTTTCCCTTCCAGGCTCTCGTCCGACTATCTCCTCCCAACTACTTCCTACGCACCCAAATCCTGAGGCCCCTTCTGCTCCTTACTTTTCACCAATCTGGTAAGTCTCCCCTTTAATCATCTATCCTTCCCCCAACTCCTATGTCCAAACCCCTTTCTACCCAGTCATACCGGCCCTGAGTCTAGGCTTCTCTTTTTACTCCGGGCCTAACTGTCCTTGGGCACAGGGAGAGAGTGCAGGCCTGTGTAAGATTCAGTCACATAGGCCCTCTTTTTAAATGGAACATAGGGGTAGGGGAGAGAAGATGAGTGTGTGCAGCTGGTGGGTCCACCAATAAAGTAGTGAACCTGTTACTTTATCCTGCATGGATAGAGCACAGCTTTGTTTTAAACATATAAATGGTTACTGCCATTAAAAATATTTTTAGCTGGTATCTAGCATATCAAGCTAAGTAGTAAATATAGGATAACTGGCTCTTACCTGTCAAGGTATGTTCGCTTTAAAGGATCCCAGCACAACATATTTCTACAATTGAAGCATAGGATAAATGAGAGAGAGATATAGAGATGGAGAGATGGATATAGAGAGAGAGAGCAAGAGATAGAGATAGAACTCACTTTTTTTGGTTGGGGGAAGCATCCTTAAAAATATACCTAGAAAAATATTACAACAGAAAAGGTTAAAACAATGTTATCGGTGTGTTACATTTCTTAACCCTCTTTAATCTAATAGTGACAATGAGTTATGTTACCTTTGTTTAAGTGAAAAGCACACATACTGTACTGTAGTTGACAACATTTAAAAAATATTTCCAGGGACACCCTTTTTTTGTTGTGTGTCCAGCAAGCCATTGTAAGCAAGCATGTTCTTTAGCCACTTGCCCACTGGGCACTTTCACCCCATTCCTGCCCAGGCAAATTTTCAGTTTTCAGTGCTGTCGCACTTCGAATGACAATTGTGCGGTCATGCAACACTGTACCCAAACTACATTTTTAGCATTTTTTTTGAGACAGAGCTTTCTTTTGGTGGTAATTAATCAACACTGGGTTTTTTTTTTTATTATGCTAAACTTCTGTAAATAAGTATTTTTTCTCCATTACTGATGTGCACTGATAAGGCGGCACTGGTGGGCACTGATGAGACAAGACTGACAGGCATTGATGAGGCAGCACTGATGAGGCTGCCCTGATATGCGGAAGAGATGAGCACTGATAGACATCACTGATGTGGCAGGTATCACTAATGGGCACGGTTGGGGCTGCACTGATCATCAGGACACTCATGATCAGTGCCCTGATTGTCAGGGCAGATGTCCCCTGTGTGGATTTGTTGGTTTTTGGGTCTCCTCTCCTCATGTGCTGTCAGCGTGAGGGGAGGATTGGCGATAACTAGCCAATCCTGTTTACATAAGTGATCAGTTTTGATTGGACACAGCTGATCACATGGTAAAGAGCAGCCGTGATTCGCCCTTTACCCCAATCTGTGATAAGCTGCATCCAAAGAAAGCAGTGATCACGGATCACTGCTGATGTGTGCCGCACAGGAGGACATGAGGTGCGGCCATGCTGTAGCCGTCATTCAGCTATAGCGCAGTCGCTAATGGGTTAGTTAGAGGTGAGACATGCTTTTAAAATGGGAATAATTATAGAGGCATATTGTCATATTATAACCTTTTGTATAATTTAATTCTAAAATACTGTGTGTACAGAAAGATTTATCCTAAAAGGAAGAGAAAGAAAGCTAAGAAGGTATTGTTTATTGTTAAAAATTATATATGTATATGTTTGTTCAGCTAGCTGGCCATACAAAGCTCCTGCTAAATAAATAGTCATGAATTTGAGCCATGAGTAGCCCTGTCGGTGCCACCCAGCTCAATAAAAGCTGGGTGTAAAAATTATCCACCAAACAGTGATTGCATTCAATTAGATGTATCATTCAGTTAGATGTATCATCTAATCAGTTGCAGTCACTGTTTGGGTGTGCAGACAGTCACAGCTGCTGCTGCTGTGTAAACCCATAACCCACCAGAGGAGATCGCCCTATCTATTTTGTGTGTATGGGGGAGATAGGTGGTTTCCCTCTTTCAGACGCTGAACAAGAGAAATTTTCATGTGCATGGCTAGCCTTAGTCTGTATAATCTATTTAAAGTGTGGCAATCCAAGAATTCTTGCAGAGAATACAGTTATAAGAACCAATTACACTGCAGACACATTTTGCATAAAATATTATGAAAACATCATTTGACACTGAGCGTACTGCAACATTACCAACAGCCAATATAAAGGGCAATTTCTACACTGACCACCAATGTAAGGAGAAATTTACATTGACAACCAATGTAAGGGGGAACTCTACAATGACCAGCAATGCAATGGGGCATTTTTACTGACCACCAATGTTAAGGGGGCTCTATACTGACCACCATTGTAAAGGGGACCCCATACTGACTGTGATTGGGGAATTTACTCTGACCAACAATGTAAGGGGGAAAAAAATAAATAAATCACACTGATAAACAATGTAAGGGGGGTTTATACATTGGCCCCAACAGGCGTTGTTTACACTAACTATCAATGGACCTGAGACATTTACACTGACCAGCAATGTAACAGGGGTGTTTACAATGACCCCCCACCTCTTTGTTAATCTCTGCATTCTTATCCATCCCTCCTCACAGTACACCCTTGCATCCTAAATCCCCCTGCTAACCTCTGTACCCCAACCCCCCACTCTGCTAACCTCTGTATCCCAAACCCCTCCTCTATTAACCTATTTACCTCTACCTTGAATCGCTCTCTGTTGTTCCAACTCTGCACCTCAAACTCATCCTGTGCTAACCTCTGTACCCCAAATCCCTATCTGTTCAACTCTGCACCTCAAACACCTCCTCTGCTAACCTCTGCACCCCAAATCCATCCACTACTAATTTCTGCACCCCAAACCCCTCTCTGTTCAACTCTGCACCCCAAACTTCTGTCAGGACCCAGATCTGAATGCAGAACCTCTGCTGTGTCTGACAGTAGCTCTACTTACTGAGCCACCTGGGACAACTCCCTGCCTGATCCCTTCAACAACTGTATTTTATCTTATTTCTCATGAATCTTGACCTCTTTGCTCCTCCGATGAACTTCCTATTTAAGCAATGCCATTGCACTTTCTGTTTGCCAAATTGTTTTGCTCTTCTCTAGCCAATATCCTGCTCATTTCAATTCTGCTGCTGTCTGTATCTTCACTACCACTCGTTATCGATTTTTGACTTGTTCCTCAACTATGCTTCTGCTTGATCGTAACCTGCATTAATTTGTTATTGACCTTTGGCTTGATTCTTGACTACACTTCCACTTGTTCCCAACTTGCAACCACTTGTTGCCAACCTTTGGCTTGTTTACTGGCTACGCTTCTGCTTGATCACTACCTGCTACATCTGCTACTGGACCCAGGCTTGCTTTGGTGGGGCAATCCTGAGGACTGGGACCTGGGAGGAGCTCTAGTAAAGACCAGTTAGTGCTTAGACCCTGCGCCTCAGATGAGCCTGTGTCATTTGCCAGGGTTATTTGCTGGTCAGTGGGATTATCTCTACTGCTAAAACTGCTGTTCTCCGAGCCTGACCCCTGACCTTGACAACTCCTTCTCTGCCAACCTCTGTACCAAACCCCTCATCTACTAACCTCTGCATCTCAACCCCCCGCTGTCCAAAAACCTCTGTGTTGAACTCTGCAATCCAAACTCCTTCTTTGCTAACCTCTGTACCCTACCCTATCTCTGTTTACCTCTACATGCCAGAAAAAAAAATGAGTGCAGCTCAGCACCCTGCTCCTGCGCTCAGAACCTGGTCCTCAGGCTGCCTCAATCTTGGAACTTGTACTCATACTTGGCATGACTATGGCTGGGCTTTGCTGCCCTCTACGACCGGGGTGGTTGACCAGACACTGTAAATACAAAACAAAAAAAGGGCGCACCAGCCTAGCGCATTATCCTCAGCAAGTTTATTGATAATAAAAGGGTAAAAATCAGCTACTCACAAACATACTTGAAAATCAAGCATTTCAGTTCCATAAAGCAGCATCTTTGCAAGAGTCCAATATCTCATAAAAGCGGAGGGCTGACACGTTTCGAGGCCATGCCTCTTCCTCAGGGCTCTTTTTTTTTTATTTATTTATTTTTTATTACATTTTTTTTTTTTTATTCATTTTTAACTTAACACAAGTGTCACATTTGTTGAACAATTTTTTGTACAATAATTTGTGTGTAGTTCATAGACAGGGTTTTTTCTCCCTTTTTATCTCAATGGTTTTAATTATTCACTGATATTGTTTTTATTGCGGCTAATTACAGTCATTGTTCACTTAATGGGCTTCCCTGCCTGTGTTTCCTATAAGTGTTTCCAGTGGAGATGAAGGAGGAGGACCTCCGAAACGACGTTGCGGCCCGCCCTCCACACTCTATCCAGCTCTCTGGTTCCTGTCAGACTCCGTGGAGGAACTGACAGGTCGCTGACATCACTTCCGGTTCCGGGTCACTGCTTCCATCGACCCTGCTGTACACAGACATCTGCAAGGCTGCCCATCCAGGGAGCCTGCACCACCTACAGCAGCAACCGACACCTGTATCATAGACACTGCCACGCAGCACAGGATCGTTCAGCAGGTCCCCGGATCTGATCATCCCGGATGTGTCCCATTGCGAGTACCGTTGTTCATGGTTTACTGACTGTATTTTGGATCGTTTGTACATGTAAGTCACTACAATAAATTGTCACATTTCTCATACTATATTGTGACCTGGCGCCCTTTGTCTTCTTCCTTTTTGGCTATATGCCTGGAGGGTCCCTCATAGGGCTGCCACCTCATCCCTTTAAAACAGAACACATATTTATTACACAGGTTCTGGAGCAAATTTAACGCAGAAAAGGCACTAAGTGACTTTAATTACCACCTTAATCAGCCACAGAACCTGTGTAATTAATATGTGTTCAGTTTAAAAGGGATGAGGTGGCAACCCTAGTCCCTCACCTCCCGAGGAGCTGCCTGCACTCTATATGCCACATACACCTTGATTTGGACTCCATGACCATCCACTACAAGGAATCATCTACACTGTGATTTTTTTCCGGACTGTGGATGGACTTCGTTCATAGATGAGGTTTTTGCACTCCCATCTTTGACTTGTTTGTTATATATACATCCCCCCCCCCTCTTCCTTTAGAATTTTTTGCCTTACCATTTTATGTTTATATATGCTTGTGTGTGTTTTTTGCACATATGGTCTATGCATTCACCTTCCACTGTGAGTCAGTGAGCGCTGACTTACTGACTTAGGTCAGTTTTTTGTTTATAGGTGTGCAAAGTTATTAAAGACAAATCCCAACAGACTAAAGGCTGTAATTAAAGCAAAATGTGGTCCAACATAATACTGACACCACGAGGGGGGTAATCCCTTTTCCAACATTTTCTGATCTGTTGGTGTTATATCTTTCACTAAAGCCCCGTACACACACGCAGATCGTCGTCATACAAATGTTCGTCTTTTCTCCCCGGGATGTCGGTGTCTGTTGAAAAGTGCAAAGACAGCACAAGGACAGCACAAGAATTTTGTCTGCAGACTTCAGCTGACTGCAGAAGTGATGTCATGTAATGGTTAACTTTCCCTGTGTTTTTTATTTTCTGAGCATGCCCAGTCTTGCAAATCTGCGGTCTGTCGGCCGAATTCTGTACTGACAGGCGAACAATCGTCCGTTCTGGTGTCCGCAGACAAAAATTTTCATGTTTGCAAGAAAGACTTTTGTCCGCGGATTGTGCGCAGACAGCTGTCGGAGGCACCATACTAACACGCGTACAATCGGCAGATCTTTCGTCCGCCGACGTTTGTATGCCGACGATCGGTACGTGTGTACGGGCCTTTAGTTGCACTGAGTAAATACAGCTGGATAAAACAAAAACTGTGTCTATCTTCATTTAATTTCATGCAGCAAAGCAAATGTGATTATTTTAATGGGGGTGATTCTTTTCTATGCTGACTGTATATTATCAATACAAAGTTAGGTATGTATCAAATTTTACACAGCAGTTGATTGAAAATTCATTGCAGTCTCGTGTTTACTTACCAGGTCAGTGACAGCAGCACTACGGAGGAAAGAAATACAAAAACAGACAGTTTCCTTGGACAGGCTGTGCACACTGCAAAAGCAAAGACAGGGAGATGAGATTGTACATTTAGGTAGGGAAGCAAGGATGAACACAGCACAAAGGGGTTTCATTGACGTTTTTTGGAGTCACAGGATTGCAATTGTGAAAGAAAAGTTTTTTGGGTTTTTTTTTTCTTAACTGATGAAACATTTTTACATACTAAGCAAAGAAACCTAACATATTTTGTTAGCTTGTGTTTTCAAACTATAACATTACCTTCAAACGGCATTATCTCTTCTCAGTGTTGTATGGGATCAGAGAGGTGAACAGCCGTCTCAGGGACAGTCCAGTGAAATTAAATGTGCTTTTATTCAGCAAAACCACAAAACAAACAGAAAATGACAGGCTTGTCTTGAAATAATATTCCACAGCAGGGTAAAGCACAGTCTTTGCAGCAAACAGGCTTTAAAGGCAACTTTTCAAACAAAGCTCTAGCCAGAGCTACAGTCTCTCCTAAGACTTGGCTCACCCAATACAGGTCGCAGACAACATTGGCGCTTTCCTCTCAGAGTGCTGGTATCATCATTCCTAGAAAGCAGCTCTCAACAAACCGCTCCACTGACACTTTCAGATCAGGTGCTTAATAAACAGGTCTAAAAAGGAAGTACCTGCCCTCTATAATTAACCCTCTCTTCAGCCTGTCCCAGGCTGACTCTCTACAGTATTTAAAATATGAAAGAGAATTATGCCTTCCAGTTCTGGTCACCAGTCCTCAGAAGGGATGTGCTGGAACTGGAGAGAGTCCAGAGAAGAAGGGGGGTACATGCTCACTGCCCACTCCCCCCTTTCTTGGCTACCCAGGCTGCATTGGTGGATAAAGGTCTGGTATGAATTTATGAATTGTAAGGGAAATCTAAGTGACCAGCGAGGGCATGAGGTGAGTGAAACCAATGCCCCCCCTACCGAACCATACCAGGCCACATGCCTTCATCATTGGGAGGGTACCTTGCAAATTGTACTGCTCTGTACCGTAGTGGCAGAAGCATTTAGAAGCAGAAAAAAAAATCACTTGCTCGCTCAATAGAGGAATGTTTTGATGGAATAAATGCGGAAAGCATCTCAACGATAGCCACATTTAGTGCTTGAGCATTCATTCATTTCACTCAGACTGAGTGATTGTCAGTGTCATAAACGAATATTCTGGTAAATTAACCACTTGCCGACGTTGACTGTACTGCGGCAAAGTGGTTCGTTATCGTCTGGCGACGTAGACCTACGTCACCAGACATTCCCCTCTCTTGGAGGCTCGCTCCCGCTGTATTCAGTTACAGCGGCAGTCGGGCCAGGGGAGGAGCGTCGGCGATCGTCGGGGAATCGAGTGTAGAGATCCGCCCGCTTGTGTAAACAAAGTGGGCGGATCTCCTGACAGGCAGGGTCAGATTGCAGGGTTCAGCAATCAGCAACCTGCGATCTGTCCCTGTGTCACTCAGTCACCTCCCCCCACACACGTTAGTAAGCACCAGGCATGCTTTAACCCCTTGATCACCAATAAAAATTAACCCCTTCCCTGCCAGTGTAATTTTTACAGTAACAGTGCATATGTATAGCACTGATTACTGTAGTAATGTCACTGGTACCCCCAAAAGTGTCAAAAATGTCAGTCAAGGGTCCGATCTGTCCGCCGCAATGTCGCAGTCCCGCAAAAAAAATTGCAGATCGCCGCCATTACTCGTTAAAAAAAAAAAAAAACACCAAAAATGACAGAAATCTTTCCCTTAGTTAGTAAACGCAATAACTTTTGCGCAAACCAATCAAAATATGCTTATTGCGATTTTTTTACCAAAAATATGTAGCAGAAAACAAATTGGCCTAAAATGATAAAAAAATTTGATTTTTAAATTTTTTTGGGGGGAATTTCATATAAAAAATGTGAAAAATATTGTTATTTTTTCAAAATTGTCACTCTTTTTTTGTTTATAGCGCAAAAAGTAAAAATTGCACAGGTGATCAAATACCACCAAAAGAAAGCTCTGTTTGTGGGGAAAAAAAGGACATAAATTTCGTTTGGGTACAGCGTTGCCTGACCGCGCAATTGTCAGTTAAATTCGCACAGTGCCGAATCGCAAAAAGTGGCCTGGACGTAAGACAGAAAAATCCTCCGGTGGTCAAGTGGTTAAATGAATGAACGACAAACTGCTTGATATGCCTGACTGTGCTTGCAAAACGTGGCTATAGGCACCTGTACATGAGGCCTTATTGTAAAACCACAATTACCTGTGCATTTAATTTTGTCCTGGTATGATCTGCCACACACTGATTCTACAGGTATTTGACCTAGATATCACAGAAAGCTGCTGGAACAGGGCTAAAATAATTGTTGCCTAGGCGAGAATGAATGGAGGTGGCAGGCCAGCCAACAATGTAGAAAGAAAAGTAAAAAAAGGGTTGCCATTTTTGGGTAGCGGGTGGGGAGGATTACTAGGTTGCAATCAAGGGGTGAAGGTACACATTAGGCTACAGATTGTGGTCCAGAAAGGATTAATCCAGCAATTCCATCATGCTTATAGAGAAAGGCTGTTCATCTCTATATTGTCAAAAGTATTGGGATGCCTGCCTTTACACCCATTTGAACTTTAATGACATCCTAGTCTTAGTCCGTAGGGTTCAATATTGAGTTGGCCCACCCTTTGCAGCTAGAACAGCTTCAACTTTTCTGAGAAGGCTGTCCACAAGGTTTAGGAGTGCGTCTATGGAAATGTTTGACCATTCTTCCAGAAATGTATTTGTGAGGTTAGGCACTGATGTTGAACAAGGCCTGGCTCGCAGTCACTGCTCTAATTCATCCCAAAGGTGTTCTATCGAGTTAAGGTCAGGAATCTGTGCAGGCCAGTCAAGTTCCTCCATCCCAAACTCTCTTATCCATGTCTTTATGGACCTTGCTTTGTGCACTGGTGCGCAGTCATGTTGGAACAGGTAGGGGACATCCCCAAAGTGTTCCCACCAAGTTGGGAGCATGAAATTGGCCAAAATGTCTTGTAATGCTGATACCTTAAAAGTTCCCTTCACTGGAACTAAGGGGCCAAACCCAACCCCTGAAAAACAACCCCACACCATAATCCCCCTCCACCAAATGATTTGGACCAGTGCACAAAGCAACGTCCATAACGACATGGATTAGCAAAGAAGGGTCAAACATTCCCATGGACACACTCCCAAACCCCGCTTTTAGCTGTCGCTGTATTCCAGTTCGTCTAAAAGCGATTTTGCGCAAAAAGAACGCTTTTTGGATGCCATGGTCATTCAAAATTTTACAGGCACAAAGCACTGGAAAAGCATAGACATGGCACTGGAAAAGTCACCAGGTGCAATCCTGTGCTGAAATGGCATGATACAGTGTAATCCGTTACGATCACAGCTTTGTATAATGTCATTTGTGTATTTACACTTTTGAATTTGCCGCCAGTTCCACCCCCCTGCGTCGCAACGCTCGCAGGGAGGGAACCGGAAGGCAAGTGCCGGCAATCGGCCGTGCACAGAATGGGGAGAGAGTGTGAGGACAGTGGGGAGGATGGCGGGGAAGCGCAGGGAAGGTGAGTAACATTGTGGGGTAATCTCGAGTGTGGCTTGGGGTTACCGCTTTTGGTACTGAAAGTTAACCCCGAGCCACACTCGGGAATACCGCTAAGGAGGTTAATGGACTGTGCGATTGCATTAAGTGCTTGTGATTGGCCAAAGTATACACCTGACCTGTATGCTTTGGCCAATCACAGCACAATGTCCTTGCAGAGCCATGATTGGCCAAAGGCAGGGTGCCTTTAGCCAATCATGGCTCAGGGGCTAAGTCCATGCCCCACACTATATACGGCTGCTGCTTAAACTGCAGCCGTGTATAGTGTTTGACAATATACTGTAGATTAGGCAGGTAGTTAGTGGATAGTGTGTTGAGTTAGTTTAGTGCAGTCAGTGTAGTGTACAGGCATACTCCACTTTTAAAATGTATAGATATGTTGTAGTCCTGGGTCCCCTCTGGGTGCTCCCCAAGTTTTGTGTTCCCGTCACTTATAGTTTGTGAGCAGTGCCATGCCAAGCTGACTGAGATTTACCATAGATGCCAATGTTAAAGACACTGAACAGTCCCATGCCAAGCTAACCAATTTTTCCCATAGATGCCAATGAGCACTGAAAGTTGAAAATTGGTCTAGGCAGGAAGTTGGTGAAAGTGCCCTGTATTTAAGTGGTTAAGGGGAACCCTATGACAGAATTAAAAAAAAAAAAAAAAAAAAGCATAGGGTCCCACCCAAAATATATACCAGGCCCTTTGGGTCTGGTACACATTTTAAGGGGAACTCCATGCCAAAATGTAAAAAAAAAATATTGGTGTGGGGGTCCCCCCCAAAGTCGATACCAGACCCTTATCCGAGCATGCTGCCTGTCAGGCCAGGATGGGGGGGGGGGGACAAAAATTACACTTTTTCCTTTAGGAATGTCAGTATTGCTGCAGCAAGATCCATACATCGTACAAATGTGCCACTTTGCATTAAGGGGACCCCCCAGGCACGATATTTAAAGGAATTTTTCATTTTTGTTGTTTCACTTTAGGCATTAATAAAATCACTGCTCCTGTAGAAACAATTGTGTTAAAAGTTTTTTGCATTGATACATGTCTCCCCAGGGCAGTACCCGGGTCCCCATAAACTTTTTATGGCAATAACTTGCATATAAACCTGTGGACTTTTGATTTTTCATGTTCATGTCCCATAGACTTTAAAAGAGTTTGCATGTTCGCTATAACTTTTTCCCTGTTCGAGATATTCTGGTGCGAATTGAGGGGGGTGTTGGGCCCATCACTACTCAGCATATTTTGATGGCTTGTTTCACTGCCCGCCGCCCCACCCGCCCACCATCTGTGTCACTTCCTTAGACCTTGTGCTCCTGGTCGTATAGGTGGTCGGCAAGCGGGGACAGAAGCTTTAAGAAAATTCTGGGACTAGACCCAGAGAGATGAAAGAATACAGAAGCACCGCAGGTGGTGGACGGGGACAAAAGTTGCCATTCTGGGACTAAACCCGGGCAGATCTAAGAATAGTGAAGTATTGCAGGTAGAGCGCAACTTTGTTCTGCTGTTTTCATCTGAGGAATGATCACTGTGGATTTGATTGCTAAATCAAGGAGTACTCAGTGGACTTTTTATTATTTCCCAAAGTGATGTTGTGCTAATGGCATACTTGCCAACTGTCCCTTTTTCCTGGGACAGTCCCTGCAAATAGGAGCCTGTCCCAGGTAATTTATATTGTCCCTGGAAGTGCCTGTTAATCAGACTGCCCATAAATGTTACTCAGAAGTAGTTCAGTTGAATGGGAGACTTATTCCAACTCTGGCCTACTGTGGCCTTAAGTTTGAAATTCCCTTTTTAATTTCCTGTAATTCTCTCTATATTGAGTAGACCCTATAATCTGATAAGTAGACGAGATTAATTATGTAGAGTGGGCGGAGCTTCAGGGAAGTGGGTGTGGTAATTGATAGCTGTGCTGCAAAGTGTCCCTGGAAATTGTTTTTAAATGTTGGCAACTATGCTATCGGATGAATTATAGTTGAGGCACTGTGCTTTATGCATTTTCTTATACCTGATGATTAGGGCTCATTTACACTTGTAGGTGGGGAGAAGGGGAGGGGGGGGGGTTGTGGCAGTAAAAACACCCAGATGAGTCTCATTTTTACCACCCCCTTCTGCTTCCCCTTAAGCTGCAGAGGCAGCAACTGCCTGGGGTTGTTGAGATGCCACAGCTGCAATGCTTTAATTTGAGGTTGCAGCAGGAATTATACCCCCTGCCACTTTCAGCATACACTTCCGCCTGCCAAATGCAACCCATTCAGGTGAATAGGGCCACACTGCAACCTCTAAGCAACTGTCTGCATTTGCAGTACAGTAGTGCAGCATTTAGGGGATTAAAATAGGTGGTGAGGAAGTGATATATCACCTCCGTATAGCCTGGTAAACACCTCTGAAAAGCAATCCAAAGCAGAGCAGCAGTCCATGCCACAAGTGTAAACAAGCTCTTACTACTAATTCAGTTGTACTTGACAGCAATACGTTTATATACGTTGAGGCTTTGAAGTGGTTTACCGGGTTATGGCTGAATCTATCAGCCATAACACAAGTATTTTTTTCTTCAGCCGAAGGCTGGCTTTCTTATGAAGGCATTCCAAGAGGCTCATTAGCTGCTGGGTCGCTTCCAGCAGCTCACCGGTGTTTCTCAGGCTTACCATTTTCACCAGCTCGAGAAATGATTAGACGGTGCCGCCAGATTGTCCCAGAGGCGATCAAAGACTCAATCATCTATGATTACCTCTATGGCCTTGGAGGACTGGAGCGATGTCACAATGTCACTTACGGTCCAGGGTGGAAGTAAACTATTTTTTTTTAAGCAAAAGACCAAAAAAAACACATTTTTTTTTTAACTTTTGCTTTTAAAGGTAAAGAAGAGATTTGGGGTCTTTTTAACCCCAGAGCTCTCTTATTTCTTTTATAAGGCATGTTTACATTCCCTGTAATAGGAATAAAAGTAATACAAAAAATTATAGGGACAGTGTAAGAATACAAAGTAAAATAAATAAGAAAAAAAAAATTAAAGAACCTCCTTCACTCTGTGCTTGTGTGCAGAAGCGAACACATACGTAAGTAACGCACACATATGTAAACTGTGTTCTCACCACACGTGAGGTATCAGCATGAACGTTAGTGAGAGCAATAATTCTAGTGCTCTGTAACTCTAAACAGATAACTTGTAAAGGTGTTTAAAGAGTCGCCTATGGAGATTTTTAAGTACGGTAGATTGTCGCCATTCTACGAATGTGCGCAATTTTAAAGCGTGACATGTTAGGTATCTTTTTACTGGGTGTAACATCTTTCAAATTTTGTTCTGGCACGCTGCCCAGGTACACCACTACCTTCGCTCCTTGCCGGACCCCTCGTCATTCTCCAGGGATCTCACTCCGTTTGAGGAATATTACATGGGGAGCGGGAGCCTGCCGGGTACGCTGTCCAAATCCTACGGCCTGCTGCTCTCCCCGGGGGAGGACTATGTCCTTACTGGGTTGGGCAAGTGGGAGCGGGATCTTCAGTTACATCTCACCCCGACGCAAACGCCTGAAAGTATACACCCTGGCTTTGAAGACTCCGACCTGCGCGAAATTGCAGGAGTTGAACTATAAAATTCTTACCCGGTGGTACAGGGTTCCCTCTCTCTTAAGCAAAATCTTCCCAGACACGTCGGACCTTTGTTGGAGATGCCGGAGTGAAGTGGGCACGATACTCCATATTTTCTGGTCCTGTCCCCGACTACGCTCCTTCTGGCGAGACGTCCGGGCCCTCTTGGGGGAACTATCGGACCGGGAAATCCCGGATACCCCGGAGTTCTTCCTACTCCAGGTCTCCTCTATGCCGATCTCGAAATGTAAAAAATCGATTATCCCCCACGTTCTGAGTGCAAGAAAGCTTGCATCCCGGTGCTTTGGAAGACGACTAGAGTACCTACTATTAGGGACTGTATGCGCAGGATGGAGGACATCAACAGAATGGAGGACCTCACCCTCACGCAGCATCGCAGGGAACGATACGATAAGATTTGGGGTTTCTGGAATGTCTTCGTACTCTCTGACAAGGGCAGGTCTCTGATGTGCGGTTGATCTCCACCCCGGGAGTACCCGTGGGTTTGTCCATGCGGGGAGTTTCCCCCTCTGTCCCCCCCCCCGTCCCAATTCCTTCGCCATCCTTCTTTGTTTTCTCTGTGTGTCGCCCAGTCTCGGGCTCTGTTCTCGCTTATTTTTCCCATCTTTTAGTTAAAATCGGGGATCGACGGCCGGGAAAGGTTTTTTCTCTCTCCATGATACAGCTTTTCCACATGTCTGTAACGGTGCCTGGCTATCTGTGATTCCGGTTGGATATGACTGCACCTTCCCCGGCACCGGGGATGGGTTCTATGATTATGCCAGGACCTTCATTGTTCTTCGATCTGATATTATAGTTTGCTTCTCCTTTTGATGCTATGTTTGCTACATATGTCTGTATAGTACGTATCACAGATTGTTTCTCGACTGTTGTTCCTTTTCTACAAATAAAATATTTGAAAAAAAAAAAACATCTTTCAAATTTTACAAAAGCATTGCGGCACCTATTGTGTTTTGTTTTTTGTAATTCATTAACCACATCATTGTCCGCCAGCCACTAGCGATCTCCCGCAGGAGAGGGAGAAAGACAGACGGCTGATGTAAACAAAGCCGTCTGTCATTTTCAATTTTCACTAAAGTAATCACAGAGGCTATGCGATCCTGCTATGTAGTATCGTATGTCTCTGTGATTACACCACAAGCCACGCCCCCCCACAGTTAGAATCACGCCCCTAGGGACATACTTAACCCCTTGATCACCATTAAAGTTAACCCCTTCCCTGCCAGTGTCATTTTTACAGAAACAGTGCATATTTATAGCACTCATTACTGTAGTAATGTCACTGGTACTCCCAAAAGTGTCAAAAATGTCAGTCAGGGGTCCGATCTGTCCACCACAATGTCGCAGTCCCACAAAAAAAATCGCAGATCGCCGCCATTATAAATTTTAGAAAAAAATAAATAATAATGACGTAAATCTTTCCCGTAGTTAGTAAACGCAATAACTTTTGCACAAACCAATCAAAATCGCTTATTGAGATTTTTTATTTTTTTTTTACCAAAAATATGTAGCAGAAAACAAATTGGCCTAAAATGTTAAAAATTTTGATTTTTACATTTTTTTTGAGAATTTCATAGAAAAAATGTGAAAAATATTGTTATTTTTTCAAAATTGTCGCTCTTTTTTTTGTTTATAGCACAAAAAATGAAAATCGCACAGGAGATCAAATACCACCAAAAGAAAGTTCTGTTTGTGGGAAAAAAAGGACATCGATTTCATTTGGCTACAGCGTCGCACAACCGCGCAATTGTCCGGTAAAGTCACGCAGTGCCGAATCGCAAAATAGGGCCTGGTCTTTGAGCAGCCAAATCCTCTGGGGCTAAAGTGGTTAACCACTTGCCTACAGTACACTTTCACCCCCTTCCTGCCCAGACCGATTTTCAGCTTTCAGCGCTCTCACACTTTGACTGAGAATTACTCAGTCATGCAACACTGTACCCATACAAAAATTGTGTCCTTTTTTTCACACAAATAGAGCTTTCTTTTGATGGTATTTGATCAATACTGGGGTTTTTATTTTTTGTGCTATAAATAAAAAAAGACGAAAAAACGCATTTTTCTTTGTTTCTGTCATAAAATTTTGCAAATTAGTCATTTTTCTTCACAAATTTTGGCCAAAATTTATACTGCTACTTATCTTTGGTAAAAAAAAAAACCAAGTAAGTGTATATTATTTGGTCTTTGTGAAAGTTATAGAGTCCACAAGCTATGGTGCGAATCATTGAAAATTGATCACACTTGATCACACCTGATGTACTGAAGGCCTATCTCATTTCTTGAGACACTAAAAAGTCAGGAAAGAACAAATACCCCCCAAATGACCCCTTTTTGGAAAGTAGACATTCCAAGGTATTTAATAAGGGGCATGGTGAGTTTTTTGAAGTTGTAATTTTTTCCCACAATGCTTTGCAAAATGAAGATTTTTTTTTTTTTTTTTACAAATTGCCGTATTAACGGGTTATTTCTCTCACACAGCACATGTATACTTGCAACTATACCCCAAAACACATTCTACTACTCCTCCTGAGTATGGCGATACCACATGTGTGAGACTTTTTCACAGCCTGGCCACATACAGAGGCCTAACATCCAAGTAGCAGCGTCCGGCATTCTAGGAGCATAAATTACACATATAATTTCCTGACAACCTATCGTACTTTTGAAGGCCCTGGAGCACCAGGACAATGGAAACCCCCATAAAATGACCCCATTTTGGAAAGCAAACAGCCCAACGTATAATTTTTGAGGCATAATGAGTCTTTTGAATATGTCATTTTTTTCCACAAGTTTTTGGAAAATGTGGAAAGAAAATGAAAACACATTTTTTTTACACAAAGCTGTCCATTTATGCAATATTTCTAACACATAGCATGTACATAGCAAAAATTGCCCCCCAAAATACATTCTGCTATTCCTCCTGAGTATGGCGATACCACATGTGTAACACTTTTTCACAGCCTGGCCACATACATAGGCCTAACATCCAAGTAGCGCTTTACACAAAGTTGTCCATTTATCCACTTTAAGACTGGGCCTATTTTTTTACACTTGGTGTTTACAAGCTAAAATCATTTTTTTTGCTAGAAAACTATTTGGAACCCCCAAACATTATATATATATATATTTTTTTTAGCAGAGACCCTAGAGAATAAAATGGAGATCGTTGCAATAATTTTTATCACACCATATTTGCGCAGCAGTCTTCCAAATGCTATTTTTTTGAAAAAATTCACTTTTTTGAACTAAAAAATAAGAAAACAGTAAATTTAGCCCAATTTTTTTCCATAATGTGAAAGATAATGTTACGCCGAGTAATTAGATACCCAACATGTCATGCTTCAAAATTGCGCATGCTCACAGAATGGCGCCAAACATTGGTACTTAGAAATCCCCATAGGCAACAATTTAAAAATTTCTGCAGGTTACTAGCTTAGAGTTACAGAGGAGGTCTAGGGCTCAAATTATTGCTCTCGCTCTAACGATCGCAGTGATACCTCACATGTATGGTTTGAACACCGTTTACATATTTTGGCGGGACTTGCGTATGCGTTTGCTTCTGCGCGCGAGCTAACGGGGACAGGGCGCTTTAATTTTTTTTTTTTCCATTTTATTTTATTTATTATTTTTTTATTTTTACACAGTTTAAAAAAAAAATGTTTTGATCATTTTTATTCCTATTACAAGGAATGTAAACATCCCTTGTAATAGAAATAGGCATGACAGGTCCTCTTTATTGTGAGATCTGGGGTCAAAAAGACCTCACACCTCACAACTACACTAAAAAAGAAAAAAAAAATTGTTGAAAGAGGAAAAAAAAAAAGAAAAGAAAAAAAGCGGCCCTTTAAACCGGTTGCTAGGCAACGTCTTTTGACGTAGCTCCGGTCCTCCAAGACCATAGAGTCGAGTGAGGGCCATCTTGCCCTCACTCGACTTCCTGTCTCTGAGGATCTGGGACCGGATAGTTTTCCCCGCTGCCAGCGGGTCCGGTAAGCTGGGAAAACGTCTGGGACGCGGCAGGAGGGGGGGGGGGGCACCTCTTCCCCTGCACCATAAGGGTAATTCCACGGCGAATCCGCCACTGGGACCACCCTTATCTGAAAGCCGACCGCCCGCCGTTTCAAAAAATACCAGGGTTATGGGGGCTATCTGCTGCCATAACCCCAGTATTTAGCTTTTAATGGCCGACTCATATAGTCGTTAGGCGGTCAGTAAGTGATTGCATGTATATGGCAAACAGGTGACGATGACTGATGGGGTGACAGGTGATGATGACTGATGGGGTGACAGGTGACGATGACTGATGGGGTGACAGGTGACGATAATTGATGAGGTGACAGGTGATGATAATTGATGAGGTGACAGGTGACGATGATTGATGAGGTGACAAGTGACGATGATTGATGGGGTGACAGATGACAATCACTGACGGGGTGACAAGTGACGATGATTGATGGGGTGACAGGTGATGATCACTGATGGGGTGACAAGTGACGATGATTGATAGGGTGACAGGTGATGATCACTGATGGGGTGACAGATGACGATGACTGATGGGGTGACAGGTGACGGTGATTGATGGGGTGACAGGTGACGGGCGATGGTCACCGATGGGTGACAGGTGACGGGCGATGGTGCACGGCGGTACTGATGGCAGTCTCTGGTGAACGGTGAACTTTAGGCTATGTCCACATGTGAGCGTAGCGATCATGGGCAGAATCACTGCGATTCTGCCCGCGATTCAGAAATCATTGCAAATCGCGGGATGCCTGTGCGTTGCCCCTGATTTGCAATAGCACCCCAAACGCTGTGCGATGTTGCTGCGATTTCCGCCTGCCGAATCGAGGTAACATCACGCAAACAACGCATGACGCCCCAAAGAAGCTCTTGTACCTTTATTGGGCGTCATGCGATGTTTGCGCGATGTTACCGCGATTCGGCAGGCGGAAATGGCGGCAACATCGCACAGCGTTTGGGGTGCTATTGCAAAAAACGGGCATCGCACAGGCGTCCCGCAATTTGCAATGATTTCCGGATCGCGGGCAGAATCGCGGTGATTCTGCCTGCGATCGCTACACTCACATGTGAACGTAGCCTTATGGGTGTCAATTTCTGGGCACTGATGAGGTGACTGTTGGGTGACAGGTGACATGGGGGGGGGGGCTGAGGACTTTGTTTGCTGCACAAATACCATGTGACATAAAAAATTGCAACAATCGCAATTTTATTCCCTAGGCTCTGTGTTAAAAAAAAAAAAAAGTATAATGTTTGGGGGTTATATAAGTAATTTTCTAGCAAAAAATACAGATTTAAACTTGTAAATAAAAAGTGCCAGAAAAAGCCCGGTCTTAACCACTTTACCACCGGAGGATTTTGCTGTCTTCCGTCCAGGCCACTTTTTGCGATTCGGCGCTGTGCGACTTCAACTGACAATTGCGCGGTCGTGCGACGCCGTACCCAAACGAAATTTACGTCCTTTTTTTCCCACAAACAGAGCTTTCTTTTGGTGGTATTTGATCACCTGTGCGATTTTTACTTTTTGCGCTATAAACAAAAAAAGAGCGTTTATTTTGAAAAAATAACAATATTTTTAACATTTTTTTATATGAAATTCCCCCCAAAAAAGATGTAAAAACCAATTTTTTTAAAAATTTTTGGCCAATTTGTTTTATGCTACATATGTTTGGTAAAAAAAATCGCAATAAGCGTATTTTGATTGGTTTGCGCAAAAGTTATTGCGTTTACTAACAAAGGGAAAGATTTCTGTCATTTTTGGTGTTTTTTTTTTAACGCGTAATGGCGGCAATCTGCGATTTTTTTTGCGGGACTGCGACATTGCGGCGGACAGACCGGACCCCTGACTGACATTTTTGACACTTTTGGGGGTACCAGTGACATTACTGCAGTAATCAGTGCTATAAATATGCACTGTTACTGTAAAAATGACACTGGCAGGGAAGGGGTTAATTTTATTGGAGAGGGAGGGGTTAATGTATGCCTGGTGCTTACTGACGTGTAGGGGGGGAGGTGACTGAGTGAGTCATGGACAGATCGGATGTCCAGCTATGCTGAACAGTCCGATCTGTCACTCCCTGTCACTATGGAGATCCAGACTAGATCCCCGACGATCGGGTAAGAGCAGCGGCAATCGCCGCTGCTCCTCCCCTGGCCCGACTCCCGCTGTGAATGAAAACAGCGGGAGCGAGCCTCCGGCGGCGCGCAAGCGCCGCCCAGAAGGGGGAGTGTCCAATCACGTTAATACTACGTGACTGGACGATAACGAACCACTCTGCCGCAGTAGTATTACTGTGAGCGGTTGTAGAGTGGTTAAAGTGGTAAAACATACTGTGATACCTTTTATTAATAATTATGTCTTTTAACATACAGTATATATACACAGTAAAATTACTATGCAATAAAATGTTATCAATTCATGACATACAGATATGTGTAATGGAAGCTGCACTGTGGGGGGACATACTAAAACATTTAATGTGAAAATGGCTTAATGTAGCTTAATGTGTAATAAAGTGCCTAAACCATAACCAATTGCCCTGAAACTTTGCACAGACTACGTTTTTAACTTTCCTAATACATCCTAGAAGTTTCATGTATTTTGGTCTTCCAGGAGGCAAAAAAGGGACATTAAGCTTGTTTTTTGGGGAGCTTAATGTGGCTTAACGTACAAAAAAGAGCTTAGATGTGAAGCAATTTTCCCCACACTTGGCACAATAGAAGAGTCTATCTATTCCAACATATTCTGAAAATTTCAGATCATTTGGTATTAATTATAATTTTTTTTACAATACTAAAACGTTTAATGTCCACAGCTTAATGTGAAAAGAGCTTAACGTACCATAATGTGCCTAAACCTCAACCAATTGTATTGGAACTTTGCACAGCCCAAGTTATGCGGCTTAATGTGAAAAGAGCTTAATGTACCATAATGTGCCTAAACCTCAACCAATTGTATTGAAACTTTGCACAGCCCAAGTTCTGCACTTCCCAAAGCTATCCTGGAGGTTTCATCGATTTTGGTCTCCCACATGGAAAACTTGGGACATTAAGCTTTTTTTTTTGGGGAGCTTAATGTGGCTTAACGTACAAAAAAGAGCTTAGATGTGAACCAATTTCCCCCAAACTTGGCACAATAGAAGAGTCTTTCTATTCCAACATATTCTGAAAATTTCAGATCATTTGGTAAATCACACCAAAAGTTATTCACATGAAGCAATTTTTTTTACAATACTAAAACGTTTAATGTAAACAGCTTAATGTGAAAAGAGCTTAACGTACCATAATGTGCCTAAACCTCAACCAATTGTCTTGAAACTTTGTACAGCCCAAGTTCTGCACTTCCCAATGCTATCCTGGGGGTTTCATTGATTTTGGTCTCCCATGTGGAAAACTGGGGACATTAAGCTCTTTTTTTGGGGAGCTTAATGTAGTTTAACGTACAAAAAAGAGCTTAGATGTGAACCAATTTCCCCCAAACTTGGAACAATAAAAGAGTCTCTCTATTCCAACATATTCTGAAAATTTCAGATCATTTGGTAAATCACACCAAAAGTTATTCACATTAAGCTATTTTTTAGAAGACTAAAACGTTTAATGTCCACAGCTTAACCACTTGCCTACAGTGCACTTTCACCCCCTTCCTGCCCAGACTGATTTTCAGCTTTCAGCGCTCTCACACTTTGAATGACAATTACTCAGTCATGCAACACTGTACCCATAGAAAATTTGTGTCCTTTTTTTCACACAAATAGAGCTTTATTTTGATGGTATTTAATCACTACTGGGTTTTTTATTTTTTGTGCTATAAATAAAAAAAGACTGAAAATATTGTGAAAAAACGCATTTTTCTTTGTTTCTGTCATAAAATTTAGCAAATGAGTAATTTTTCTTCACAAATTTTGGCCAAAATTTATACTGCTACTTATCTTTGGTAAAAATAACCCAAATAAGTATATATTATTTGGTCTTTGTGAAAGTTATAGAGTCCACAATTATGGTGCTAATCATTGAAAATTTTTTTTTTATTTTTTTTTTAATATATTTTTTTATTGAATTCTATACGAGTTATACAAACATGAAGTAGAAAAGAACAAAGGGGGAGTCTCCCCAAATTATATACAGTTAAGCAATCCCTGCTTGTCATAACTAGAACCAATGCAAAAAAGAAAAAAAAAAAAAAAAACATACGAATATAATTTACCTACAAGAATCAATATTTCTGGGATTGTTAGATATTTTAGTCCAGTTGTTTAAGCGGGGGCTCTCCAGTAGAGAGGGGAAGGAAAGGAAGGAAGAGAGAAAGAGAAAAAAAAAAAAAAAAGGGAAAGTGGGGGGGTCCCTTGGTGTTTTGGTGTTTCACCAGTCTAGGCGTTCTAGCCTAGAGAGGCCTCTGCCATATATGAGGCGTATATGTTAGTGTGGGTGAATGTTAACCAACATGACCAAATCTTACGTGCCAGGGGTGCCTGACCTCGAAGATCCAATGTCATGTCTTCCAGATAGTAGATACGGTCAACTGCCCGCAACCATTGAGGTATCGAGGGAACTGTAGACTGTTTCCAGTATTTTGGGATTAATGCTTTGGCTGCATTTAAAAGGTAAGGGGTAATAGACTTTCGATACTGGGCCGGAGGTAGTTTAGTGTCATGGAATAAGACAGACAACGGATCCCTAGCAATAGGTAAACCCTGAATTTTTTCAATTAAAGACAATACGCTAGTCCAGAAGGGTCGAATTGCTGGGCAGAACCACCATATATGTGCGTGCGTAGCTCTATGCCCACAACCTCTCCAGCAAACAGCCGAGAGAGATGGTGTCATCCTCTGTAGCTTGGCGGGGGAGTAGTGCCATCTAGTGAGAAACTTATAATTGGCTTCTGTTGTCCGCGCCGATGTTCCTGAGCTATGAGACAATTGAAGAATAACCTCCTCCTGTGTCGGCGAAAAAGTGCACTTAAAGTCTAGTTGCCACTGTTTCATAAAGTGTGGGGTGGAATTAGGGCCTAGTGCGTCCAATGACTTATAAAACTTAGATAATAAACCTTTACCTGATTCAGGGCGTACTAGAATTTGTTCAATCGGATTCAGGGAGTGTATGTTGCGTAATGGGTGAGGCAGTTTTTTCACGAATTGCTGAAGTTGGTGGTATTTCCAGCAATCCATAAATGTCTTTGGTGATGCCTGGCATATTTTAGAGAATGGGAGTATTCCTTCCATCCCCGTTATATGATGCAACAGCGTGGCGTTGGCCTGTGGTAGCCACTGGGAGAAAGAGTGGTCTTTATGACCAGGCGGGAAGAGGCTATGGCCTAAAATCGGCATAAGCGGTGAATTATATGGAATTTTATGGAGCCTATGTAGCCGATCCCAGACGCGAAAAACCGAACTGGTTAAAGGCGAGATAGTGTCAGCAAAATTTCTAGTCTCTGGAGGTATCCAAAGTTGAGGATATAATGATGTATTTGCCAGCTTGTGCTCCAGCTGAACCCAGAGCTTTTCCTCTGTATGAAATTTCCAGTCGGCTATCCGAACCAGGGAGACGGCGTTCAGATATCTCCCAAAGTCCGGCACCGCCAACCCCCCCCGGCTTTTGTCCCGCGATAATAGCGAGAGCGCAAGCCGAGGGTGTGATCGGCGCCACACGTATGCTCTAACCAGAGAGTTCAAAGTCCTCACCAAATTGACGGGTATATTAAACGGGAGCATTTGAAACATGAAGAGCACCCTGGGCAGCACATTCATCTTGACAACATTCACCCTCCCTATCCAAGAGGTGGCTAGATGATGCCAATTCGCAAAGTTAGCTCTAATTGTGTTAAGTAAGGGAATATAATTTGCTCGTGCTAGATCCTCCACCTGGGCAGTAATGTGTACCCCTAAGTATTTAAAAGAGTAGGGTTGCCATATAAAGGGGAAAGCTGGGCTAATGTCATGTGCCATTGCCGGGGCAATTGTAACGTTTAGGATTTCCGACTTCGTTAGATTGATTTTGAAGTTAGACAGAGCACTATATCTATCAAATTCAGAAAGAAGATTAGGCAGGGATATCATAGGTTGTTGTACAAAAAAAAGAACATCGTCCGCATAAGCCGCGTATTTGTGTTGCATAGACCCGACCGTGATACCATGAATCGAGGGGTTTGCTTGAATTCTAGCCAGAAAAGGTTCCAAAGATAAAACAAAAAGTATAGGGGAGAGCGGGCAGCCCTGTCTGGTCCCATTAGAGAGCTTAATTGATTCGCTGAGGATACCATTAACCTTAATCTGAGCAGTAGGGGATTTATATAACGCATTAATCAAACGACACAGGCGGGGGCCTAGACCAAACGCCTGTAGTGTCGCCATCAGGAACTCCCAGTCCACCCTGTCGAACGCTTTTTCAGCATCCGTGGAAAGCAACAGGGTGGGCTGGGAGTGCTGGCGAACAAAAGATAAAAGTGAAATTGTGCGTGACACATTGTCCCTCACCTCACGACCAGGGATGAAACCCGTTTGACTGTTAGCGATACTAGCGGGTAAAAAGGGGAGCAATCTGTTGGCGATTACCTTGGCATATAGTTTAACATCAACATTTAACAAAGAAATGGGACGATAACTAGAACATAAAGAGGGGTCTTTACCCTCTTTCGGGATTAATGTAACATATGCATGCAAAGTCTCCGGGCGCAAAGAAGAGTCTGCCAGAATAGAATTAGCATAGGAGGCCAGGTGAGGGAGCAAGGTTTCGGTATATTGTTTATAGTAAAAGGCCGAGAGGCCATCAGGGCCCGGGGCCTTCCCCATTGGGGTAGAGATTAAAGCAATTCGAAGTTCTTCCACCGAGATTTCATCCTCCAGAGAATTAACTTTCTCTGGTGGGATAGAAGGGAGATTGGCACTAGCAAGATATTCTGACATCAATGATCTACGCTTTTCTGGATCCGAGATGGCTTTCGGAACAGAATAGAGATTTAAATAGAATTTGTGAAATTCGGCCGCGATGGAGGTGGAGTCGTGCGCCAGGGAGTCATCATGTCGCTTGATTTTAGGAATATAAGAGGCTACTTTTTGTTGTTGCAAGGACCGTGCAAGGTGTCGGCCAGGTTTATCACCCCATTCGTATATCCTTTGGGACACCTTGCGATATGTGGCCTTGTTTTGTGAATGAAATAGGGCCTTAAGCTCCTCCCGTTTTTCAGTCAGTAACTGTAAGGTAGAAATAGCAAGGGAGGCCTTATGAGAGCGTTCGAGAACCTGTATTTCAGCAACAAGAGTTCTTTGAGATGATACGCGCTCTTTCTTCTTCCTTGCTCCTAATTCTATTAGTTTACCTCTAATATAGGCCTTATGGGCCTCCCAGCGAACAGCAGTATTGACCTCCGGCAAGGAATTATCCACAAAAAAGTTATCTAGTTCTTTACCTATATTTTGTTTGTCCACAGGGCTCACAATTAGGGAATCATTTAACTTCCATGTGGATTTTTTATAATGGAGAGAAGGAAGCTTCAAGGTCAAACAAATAGGGGAATGATCCGAAATAGAAGATGAAGCAATAGTGACAGAGTCAACTAGTTCGAGGTGGAAGTGGTCCACCAAGAAATAGTCAAGTCTTGAATAGAAGTTATGTGTTTTGGAGAAGTACGAGTAATCCCTATCTGAAGGATGGAAAACACGCCAAGCATCTATTAATTGAAACTCATGCAATTGTGTACGCAAATAGTTTAACCGTTTATATGAGATATAAGACTTACCCGAGGAGGTATCCAGCAAGGGGTCCATAGGGACGTTGAAATCGCCTGCCACCACTAATATTCCGTCAGCAAATTCCTGGAACCTGCGCAGGGTGGTCGTTAAATAAGACACTTGATCTTGATTAGGAGCATAAATATTTGCAAAAGAGACAACAGTGCCGCCCAGGGTACCCTTCAGAAACAAATAACGCCCGAATTTATCAGCTACCATTTGTGTGAGTTTAAAGGGTGAGCCTTTACGGAACCCTATGGCGACTCCCTTGGAGTTACGAATATCCGAAAGGCTATAGTACCAAGTAGGGTACGTGGGGGTGGTCAATTTAAGATTTGAAGTGTGGGTGATATGGGTCTCCTGCAGGAACACTACTTCTCCTTTCAGCGCATTCAGTTCTCTATATAAGCAATGCCGTTTAGCTGGAGTATGAAGCCCCCTTACATTATAGGATAGGTATGTCACCTTCCACATTGAGATCTAAACCGGATATATGCTAATATCCACACCTAGACTGGTGTACACCAAGGGGGGGGAAAGGAACAATTGGAAAGATAAGAGAAGAAAAACAAACAAAAAAAAAAAAAAGATCGAGGAAAAAAGGTTGTCGCCATCGCGACAATATGTTGGTGAGGAACACTCACCAAAGAGCGGAAAAACGGCGATCTCTCAGCCGCTAATCATTGAAAATTGATCACACTTGATCACACCTGATGTACTGAAGGCCTATCTCATTTCTTGAGACAAAAGTCAGGAAAGTACAAATACCCCCCAAATGACCCCTTTTTGGAAAGTAGATATTCCAAGGTATTTAATAAGGGGCATGGTGAGTTTTTTGAAGTTGTAATTTTTTCCCACAACTCTTTGCAAAATGAAGATTTATTTTTTTACAAATTGACGTATTAACAGGTTATTTCTCTCACACCGCATATGTATACTTGCAACTACACCCCAAAACACATTCTACTACTCCTCCTGAGTATGGCGATACCACATGTGTGAGACTTTTTCACAGCCTGGCCACATACAGAGGCCTAACATCCAAGTAGCAGCGTCCGGCATTCTAGGAGCACAAATTACACATATAATTTCCTGACAACCTGTCACACTTTTGAAGGCCCTGGAGCACCAGGACAATGGAAACCCCCATAAAACGACCCCATTTTGGAAAGCAAACAGCCCAACGTATAATTTTTGAGGCATAATGAGTCTTTTGAATATGTCATTTTTTTCCACAAGTTTTTGGAAAATGTGGAAAGAAAATGAAAACACATTTTTTTTACACAAAGCTGTCCATTTATGCAATATTTCTAACACATAGCATGTACATAGCAAAAATTGCACCACAAAATAAATTCTGCTATTCCTCCTGAGTATGGCGATACCACATGTGTAACACTTTTACACAGCCTAGCCACATACAGAGGCCTAACATCCAAGTAGCACTTTTCACAAAGTTGTCCATTTATCCACTTTAAGACTGGGCCTATTTTTGACACTTGGTGTTTACAAGCTAAAATCATTTTTACAACCCCCAAACATTATATATTTTTTTTTAGCAGAGACCCTAGAGAATAAAATGGAGATCGTTGCAATATTTTTTATCACACCATATTTGCACAGCAGTCTTCCAAATGCAATTTTTTTGAAAAAAATTCACTTTTTTGAACTAAAAAATTAGAAAACAGTAAATTTAGCCCAATTTTTTTCCATAATGTGAAAGATAATGTTACGCCGAGTAATTAGATACCCAACATGTCATGCTTCAAAATTGCGCATGCTCACAGAATGGCGCCAAACATTGGTACTTAAAAATCCCCAATTTAAAAATTTCTGCAGGTTACCAGCTTAGAGTTACAGAGGAGGTCTAGGGCTCAAATTATTGCTCTCGCTCTAACGATCGCGGAGATACCTCACATGTATGGTTTGAACACCGTTTACATATGTGGGCGGGACTTGCGTACGCGTTTGCTTCTGCGCGCGAGCTAACGGGGACAGGGCACTTTAAATTTTTTTTTTTCCTATTTATTTTATTTATTATTTTTTTTATTTTTACACAGTTTAAAAAAAATGTTTTGATCATTTATATTCCTATTACAAGGAATGTAAACATCCCTTGTAATAGAAATAGGCATGACAGATCCTCTTTATTGTGAGATCGGGGGTCAAAAAGACCTCACACCTCACAACTACACTAAAAAAGAAAAAAAAATTGTTGAAAAAGGAAAAAAAAAAGCGGCCCTTTAAACCGGTTGCTAGGCAACGACTTTTGACGTAGCTCCGGTCTTCCAAGACCATAGAGTCGAGAGAGGGCCATCTTGCCCTCACTCGTCTTCCTGTCTCTGAGGATCCAGGACCGGATAGTTTTCCCCGCTGCCGGCGGGTCCTGTAAGCTGGGAAAACGTCTGGGACGCGGCGGGAGGGGGGGTTACCTCTTCCCCTGCACCGTAAGGGTAATTCCGCGGCTAATCCGCCACTGGGACCACCCTTATCTGAAAGCCGACCGCCCGTTGTTTAAAAAAATACCGGGGTTATGGCAGCTATCTGCTGCCATAACCCCAGTATTTAGCTTTTAATGGCCGACACATATAGTCGTTAGGCGGTCGGTAAGTAGTTGCATGTATATGACAAACAGGTGACGATGACTGATGGGGTGACAGGTGACGATGACTGATGGGGTGACAGGTGACGATGACTGATGGGGTGACAGGTGACAATGACTGATGGGGTGACAGGTGACGATGACTGATGGGGTGACAGGTGACGATGACTGATGGGGTGACAGGTGACGATGATTGATGAGGTGACAGATGACGATGATTGATGAGGTGACAAGTGACGATGATTGATGGGGTGACAGGTGACGATGACTGATGGGGTGACAGGTGACGATGATTGATGAGGTGACAGATGACGATGATTGATGAGGTGACAAGTGACGATGATTGATGGGGTCACAGATGACAATCACTGACGGGGTGACAAGTGACGATGATTAATTATAATTGTGATCGGCTGTGTCATTGGAACACAGCAGATCACGTGGGAAACAGCCATGCCCATTGGCTGTTTCCCCCCTGCTGGTGACGGGGTGTGTCCCGGGGACACGCCGACAACGGCAGTGCAGGGTGGCATTTTTTTCACATTAAGCTGTGGACATTAAACATTTTAGTATTGTAAAAAAATAGCTTAATGTAAATAATTTTTGGTGTGATTTACCAAATGATCTGACATTTTCAGAATATGTTGGAATAGATAGACTCTTCTATTGTGCCAAGTTTGGGGGAAATTGGTTTACATCTAAGCTCTTTTTTGTACGTTAAGCCACATTAAGCTCCCCCAAAAAAAAGAGCTTAATGTCCCCAGTTTTCCATGTGGGAGACCAAAAACAATGAAACCTCCAGGATAGCTTTGGGAAGTGCAGAACTGGGGCTGTGCAAAGTTTCAAGACAATTGGTTGAGGTTTAGGCACATTTTGGTACATTAAGCTCTTTTCACATTAAGCTGTGGACATTAAACGTTTTAGTCTTGTAAAAAAAAATACCTTAATGTGAATAACTTATGGTGGGATTTACCAAATGATCTGAAACCTTCAGAATATGTTGGAATAGATAGACTCTTCTATTGTGCCAAGTTTGGGGGAAATTGGTTCACATCTAAGCTCTTCTTTGTATGTTAAGCCACATTAAGCTCCGAAAAAAAGAGCTTAATGTCCCCAGAACTGGGGCTGTGCAGTTTCAAGACAATTGGTTGAGGTTTAGGCACATTATGGTACCTTAAGCTCTTTTCACATTAAGCTGTGGACATTAAACGTTTTAGTATTGTAAAAAAATAGCTTAATGTAAATAACTTTTGGTGTGATTTACCAAATGATCTGACATTTTCAGAATATGTTGGAATAGATAGACTCTTCTATTGTGCCAAGTTTGGGGGAAAATGGTTCACATCTAAGCTCTTCTTTGTACGTTAAGCCACATTAAGCTCCCCAAAAAAAGAGCTTAATGTCCCCAGTTTTCCATGTGGGAGACCAAAAACAATGAAACCTCCAGGATAGCTTTGGGAAGTGCAGAACTTGGGCTGTACAAAGTTTCAAGACAATTGGTTGAGTTTTAGGCACATTTTGGTACATTAAGCTCTTTTCACATTAAGCTGTGGACATTAAACGTTTTAGTCTTGTAAAAAAATAGCTTAATGTGAATAACTTATGGTGTGATTTACCAAATGATCTGAAATCTTCAGAATATGTTGGAATAGATAGACTCTTCTATTGTGCCAAGTTTGGGGGAAATTGGTTCACATCTAAGCTCTTCTTTGTACGTTAAGCCACATTAAGCTCCCAAAAAAATGTCCCCAGTTTTCCATGTGGGGGACAAAAATTGATGAAACCTCCAGGATAGCTTAGGGAATAGGGATGATCGAACAGTTCGGGTCCACCATCGGTTCGGCCCGAACATTGGGTGTTCGAGGTTCGGCCGAATTTAGAACTTTTTGCCCAAAAAGTTCGGAATTCGGCAACCAGAACCGACCAAAATGCAATGCTTCAGGAAATGGGCTTTAAAAGCCCGTGATTGGACCAGAACCACTAGCAAAAGCCAATTGAGGGGGCAGGAGAATGCTAGGAATGTGATTGGAGTGACTAGGGGGTCCCTAGACCAATCATTAGTGAATACGCCCCCCAGTATATAAGATAGCCCCGCCATATTCCTAGCATTGTTATACTGGACATGGAAGAGAGTGGAAGCAGTTCTGTTAATTTTACTTTAAAAGTGTCATTTAGCATTTATTAGTGTGAGGAAAGGGATATCTAGTGTAGTTAGAGTGCTCCTTTACACTTAAGTTAGCTTCAAAAATTTAGTTTTTGTAGGGAAAGTGTTAAGTGTAAGGGGACCGTAGTGTAGTGTAGGGTTAACTGACAGTGACTGTTATGGAAGGGTGACAAAACCCTTCCATAGCAGGGTGACCGCTATAGAGAAATGATCATTTCTCTGAGTTGCTTCGGGACAGGAATATGGCTTCTCACCAGCCAAGCATTTTTCATGCTGCAGGGGCTGCCACTGCCAGTGCTTTTTTGAGGACATGTTTGATGTCAGACATGACATCTGAACATGTGTATAGGGGGTATATATACACATATATGTCTGTATATATATCCCTAGACATATATAGGTGTGATAGTAGCAGAAATATATGCTTGCGCTAATGAAATCATTTACAATAATATATTTCTGCTACTATCACACCTATATATGGCTAGGTGTCTATATACATATAATTATGTGTGTATATATACCACTATACACAAGTTCAGATGTTTTGCCTGCCTCAAAAGAACCCCAAAAAATGCCAAAAAAAACGCTAGCGTAAAAAAAAATGCCCAGGTGTGTTTTTGCTGGCATTTTTTGGGGGTTTTTGGAGACAGGCAAAACATCAGAACTTGTGTATAGTGGTGTATATACACACATACATATATTTATATACACACCTAGACATATATAGGTGTGATAGTAGCAGAAATATATGCTTGCGCTAATGAAATCATTTACAGTAATATATTTCTGCTACTATCACACCTATATATGTCTAGGTGTGTATATAAATATAATTATGTGTGTATATATACCACTATACACAAGTTCAGATGTTTTGCCTGCCTCAAAAGAACCCCAAAAAATGCCAAAAAAAACGCTAGCGTCAAAAAAAAAATGCCCAGGTGTGTTTTTGCTGGCATTTTTTGGGAGTTTTTGGAGGCAGGCAAAACATCAGAACTTGTGCACAGTACCACTATACACAAGTTCAGATGTTTTTCCTGACTGCAAAGAACCCCCCAGACACAAAATCACACAAAAAAAGTTCTTAAAAATTGTCATTTTTGATAAAAAAGCCAATTATTGAAAAAAAATTTTAAAAAAAGAGATTTTTTGATTTTTACTTTGGATTTCAGATCTGGGGGGTCTAAAAAGTGTACATGTGAAGTTTCAGCTCTGTAGCATATCCAGAACCATAAAAAAAGATTGTTTGTATTAGAACACTTTCAGCTCAGGGGGTTAGCTTCTCTTCTCTGTTTTCACACCTTGCCGGTTTCAAAGCAGGCATTTTTTTGGGTTCTTTGCAGTCCGGAAAAACATCTGAACTTGTGTATAGTGGTACTGTGCACAAGTTCTGATGTTTTGCCTGCCTCCAAAAACCCCCAAAAAATGCCAGCAAAAACACACCTGGGCATTTTTTTTTTGACGCTAGCGTTTTTTTTGGCATTTTTTGGGGTTCTTTTGAGGCAGGCAAAACATCTGAACTTGTGTATAGTGGTGTATATACACACATACATATATTTATATACACACCTAGACATATATAGGTGTGATAGTAGCAGAAATATATGCTTGCGCTAATGAAATAATTTACAGTAATATATTTCTGCTACTATCACACCTATATATGGCTAGGTGTCTATATACATATAATTATGTGTGTATATATACCACTAAACACAAGTTCAGATGTTTTGCCTGCCTCAAAAGGTCAAAATTTTTTTTTTTTTATTAACTTTTTCAATAATTGGCTTTTTTTTATCAAAAATGACAATTTTTAAGACCTTTTTTTGTGTGATTTTGTGTCTGGGGGGTCTAAAAGGTGTACCTGTGAAGTTTCAGCTCTGTAGCATGTCCAGAACCAGAAAAAAAGATCATATAGGTGTAAAAGGAGGGTCCCACATCCCTGTTCTACTGAAAAATTATCTTTTTTTTCATGGTTCTGGACATGCTACAGAGCTGAAACTTCACATGTACACTTTTTAGACCCCCCAGATACTAAATCCAAAGTCAAAATCAAAAAATCTCTCTCTCTTTTTTTTTTTTTCAATAATTGTCTTTTTTATCAAAAATTACAATTTTTTAAGAACTTTTTTTGTGTGATTAATAGTTAATGGGGCATGACCCAGAACCCTAGGGACTTTTTAGGGGCATTTATTGGGTTTTAGGGCTTAAAAATTGTGTTTTTTGATTACCGAAGTTCGTTTCCCATTGATTTCAATGGGGTTCTGAAATCCGGGCCGAACTTTCGGGAAGTTCAGATGTTCTGGCCGAACCAAACTTTTCAAAAGTTCGATCATCCCTATTAGGGAAGTGCAGAACTTGAGCTGAGCAAAGTTTCAAGACAATTGTTTGAGGTTTAGGCACATTTTGGTACGTTGAGCTCTTTTCACATTAAGCCACGTGTTTTTATGATTGCAAAATAGAGCTTAATGTGAATAACTTTTGGTGTGATTTATCAAACGATCTGAAATTTTCTGAATATGTTGGAATAGACAGACTCTTCTATTGTGCCAAGTTTGGGGGAAAATGGTTCACAGCTAAGCTCTTTTTTGTACGTTAAGCCACATTGAGCTCCCCAAAAAAAGAGCTTAATGTCCCCAGTTTTTCATGTGGGAGACCAAAAACAATGAAACCACCAGGATAGCTTTGGGAAGTGCAGAACTTGGGCTGTGCAAAGTTTCAAGACAATTGGTTGAGGTTTAGGCACATTTTGGTACATTAAGCTCTTTTCACATTAAGCTGTGGACATTAAACGTTTTAGTCTTGTAAAAAAATAGCTTAATGTGAATAACTTATGGTGTGATTTACCAAATGATCTGAAATCTTCAGAATATGTTGGAATAGATAGACTCTTCTATTGTGCCAAGTTTGGGGGAAATTGGTTCACATCTAAGCTCTTCTTTGTACGTTAAGCCACATTAAGCTCCCCAAAAGAAGAGCTTAATGTGCCCAGTTTTCCATGTGGGGGACCAAAATCGATGAAATCTCCAGGATAGCTTAGGGAAGTGCCAGAACTTGAGCTGAGCAAAGTTTCAAGACAATTGGTTGAGGTTTAGGCACATTTTGGTACGTTAAGCTCTTTTCACATTAAGCCACATGTTTTTATGATTGCAAAATAGAGCTTAATGTGAATAACTTTTGGTGTGATTTATCAAATGATCTGAAATTTTCTGAATATGTTGGAATAGATAGGATCTTCTATTGCGCCAAGTTTGGGGAAAATTAGTTCACATCTAAGTTCTTTTTTGTACGTTAAGCCACATTAAGCTCCCAAAAAAACAAGCATAATGTCCCTTGTTTGCCTCCTGGAAGACCAAAATACATGAAACTTCTAGGGTATATTAGGAATGTTAAAAACTTAGTCTGTGCAAAGTTCCAGGGCAATTGATTATGGTTTAGGCACTTTATTACACATTAAGCTACATTAAGCCATTTTCACATTAAATGTTTTAGTATGTCCCCCCAAAAAGGAACAGCAAAGTATACATATATCATTATCCAAGATTTGAAAATGTTGGCATGTAGGCTTTAACCACTTGCCGACCGCCGCAAGTACATATACTGCGGCGGTCAGCCCCGGCCAGGCAAAGTGACGTACCGGTACGTCACTAGCCATCGCCGCTCTGGCGCGTGCGCACACGCTCCCGCGGTCCCGCCGATGACTCGATTGGGTTCAGAGCCGATCAGTCATCAGGTCCAGGCCAATCATTTTTGGCCTGGACCTGTTGATCGGTCCTGCCCAATCAGATTACTCTCTGAGCCTGTGAAATGTAAACACAGGCTCAGAAAAGATGCACCCTCCCCTCCCATCACCCTTTTTGGATCCAGCGTGAGAGGAGAGCACATCTAACTGTAAGTACTGTGTTGCCTTTTGTTATGTGTACCTGTGCATACACCCCAATTATTTTAGTAGCATGCACATATACACATCTAGATCCAGAGAGATCTTTACGCAAAAGAGGTAGTTCAATCAGCAATACACATTTATTGAAAGGGTTACATAATATATATATATATATATATATATATATATATATACAAATTACACACTAAACAGTATTTACCACACATTGTTAGTACAGATCCCTTGGCTTTCAATGTTATTTACAAATCACCCACAATAGCCCTATTTACAATACCATGAACGTATTGAGCATGGAGTTAAGTTACCTTTTCACTTCAAGGGAATATGTGTGGTGAGTCCTGCACTGTCTGGGGAAAAGCTATTCAAAGGGGTTGGTATTAATCCCAGATGCTGCTAGTACCAGAACTGGTAACCATACAGTGTCAGAATCATATAAAGGTGGGGGGTACTGCGCTTCTGGGTTGGTTGTACGTGAACTGTGCTCAGTATAAATGCCTGTCACTATAAATGGGGTGGACTAAGACGTATGTAGGTGGTTTACACAAATAAGTGCTATATACATAAAGTGCAAAAATGGTCTGTACTCAAACAAAAAATATCAAAGTGCTGCAATACTGACAAGGCAATCTAAAAATAAATAGATAAGAGAATATAAAATCCGCTTATAGTGCTGATAATACAATAGTGACAGGTAAAGTGCTCAGGTGCATATACAGATGTGTAAAATTAGATATAGGCAAATTAAAGTGTCCTCTGTGCTCCACAAAAATGCAACAATATGGGTGAAATACAGTCCAAAACAGTTAAATAAGTGTTCAAGTGGGGGGATTCCACAGGTGGTGCTCCTTCACCTAACACCGTGCTTAAGGTGGTGGGGTGCTTCTCCTAAACCCCTCTAAGTGTCCTAGCAGCTCACCTCAAGGTCTAAGGATAAAGGCCTTATATCTTATCCAGGGGGCTATCCACTATTGTATTATCAGCACTATAAGCGGTTTTTATATTCTCTTATCTATTTATTTTTAGATTGCCTTGTCAGTATTTTAGCACTTTGATATTTTTTGTTTGAGTACAGACCATTTTTGCACTTTATGTATATAGCACTTATTTGTGTAAACCACCTACACACGTCTTAGTCCACCCCATTTATAGTGACAGGCATTTATACTGAGCACAGTTCACGTACAACCAACCCAGAAGCGCAGTACCCCCCACCTTTATACCTTTTCACTTCAGGCATGGTGCCTGCAGTGTGTATTCAAACACTAAAGAGAAAAAGCATGTATACATTCTAGGTGTGAGAGGTATAGTCTATATTTACCATCCCCAGTATCTTCATCCTAGTCTGCTTGCAAGAGAGTGATCTCTCTCCTCACCTATATTAATATAGACCCATCTCGCCTTGCTCAGAGCCATTCTGATTGGTGTAGCAATCTTACCCTTCTCCTCCCTTTGGGCGTATATTATTCAGGATTGGGCACATTGCCCCATACCCCATATTTAGCATAACTCAGCCTCTCGATAGCCCTCCTCTCTGGGGGGGGGGGGGGGATTAATCATGCTAGGTCGTCTCCTGGGCCAAATTGTCCATCCTTGGACAGCCAACCAACTTCATTACATATCTAAAGGGAAAGTCTTTGAAGTAGAGGGCGAGATAAAGGAATGACCTGTCATGGAAGATTATAAATAATTTTCTGGCCCCGTAATGTCTGGGGAAAAGGAACATAATTACGGGGCTGTACTACAGTTTGTTTATCAGTGTAAATAGCAGACCCCTCCCAGGTAGCCCAGGCATGCATTTCTAACATACTTATCCATTTGAAATCAATACTCAATATCTTGAAAAATTAATATTTACATCCATATATTTACAATTATTGTAAGAGATTTATACATAACTCCTCATAAGGCAAGACAGTAATGAAGATTCCACATAAACTCATAAGGTAACAGATGCCCGCTTGGGGCCTGCAGAAAGCAAAGGCCCCACATAAAATAATGGTTTAGGTGTTATCTCCTTTTGAGCTTTTTATCATTGCTATCTGAAATAAAACTAGTTAAAAAAAAAACCCTATAACCTCTCCGTCTCTACAACCCACATTCCTGGATCTCAGTGTCAGCAGTTCATTACTTGTTCTGGATGTAATAACTCCATAATAATGAGAAAAAAAATACTAAGAGTCCAAACTACAAAAAAAAATGAGGATCAGAGTTCTCAATAGTCCAATAATAATAGTACAAAAGTCCATAATGCCAATCTGGTCCTGTTGCTCTTGCTTCTGGGACGGCCTTCCATGGGGATTCCAAATGGATAAAGCGTATTCCGTATAAGGCTATGGACCAGCTTTCCTGGCTTTCTGTGATTATACTTTATTAATGTGGACACAGGTAGGGAAAGAAACATGTGTACTTTTAAGACATATGCATTCAAATTACTGCTTATCTTGTAATTCTGAGTAGTAAGGACCTTTGTTTAGCCTTGCTATAGATTTACTGTGACATAATAGTGAGACCCTCTTTCATTGAAATGTTTATCAATTTAAATAGTTACCCCCTTCAGCCAGGTGCTTCTAGATTTTCATCACCCACTTTATTCATAAATTGTCATATGCCTGCAGATAACTCTGCCCTGCCTTCTGCTGGTTGCCACTGTGTGGTGTGGTTATCCAAACCCCGATAGGGGTCTTGGCTGGTGCCACACAATTGTGCACGTAGTTTCGTCCTTTGCTAACGTATGTAGCTACAGTAGGAGTCATGTCTTTTGGCAGGCTGTGAGACAGAGGTAATTCCTTTAGCAGGCTCCGAACAGAGTAGGCAGTGTCAACCCAGCAGACAAAATAACATAATGTCAGAATGCAGATAAGTGTGATGTCACCCGTTACTCGTGGCTTCAGGAATCACTAAACTAAATTAAATTACCTTTAAGTACAATTGTACTATACCAGGCCAGCTATTTGCCAATCACTATGAGTCTCACAAGTCCCAGTATATCTATATGATATGCAAGCGATGCTCTTTGAACTTAATCATGGCACCCAAAAAAAATTGACCAATGATTTTTTAACTTGGAGAGAACAAAAAAAACTGACTACATGTGATGACTGACACATATTTCAGCTGTAGAGCGGACTTTGTGTACCATGTACAAAACAAACAATTGTTGAATGACTGTTGCCCAAAACCTGGTGTTGTTACTATTGCCATAGTTGGTAATAGCTAAATGACCAGAGGGAGCTTCAATAAATGTATACAACACAATTATTCAATGGTGGAAGGGATACAAAACTGTTGGGAACCGGCCCATAACCCAAAATGCTCTATGGGAGCTTTAATATGCCATACCAATATTTAAATGTTCTCACTATAATGTTCCCCATACTCCCCTCTTTTTTTTTTTTATTTATAGCAAAACCAAACTATGGAATCACCCCAAAAATTAAGGTGATAAAGGAAAGAAAGAGAAATAGTTTACAAAAAAAATTTGAATAAAAAATTAAAAATAAAATAAATAATAAAAAAGAAAGAAAAAAATAATAAACAAATATATAAAAAATTAAAAATAAAATTAAAAAAATTATAAAAAAAGGAAATAAAGATTAAAAATTAAAAAAAATTAAAAAAAATTAAAATTAAAAATAAAAAATAAAAAAAAAAACGTACAGATTTGGTGCTGGCTCAACATTACCTTTGCCCTACACCTTTCTCTTTTTACAGAGAAATGAAGCTGTATGTTAGTTCAAAACAAAAAAAAAAAAAATAAAAATGCTTGCAAACTTTGCAGCTATTCAAAAGACACTCCCTGTATGGTAGGGAATTACCATATCAATTGGTCTTCTTTTAACACGACTGTGTAAGTCAGACTTTGAAAAAAAACAACTGGGTAAGTCAGGTTTGAACAAAAAACAAAACGTACAGAGAGAAACTCTGGTTAATGAAAGAGACAACAAATTTTTTATTTATAATTTATGTAGGCCTGACTGTAATTACTCCAATTCAGAGGTTTTTCCTTAAAGCACGCATAAAAAAAAACATGCTATATGGTCCTCTGTGTTATTTTTATTCCTAAAGAATATTGTCATGTCTGGGACATATCTGCCTTGTCCACCGATGTTTGTTGGTGTATTGTTCCTAAAATACAAGACTAAGAAATGATTAATAACACCTTACTCAACCTCTATGAGAGGTTCTTAATAACAGATTTCCAGCAGAGGTAATGAGTCAGTATCGACAGTACATTCATAAAAAAAACAATGTAAAGACACCCCCACATAGCTATACTCTGTTGGTAAAAGGACATGCAACCATTTTAAAAGAATACAAAAAAAAAAAACACAAAACATGCTGAATCCCTAAGATGCCATAAGCTACAAAATAATGTGTTATGTAGTTTCTGAGTTTCAGAGTGAATGAAACTTCACTCCAAGCCCCAGGAAAAGACAAAAGAGAAACAAAAAAAAATTCCTACAGTTTCTGCATGTTCTAATGATTCAGATCTCATATCTGTGCACAGGTTTTTGAAAATTTAGAAACTTTTTGGTACCAGTACTGAGCACATTACAAAAGAAATTAAAAGCATGCGCGTTATTGTGATCACAATTCTTATTGATGGTCATTGACCCATGGTATGTTCAGACCCCCGAAAAAAAAAATGTTGGTTTACCCATGGACAGTTCATACATATCCATTACATCACACACACACCCATTCATTGAGATTGAATGCAATACGTTATGGATAGAGAAAGCGCAAGAGAGTAGAGAACAGAACCATAAATTAGGAAATAAACATGGAAAAACTTAAATGTAATTTAACTATGGCATAAAAGAAAACAGACACAGCTAGTCTGTTGTTTTGCCAAATTTTAACTTTTCTGAAAGAAATAGAAACCTATAAAAAAATAACAATGAACCCCTAATACCTAGCCTAGAATACACTACCTTTGTTAGGTGTGTGTTTTTAGGTATACATATACACATCTATATATACACACCTGCTTTATATGTAAGTATATATTTTTTTTATGAGTTCACTGAACCTGTAAAATATAAACTTATAGATAAAAGTCATTACTTTAGCCTTTTTCCATTCTTTGATACACCAAGAAAGCAATCCATACCACCTTGTTACAATGACATTCGTATATGGTCACTGACATTCACACCTGGATCAGGTGAAAATAAAAATCTCAGATCATAGACATCTGAATCACACATTAGATCTGGTATTTCCTCCACTGTTTCTACATTGCATATATTCAAGCTTTGTTTACAGTAAGGAGTTCTAGCAGGTACCATAGATAGGTTGTGCTTCCCTCCTGCATTTTCTATTGGAATGGAACAAACTGTTTTCTGTGGAACCTTAACAATTTGATCACAAGATTGTGTTACTTCATTCAGTTCCTTCCTACGCTGTCTTATGTCTGCATGACACGCTTCATATTTTACCTTGAGAGCATGTTGTGATAATTCCATTGTTTTACTGGTATTTTCCCAATCACGAACATGAGACTTCAGTAGTTCAATCTCATTTTTAAATGCATTAATTTTTGTATATAACTCCTTCAGAACTGATTTCCTGTGCTCTTATCTGAGATCTCTTTCAATGCTATTTACATGCAAATGGGCACATGAGGACACTTGCCTTTGACTAGTAACTGTGGGGCTGTAACGTTCATGCGTTTTTGTTTGTGGATGGATTTACAGCTGAATTATTACACTCAGTAGCCTTGTAGAGAATCTGTTGAACAACATATCCAACTCTCAGGACTTCATCACCATGTACAGCCTGTTATATACTATATATATATTAGTAGATGTTTAAATGGAGAGATAGAGTATATGAGGATATATACAGTGGGTACGGAAAGTATTCAGACCCGCTTAAATTTTTCACTCTTTGTTATATTGCAGCCATTTGCTAAAATCATTTAAGTTCATTCTTCTTCCTCATGAATGTACACATAGCACCCCATACTGACAGAAAAACACAGAATTGTTGACATTGTTGCAGATTTATTAAAAAAGAAAAACTGAAATATCACATGGTCCTAAGTATTCAGACCCTTTGCTGTGACACTCATATATTTAACTCAGGTGCTTTCCATTTCTTCTGATCATCCTTGAGATGGTTCTACACCTTCATTGGAGTTCAGCTGTGTTTGATTATACTGATTGGACTTGATTAGGAAAGCCACACACCTGTCTATATAAGACCTTCCAGATCACAATGCATGTCAGAGTAAATGAGAATCATGAGGTCAAAGGAACTGCCTGAAGAGCTCAGAGACAGAATTGTGGCAAGGCACAGATCTGGCCAAGGTTACAAAAAGATTTCTGCTGCACTTAAGGTTCCTAAGAGCACAGTGGCCTCCATAATCCTCAAATGGAAGACGTTTGGGACGACCAGAACCCTTCCTAGAGCTGGCCGTACGGCCAAACTGAGCTATCGGGGGAGAAGAGCCTTGGTGAGAGAGGTAAAGAAGAACCCAAAGATCACTGTGGCTGAGCTCCAGAGATGCAGTCAGGAGATGGGAGAAAGTTGTAGAAAGTCAACCATCACTGCAGCCCTCCACCAGTCGGGGCTTTATGGCAGAGTGGCCCGACGGAAGCCTCTCCTCACTGTAAGACACATGAAAGCCCGCATAGAGTTTGCTAAAAAACACCTGAAGGACTCCAAGATGGTGAGAAATAAGATTCTCTGGTCTGATGAGACCAAAATATAACTTTTTGGCCTTAATTCTAAGCGGTATGTGTGGAGAAAACCAGGCACTGCTCATCACCTGTCCAATACAGTCCCAACAGTGAAGCATGGTGGTGGTAGCATCATGCTGTGGGGGTGTTTTTCAGCTGCAGGGACAGGACGACTGGTTGCAATCGAGGGAAAGATGAATGCGGCCAAGTACAGGGATATCCTGGACAAAAACCTTCTCCAGAGTGCTCTGGACCTCAGACTGGGCCGAAGGTTTACCTTCCAACAAGACAATGACCCTAAGCACACAGCTAAAATAACGAAGGAGTGGCTTCACAACAACTCCGTGACTGTTCTTGAATGGCCCAGCCAGAGCCCTGACTTAAACCCAATTGAGCATCTCTGAAAAGACCTAAAAATGGCTGTCCACCAACGTTTACCATCCAACCTGACAGAACTGGAGAGGATCTGCAAGGAGGAATGGCAGAGGATCCCCAAATCCAGGTGTGAAAGACTTGTTGCATCTTTCCCAAAAAGACTCCTGGCTGTATTAGATCAAAAGGGGGCTTCTACTAAATACTGAGCAAAGGGTCTGAATACTTAGGACCATGTGATATTTCAGTTTTTCTTTTTTAATAAATCTGCAACAATGTCAACAATTCTGTGTTTTTCTGTCAGTATGGGGTGCTATGTGTACATTCATGAGGAAGAAGAATGAACCTAAATGATTTTAGCAAATGGCTGCAATATAACAAAGAGTGAAAAATTTAAGGGGGTCTGAATACTTTCCGTACCCACTGTAGATGAGAGACAGGCTATTGTATGGTGAGCACTAGAAGTAGTACAGGAGAGTTGCAGGTGATGGTAAGCAGATAGGTTCTGATGTCAAGTATAGTGCAGATGGTAAGAGGACACAGATGGAGTATACTTTAGACAGAGTAACCTAGTGCAAGGATAGTTCAAGGCAGGGGCTGACTGGCAACTTTCAGCCCAGGGGGAAGGTACAAACCAGAGGCCCATGGTGCAGAAAACTCGGCCCCCCTCTCACTCTCCCTCTTACCGTCCTTCTCCTGACCCCACTTCCAGGCTGAAGCTTCACTACAGGTACTTTCTACTCACCGTCTAAATCGGGGTTCCCAACCTAGCCAACAGGAGGTGGTTGGGGGAAGCTGGGACAGCTGGGTCGGGGCTACCTGGGGGAGAAGAGTCTCCAGTGGGGCATGGAACAGCCTCTGCTCAGACACAGTTTACACCATCCATGCTGGGGGGGGGGGGCCTGCGCTATGTCCTTTTCTTCAACCCGCACTTAGTAGGTCAGCGGCAGGGACTTTTTTACTTCTCTTCACCAGGAATCCCTTAAGGCATGTCTGTGGCAGAAGCAGTGCAGCCTTTTTACGGGGCATCAGAGCGGCCCAGGGGGGCAATTTCCCCCCTGCCCCCTGGCCCAGTCCTCCCCTGGTTCAAGGTAGTCCCAAGAGCTAACAGTCTTATGCAGATGATAGTAAATAGATAGATACAGATAGTCTTGGTAATTGCAGTAGATGACAGTAGGAGATTGGTTAGTAAGAATCCCCTGCGGGGTACTTATCACTTAGATAGGTTAGGAATAACAGTGTCCATTGGAGAGGGGTGATCCCGTAGCGGGATACGGATCACCAGCGAGGTTTCCGGCTTTAGTTCAGCAAGGAAGGTATGTCAGCAGCTCCGACTTCTCAGGCGTAGGTGCGATGAACATGTGGGTTTGAACGAGCCATGAGTGAGAGCAAACCGGCGATTGAAATAGCCGCTCATAGCGGCGCTCGGCAGTGATGTCATCTGTTCTTAAAGGTGTATGCATCCTTTGTTATACAAGATGGGACGCAAAGAGAGGAGAAATATAGGAACAAGGGTACCATAGGTACCGGAACATTACAGTACCCCCCCCCCTTAAGGCCGGCTCCGGAAGACCTCTGGAACTGTTTTTTCCGGATATTTCGAGTGGAAATTGCGAATCAGTCTAGGGGCATGGATATCGGAGGTATCCAGCCAAGTGTCATCTTGGGGCCCATAATTCTTCCATCGTACAAGATACTGGAGTCTTCTTCTATTGAAACGGGAATCCAAAATTTCTTTTATCTCAAATTCTTCTCCACCCTCCACTTGTACAGGAGGTGGAGGTGAGATAGTAGGCCTTATTCCTTGGTTAGGAACATGGGGCTTTAGTAGAGACACATGGAAGACAGGATGTATCTTGAGGTCTACTGGCAATGTGAGTTGTACTGCAGCTTTTCCAATAAGCTTCTCTATTGGAAAAGGTCCCAGAAATAGAGGTCCAAGTTTTTTACTAGGGATCTTTAGTCTCAGATTTTTTGTAGCCAAACAAGATCCCCAATGACATATTGGGGAGAGGGTTTCCTACGGAGGTCGTAGTATTTTTTTTGTTGGCTATGAGCATGAGATATGGTATTGTTGAGTAATCCCAGAGAATCCTTTATCTGGGCAAGATAATCAGATGCTACTGGATTACTTGATGGTAAGATACGTGGAGGAAGGAGTGTGGGATGAAACCCATAATTCAGGTAAAACGGACTTTGCTTAGTAGTGCTATGAGTAGCGTTGTTATAGGCGAATTCCGCCAGTGGGAGGAGATCTGCCCAATCGTCCTGTAGATACGAAGTATAGCAACGCAGGTACTGTTCAATGCACTGGTTAACTCTCTCTGTCTGTCCGTTGGTCTGAGGGTGGTAGGCAGAAGTAAGGTTACGCTCTATTCGCAGTATCTGACATAGAGCTAGCCAAAACTTTGAGATGAATTGTGAACCACGGTCAGACAGCAGTGTTTTTGGAATACCATGTAACTTAAAGACATGTTTCACAAGTAATTCCGCTGTTTGTTTGGATGAAGGTAGTTTTCGGATAGGGGTGAAATGTGCCATCTTGGTCAGATGGTCCACTGATACCAAGATGGTGTTGAATCCTTTGGAAGGTGGTAGTTCCACTATGAAATCTAAGGATACCACTTCCCACGGAACCTGGGGTATCGGTAAACTACAAAGTAATCCTGATGGTTTCGTGTTGTCAATTTTAGACCTTGCACAGATATCACAAGATGAAACGAACTTTTTTACGGTTGTCTTCATGTCTGGCCACCAAAATTGCCTAGTGAGTAGATTGAGAGTTTTAGTCATACCCATATGTCCTGCCATAGGTACATCATGCGACAATTCTAAGATCTTGGTTCGCATAGTAGGGGTATGTATAATTTATCGTTGTAGTAGAGGAAGCCTTCTGCGTCAGTAGTTAGTTGTGGTGGAGGTGAATCCAACCCTATGCTGTGCAAAATCTCCTCCTTCAGTGAGCGAACGACTCGGATGATACGTTCAAGTGGTATTATAGGAACTGAGGGAACCTCAGTGCAATCTTTCTCGGCTAGTTGTGAGAGTGCATCCGCTTTTTTATTTTTGTCTGCGGGCGTGTAAGTTACTAAAAAATTTAATCTCAGAAAGAATAACGACCACCGTACCTGCCGGTGGGAAAGAGTTCTATTAGTCTGAAGGTATTGGAGGTTTTTGTGATCAGTATATATCAGAATTGGCAATTGAGTGCCCTCAAGTAGGTGTCTCCAATTCTCTAATGCCAGTTTTATGGCTAATAACTCCTTCTCACCTACTGGGTAGTTCACCTCGGGGCTACTTAATGACTTTGAAAAGAAAACAACTGGGTGAAGAGGTGAGGTGTTTGTTGGTCATTGTGAGAGAACTGCTCCTACTGCCATATTAGACGCATCTACCTCCAAGATGTATTGAAGGGATGGGTCTGGATGGCATAGTATGGGGGCAGTAGTAAAGCTTGATTTCAGCAGAGAGAATGCTTCATTTGCTTCTTTTGACCAATTAAATGGTCTCTTCATGCTTGTAAGTTGTGTGAGAGGTTTCACAATCGCAGAGAAGTTTTTAATGAATTTCCTATAGTAATTAGAGAATCCTAGGAACCTTTGTAATGCTTTCCGAGTGGTTGGCACAGGCCAATCCAGAATGCAGGATATTTTGCTCATGTCCATTTTGATTCCACTTTTAGATATAATATATCCTAGGAATAGTACCTCCTCTTTATGAAACAGACATTTCTTTGCTTTAACATATAAGTTATGTGCAAGTAGTCTTGACAACACAAGTCTCACATGTTTTATGTGCTCAGGTAAGGAATGAGAATAAATAAGTATATCGTCCAAATATACTACCACACAAACATCAAGCAAGTCTCGGAATATCTCGTTTATAAAACGTTGGAAGGCTGCGGGGGCATTACATAGCCCAAAAGGCATTACAAGGTACTCAAACAGTCCGTATCTGGTTCTGAATGCCGTCTTCCATTCATCCCCTTTACGGATTCAAATTAAATTGTATGCCCCTTTTAGGTCCAATTTTGAAAAGAAAGAAGCCCCACGCACCTGTTCGATAAGTTCAGGAATAAGAGGTAAAGGATAACGATCCTTTATTGTGATGGCATTTAGTTGTCTGAAATCAATGATAGGCCTAAGGCTAGAGTCCTTATTGCGGACAAAGAAAAGCCCAGCAGCAGTGGAGGAAGTAGAAGGTCGGATGAATCCTTTTGCCAAGTTTTCATCCAGATACTCCTTAAGGTGAGAGAGTTCATCCTGTGAGAGAGGATATACATGTCCGTAAGGCAACTTGCTATTAGGGAGCAGATCGATACAACAATCATAGTCCCTATGAGGAGGTAGCATTTGAGCGTTTTTCTCGAGGAAAACCTCCGATAAATCTTGATAACACTTAGGAATAATGTCATCTGGCAGTACAGACAGGATCCTATCATGTGTGGGGAGGTTACACGTCGTCTCGCAATAGTGAGAAGAGAAGGCTAACATTCTTGTTTTCCAATCGATGATTGGTTGATGTATGTGTAACCAGGGAAGTCCCAAAATGATTGGAAAATGTGGCGAAGTTAATACATCAAAGGTGGTGGTCTCCACATGAGACTCGTCAGCAGTTACAAGAAGTGCCTGTGTCTGACTGGTGATAGGACCAGAGGATAAAGGGGTACCGTTAATAAAACTAACGGAGACAGGTTTGGGTTTTGAAACAATAGGTATTTTATTAAGGGAGACAAAACAAATGTCAATGTAGTTTCCACAAGATCCTGTGTCAATCATAGCCTTGGTGGTGATCCTAGTTTGGTCCCACTGCAATGTTAATTGAACAAAAAGATAAGGATTAGAAAAGGAAGTTGTGAGTCCCCCTAGCAAGACATTTGAACACTCACCCTCTTTTCTGCGGACAAGAGGACAGTCGTTTACCAAATGATTCGGGGATGCGCAGTACATGCAAAGATGTTCGGTTTTCCTCCTGGCACGTTCAGAAAGGGTCAGAGGTGGACGTATCATTCCTACTTCCTTAGGAGTAGGGTCAGCAGGCAACATCCGAGAAGGACTGGAAAATGGTGAGCCCATCTTCTCAGCCTTTCTTTCTCGTAGTCGTCTGTCAATATTGATACTGGTCTGGATCAGTCCCTCTAGAGTGCCAGGTAAATCCGCTCGGGCGAGCTCGTCTTTAACGGCCTCAGATAGGCCGAGTCTAAACTGCGTTCGCAAAGATGTGTCGTTCCACCCTGAATCAGGGGACCATCTTTTAAAATTCGCCACGAAATCTTCAACAGGTCTCCTTCCTTGTTTTAGGGCCCGTAACTGGGTGTCAGCGGTACTCTGCTTGTTGGGGTCTTCATATAAAGTAGCAAGTTGTGCTAGAAATAAGGGATAAGAATTAAGGAGTGGATCATCCTTTTCAAAGAGAGCATCTGCCCAGGCCCGGGGTTCACCCGTTAAATAGGAGATGATGGTACAAACCTTAATTTGGTCAGTGGTGTAGGTTAGAGGTTTTAACAAAAAAAACAATTGACATGCGTTTTTAAATTCACGGAATTTGCTCCGATCACCAGAAAACACTATAGGAGGGTTTATCTTAGGCTCACGGGGCTGAGCAGCAGGAGGCTGTGTGAGACGGCCAAGCTGCTGTCTCAAGGTTTGATTGTCATTTTTTACCTCTGTAAGCGCATGGATCAATGCATCTACTTGTTGTTTTAATTGTAGTACATGAGTGGATAATTCTGCTGAATCCATATTTTTTTTAAGGGCTCGTTCAATCTGTAACGTTCATGCGTTTTTGTTTGTGGATGGATTTACAGCTGCAGAATTATTACACTCAGTAGCCTTGTAGAGAATCTGTTGAACAACATATCCAACTCTCAGGACTTCATCACCGTGTACAGCCTGTTATATACTATATATATATTAGTAGATGTTTAAATGGAGGGATAGAGTATATGAGGCTATATAGATGAGAGACAGGCTATTGTATGGTGAGCACTAGAAGTAGTATAGGAGAGTTGCAGGTGATGGTAAGCAGATAGGTTCTGATGTCAAGTATAGTGCAGATGGTAAGAGGACACAGATGGAGTATACTTTAGACAGAGTAACCTAGTGCAAGGATAGTTCAAGGTAGTCCTAAGAGCTAACAGTCTTATGCAGATGATAGTAAATAGATAGATACAGATAGTCTTGGTAATTGCAGTAGATGACAGTAGGAGATTGGTTAGTAAGAATCCCCTGCGGGGTACTTATCACTTAGATAGGTTAGGAATAACAGTGTCCATCTGGAGAGGGGTGATCCCGTAGCGGGATACGGATCACCAGCGAGGTTTCCGGCTTTAGTTCAGCAAGGAAGGTATGTCAGCAGCTCCGACTTCTCAGGCGTAGGTGCGATGAACATGTGGGTTTGAACGAGCCATGAGTGAGAGCAAACCGGCGATTGAAATAGCCGCTCATAGCGGCGCTCGGCAGTGATGTCATCTGTTCTTAAAGGTGTATGCGTCCTTTGTTATACAAGATGGGACGCAAAGAGAGGAGAAATATAGGAACAAGGGTACCATAGGTACCGGAACATTACAGGGGCCATGTCTATTGAACTTATCTTTGGAGGCTTTGTAATGGTAATGGTGCCTCTTTCTGTTTGAAAAGGTGTGAGATTCTCCTGTAGGGTGACTTACTAACCTGGTATTGTAATAGAACTTTGATTTTACAGACTTGGACCTTTTGAATACATTGTAGCACTGGTGCATACAGTCAATGATGTACTGATATGAATCTTTCAGAGGATTAAAAATAAATCCACATTTAATTTAAAATTTTGGATGGGCATTAGATATTAGGAGGGTTTTATACTCGGGGTCCTCTCTGTGTCCATTTCTCCCTTTGCCTCCATAGTAGGCTGACCATAGCCTGTTTGCATAAAGAAGTGGATTCTCATTGTTTTCCTGTTTTGTTCTATACGCTGCTATCAAGCCCAGGTCAAAGGGATGTAATATTTTTGTCAATTCATCTACAGTTTTATTGTAATCTGCTCTTCCTTCTTTAACATGATCTGGTAAGGAAGACCATGTGTCTAAGTTAACTGTTAATAGTAATACTTTCACCTGATCTCTGGAGTTGGCAACCCCCAGCAATTTACATCTTTGCAAGACATTGTCTGCATGAAATGTTATGTGCACTCCTGGCAACAGTTTGCCAATATTATTAGCTACAAGTAGCACATCTTCTAAAGATTGTCTGTCCTCCCTAACTGTATATAGTGCTATGCTCTCTATTCCTGTTGATCTGCATACCTGCACTTCCTTATATGTAGGAACCATCTTTAATTATTATTATTATTATTATTATTATTTTTTTTTCTTTTAAATAGACTAAATCTTCATGCATAGAGACATTGGACAACAGCTCTTTTAGGCTCCATTCACATCTGGGCGTTTTTGAGCGTTTTTCAGCTCCAAAAACGCTCAAACAAAAAAAAAAAGTTCCAAAACACCCAACAAGTAAAACCCCATTCATTTAAATGGCCCCTGTTCACATCTGAGCGTTTTAACGCCTGAAGCAAAATGCCTGTAGCTGAAAAAAGTACATGAGCTTCTTTTTGGGCTGATTACCAGCGTTTTTGATAGATGTCAATGCCTGCCTCCAAAAACGCCTGGTAAAAATTGCAGGTAAAAAAAAAAACACGCGCAAAGACGCTACGCTCAAGTGTGATTGCAGCCTTAATCTCATTCTCATGCCTCTTGACTCTTCGAGTACAAATTCTTTACTATATTTAGCTTTTGGCTTACTGTATACCCCTAAAGTTGTGGTCAATACTTAAAGTCGTCACCCTGGAATGGAAAGTCGGTGTGGTGTGCCTGAACCGACGTAAGGGGGGTAGCCTGTAAATAAAGAGGGCACCCCAAAAGGGAAGAGGTTGAGAAAAAGGGTGAAGGAGGGTGGGGTGATGATCCGAGCAGCAGCAGGCCGGAATAGGGGAGGGGCGGCGCTATAAAGCCCGCTAGCTCCTCCCACAAATACCGGCCTGCGGCCGAACACTTGTGGTCAATACTTAAAGTCGTCACCCTGGAATGGAAAGTCGGTGTGGTGTGCCTGAACCGACGTAAGGGGGGTAGCCTGTAAATAAAGAGGGCAAAAGAGGAAGCAAAACAACACACTTTATTCAATACAACTTAAGTCACAAGCCTGCGAAACGCTAGTCTCAACTCCTTCTCTGGGTGCGGAATATAAACTTGGAAGGCGTCAGACTCCCACCGACCAAGCCTTTTAATAATATGGCCTGGCGTGTTGTTCCCAGAGGCAGCCGTAGCCGCACCTATCCGGAAGGAGTGACCAGAGTGCGCCGCAGGGTCCCAACCCAGTCTGATGCAAAGTGTACGGATGTAGTATATGAATTTGGACGTGGTGAGGGGAACGTCCAGTAGCATAAAGAGCGGAGCATGGCTGGGAGAGCTCAGGGTCTGTGCCACAAATTCATCCAACACTTTGACTGGGCACCAATGATTCCCTGATGGGTAAAACGGGATGGTAACGGGGTGGCCCACCTGCCTGGTCTTGGTGCACTGGAGTGTCAAAACGTAATGATCCCCCCACTTGACCAGATCTCGTTTAAGGAGACATAAGCGCCCCTCTACTGAGGAAGCTACCGTAAACTCCCCGGGCCTGAGAAAGCCGTAGAAGGCCAGATACATGGCAGCTTTAACAACTGCATTTGTGTATGGCTCAAAAGGGGCCGTGTCCAGCAAGTTGGAGAGAGCCCGGAATTTCTCCCCATCTATTGGCAACCGCCTGACCGAGGAATGGTGATCCACTTTGCCAATACCCTTCAGGAGGCTCTTCAGAGGATATGCCCGGAGAAAAGGCAAGGAGTTTGGCTGGTGCGTCAGAACATGGTGTTGAACACCCGCCAGATACAGTTTGATGGTACTGACGGATAACTTAAGTTGGAGGTGGCAAAAGGCAGCGAAGGCGACCATAGTCTGCACTGAATGGTCATCCAACCCGAATTCCACTAAAAACCTTCGAAAGATGGACATGGCTCGGTCATAGGCCTTCCTGGTGTTGGATGACAGAGCCATACGGGCCAACTCCCGTCCATGCACCAAGATCCGGGCTAGTCCAGGACCAGATCCTTGAACTCCGGGGTCCGCGTGGGGCATCTGTCGGCCGTCGGGTGGAGGGCGAAGAAAACCTGCAATTTGGAACGGGAAAGAGCGTCAGCGGCTGAGTTGGAGTGACCCGGAATATGCTCACAGTATAGAAAAAACTGGTAAGTGGCAGCTACCAAGGTCAGCCTGCGGACCAGCCTCATGATAGTCAGGGATGATGACCGGCCTTTGTTGATAATGTCACAGGCAGCCATGTTGTCACTGAAACATTTGACTGCCATCCCTGACCAGCACCTACCCCAGGTGACAGCTGCCGCCACAATAGGATATAACTCAAACAAAGCTGAAGTCTCCTGGAAAGCAGGTAAGGCAAGTGACTCGGCCGGCCAACTATCCCTGAACCATGAGTCCCCAAAGATGGCCGCGAACCCGGTATTGGCGGCCGCATCCGTCCAAAACACAGGGGACTGGGCAGAGATGGGCGGGATGAACATGGAGATGCCGTTCCAGCTTTCCAGGAACTCAACCCACATGCCCAGGTCCGCCCTGGCAGGGGGATCCAAGTGGGAGATGACGCCCTCCGGAAGACCTGGCAACAGCCGCAGCAACCGGGAGATGAAAGACCTGCCCTGGGGGATAATTCGCATGGCAAAGTTCAACGACCCGATCAAGGACTGCAACTCCTTCCTTGAAAAAGACCCTAGTTCCAAGAACCTGCCTACCACCCCACGAATGCGTCCAAGTTTGTCCTCAGGGAGGCTGGACTGCATAGAGACGGAATCCAGGGAAATCCCCAAGAAATCCAACCTGGTGACCGGTCCAACCGTTTTGCCTGGAGACAGAGGGACCCCTAAGGTGGAAAATAAGGCCATGGTACTCCTTAAACTGACCGGCGTGCAGTTGCTACGCTCGACCAACAGGAAATCGTCTAGGTAGTGCAAAACCGAGGGGCACCTGGAAATATTAAGAAGGAGCCAGCAGAGCGTCTCTGCAAAGGTATCGAATATCCAAGGGCTGCTTTTGGACCCAAAGGTCAGCCTGGTGGCAAAAAAATATTTCTCCCTCCACTTAACACCGTGGACGTGCCACAAGGAGGGGTGAATGGGCAGAAGCTTGAAAGCGTTGGCGATATCCGTTTTACTGAGCCAAGCAGCCCTACCAGCCCCTAAAATGGCCTGGATGGCATTGTCCACGTTGGTATAGTGGAGAGAGAACTCGGCTGAAGGAATAAGGGAATTAAGGCTGGGGTTGGTGGAAGAATGAGGAGCCGACATATCGATTATCAAACGTTTTTTATTGGTGTATTTACTCGTGGAGATACCGATAGGGTTGGTACGCCAGGAGGAGAAGGGGGGGCCGGGAAGGGACCTAACATGAACCCCTCCTGCACTTCCTTCTCGAGCAGTAGATCCACCGACTGCGGGTCCTCCCTGGCCGACAGTAAGTTGGGACATTCCAATGTCCCAGTGGGAAGAGACACCAGCCCCGTGTGGAACCCTCCCGAGAACCCCTGAACCAGATACTCCACCAGGTGAGGAGACGGATGAGCCTGCAGGTAAAACTTCAACACCTCAACTTTGACCCCAGTTAGTCATTGTTTAGGGTTGATCTTGGACGGACACATAGATTTAGTATGGGCCCTGAAACAGATGGAGCAGACATGGAGCAGCCTGCAAGCACTGAAGCTGCACGCCCCCCCATTAAAATTGTTACAAACCTGGGCCTTACATAAGAACACAATGGGACGACCCAGCTTATCCCTCAGGCCACGCTGCTCTGACCTGCCAGCTCCCCCCCCCTAGGACCCCGGCCGGGGCGGATTCAGCCTCCACAGGGCAAAGGCTGGCAGAGTGTGACGTGGAGGAGCATGTGGCACAGGAGGGAGGTGCCAAGCCTGCAAAGTGCCTGCAGAACAGCTCGGTATCCAAAAGACTCCAATCAACTCGAACGTTGAATTGAGCCAAGGCCGCCGCCACCTTGGCCGAGACTGACTTGTGGAAGTCAAAGAAGGTGAAACCCCCGTATTTGTGCCCTAGATCCACGATCTTATGTAGGTAAAGATCTAACTCTTCCCGACGCTGTGGGTATACGGAACACAAAACGTCCCTGTAGATACCGAAGGCCAGGACAAACTCTGGGATAGTGAGCTTCTTATTGAGCCTGGGGTCCCTGGCCTTCATGACTACGGACAAATCCCCGTAACTATAGACCTTATTTTCGACCATGTCCTGGGAGGCGATGAGAAGAGCCACCAGGTTGACATCCTTCCCTTCCAAGATATCCTTGCGGAGAGCTGGGGGGACCAAGTGGGCCGGGGTGATAATAGGAGAAACCGTAGAAGAAGGCAAGAGGGGAACTGGGGGCCTACCCTGAACACTAACGGGAACTGGGGTCAGGACCGGCAAGGAAGGAGGAGGACCCCCTTGAGCCGGACTGGCGTCCTCCAGTTTAGTCAGCCTATCGCCGATGGACTGCAAGGAAGATAGGATGGAGTCCAGGGTCCCCTGTATAGCAGACGTACAGCCCTGAGAGCTGGTGCCCAGTCCAGGATCTTCTGGATGATCCGTCATCAATCTGAAAAGTTCCGCCTTCCTTGCTGTGGCCGGGAACGGGATACCCTTCTGGCGTAGCACCGCCGAGATCTTCGGAATGGTCCAAGACCCATAGAAACCCAGCAGAGATGGAACCCGATGACCCCTGGGGGTACCAGATCCGACAGGGGTGCTGGGTCTGGCTGGCGTGGAGGGGGATGAAGACCCTTCTTCCAGGATGGCTCCTTGAGGCCCGCTGTTGAAGGAAACAAAAAAATAAAACGCCCAAGTCCGATTAACGACCGTAACGTGTAAGGAGAACCACTGGCTGGCTAGCTAGTGCCCAAAGGCGAAAAACTTAACTACCCCGTGATAGGTGAGGCCCTGCTAGATGCCAAGCGGCTGGTGAGAGGCTCTACCTATGATTTGGGCGAGGGGCAAGAGCCACTGACGTGGTGGCGGGAAGTTGGCCTCTCGGTGACAGTACAGAATTAAACGTGTGGCCGTGACAGGTGAGGCCCTAACTATAAACCCATGAGAAGGGTGGAGCGAGGCGCTAGCTATGGTTTGGCCCGAGGGGCGGAATAATCTCAGACGAGATTGGGAGGTTGGCCTCGCGGGACCGGCTAAAAAAGGGGGGGGACTAAAGGGCAAGCAACTGAAACCCTAACAGCCAGTTTAACTTGCCCTACAGGGGAGGGGGGGACCAAACATGACAAGAACAACACAGTTGGAGTGCAACAGCAAAACAGTGCCTACGAAGAGGACAAACGACATGAAGTGTGGTATGTGCCCAGAGGTGATGAACCCGTGACTGAGCACAGGAACCAAATGGCAGCCGCAGGTGAAACACAGAAGTGTGGAACGAGCCTGAAGTGTAACCGGAAGGGGCCTAACCACCGGGCGCAAGCCCGACAAGTGACTAAGTGTGTGGTGGCCAAGAGAAGAACCGGCCTAACAGTGTCTATGAGTGACACCAATGGCGTCTGTGAAGACTAAATGAGCGGAGCCGTGAAATACATGAGGAACCTAAACCTGAAGTAATACCTGATGCCGGCGTTGAAGGACATGAAGAACCTGAAGAAAAAAGGCAAAATGGTCAAAAGGGGGGTCAACCCATGACCCCCACTAGAAGATACAAACATGGAACCAGGAACAACACAACCCTGCAATGCTGATGAGCCCCCCCCCAACCCCCAGGCACCAACCCCCCCCCTCTCCGAGACAGAGCGACCCCCCCCCCCAAGCAAGGTGCCCGTGGCACCGTGATGCAAAACATGAGATGAGGTAGCCGAGGCTTACAGGCAGGCAGTGAGTGCAGGGGGGGGCACAATAGTCAAAGGTAACCGTGACCTGGCAGAGAGGCAGGCAGAGTGTGCAAGAACCAGTGTAATGGGGTTAGCCGTGGCCTACAGGGAGGCAGGCAGTGTGTGCAAGAGAGCCTAGTGAAGGAGTAGCCGAGGCCTTACAGGGAGGCAGGCAGTGTGTGCAAGAGGCCTGTAAGAAGGAGTTAGCCGTGGCCTTGCGGAGGCAGGCAGTGTGTGCAGGAAGTCTTCCCCCCCCTCCCCCCCATACCCTGCAGGTACCTGACCCCCTGCTGAACAGCGGGGAGAAGCAGCAGAGTAGAGCTGGCAGCTGGAAATGCAGACGGCGGCTGGAGGCAAAGAAGATGGGGCGGATGGTCGTGCAGGATGAGCTCGGCACAGTGCAGGGAAGCGCCGCCGGGATGGAGGAGCTCGGCTCCCGCAGCGGTGTCTCCTGACACAGGTCCCGAACGGAAGTCAGGTCCACAAGGCAGCAGTATCCGGCCGACGTCAGGTGACCAAACAAGAACACCTGACCAGCCGAGTGACGATCCGAGCAGCAGCAGGCCGGAATAGGGGAGGGGCGGCGCTATAAAGCCCGCTAGCTCCTCCCACAAATACCGGCCTGCGGCTGAACACTTATGTGTTCCTCAGTATATTAACAATAGGCTCCCTATTGATTACACGCTGTACAACACAGCTATTAATTATAGCCCATTTATATATTACGCATATACATTTTTAGCATCCAAATGAAACCCTTCCTTAGTGTTCCTGTTGTAAATATTGCAACCCGCTGAGATATTGCTGAAAGAGACCACCAAATTTATGTCCCTTCATGGTCACCATTTTGTTGCCTTTTGTTATGTGTACCTGTGCATACACCCCCGATTATTTTAGTGGCATGCACCTATACACATCTAGATCCAGAGAGATCTTTACACAAAAGAGGTAGTTCAATCAGCAATACACATTTATTGAAAGGGTTACATAATATATATATATATATATATACATATATATACAAATTACACACTAAACAGTATTTACCACACATTGTTAGTACAGATCCCTTGGCTTTCAATGTTATTTACAAATCACCCACAATAGCCCTATTTACAATACCATGTACGTATTGAGCATGAGTTAAGTTACCTTTTCACTTCAGGCATGGTGCCTGCAGTGTGTATTCAAACACTAAAGAGAAAAAGCATGTATACATTCTAAGTGTGAGAGGTATAGTTTATATTTACCATCCCCAGTATCTTCATCCTAGTCTGCTTGCAATAGAGTGATCTCTCTCCTCACCTATATTAATATAGACCCATCTCGCCTTGCTCAGAGCCATTCTGATTGGCGTAGCAATCTTACCCTTCTCCTCCCTTTTGGGTGTATATTATTCAGGATTGGGCAAATTGCCCCATACCCTATATTTAGCATAACTCAGCCTCTCGATAGCCCTCCTCTCTGGGGGGGGGGGGGGGATTAATCATACTAGGTCGTCTCCTGGGCCAAATTGTCCATCCTTGGACAGCCAACCAACTTCATTACATATCTAAAGGGACAGTCTTTGAAGTAGAGGGCGAGATAAAGGAATGACCTGTCATGGAAGATTATAAATTATTTTCTGGCCCCGTAATGTCTGGGGAAAAGGAACATAATTACGGGGCTGTACTACATTTTGTTTATCAGTGTAAATAGCAGACCCCTCCCAGGTAGCCCAGGCATGCATTTCAAACATACTTATCTGTTTGAAATCAATACTCAATATCTTGAAAAATAAATATTTACATCCATATATTTACAATTATTATAGGAGATTTATACATAACTCCTCATCAGGCAAGACAGTAATGGAGATTTCACATAAACTCATAAGGCAACATACTGCATAAAGCACACACTTGACCCCCGATCGCCCCCCCCAGTTAACCCCTACACCCCCTGTCACAACACACACTGTATACAGCATATAGCATTTTCCTATATACCTGTATATACCTGTATAAGTGTGATTTGTGAACAGGTGTAGCGCTTGTGACCCCCCCTTTTTCACTAAAAATACCCGCCACCCCCCCAATAAATATTTAACCCCCTGATCCCCCCGATCCCCCCCTGATCACCCCCAGTTAACCCCCACCCCCTGTCACATTCAACACTAATGCAAACTTAATATACTGCATTTCTGTATTTTGTATTAGTGCGATTGTGACTTGACTTAGCGCTAGCGACTTAGTTTCTCTCCAAAAGGAGGTTTAGGGTCCCCGCCTCCCCCCCAATAAAGATTTAACCCCCTGATCCCCCCCTGATCACCCCTACACCCCCTGTCACAACACACACTGTATACAGTATATAGCATTTTCCTATATACCCGTATAAGTGTGATTTGTGAACAGGTGTAGCGCTTGCGGCCCTCCCTTTTTCACTTAAAATACCCACCACCCCCCCAATAAAGATATAATCCCCTGATCCCCCCTGATCACCCCCAGTTAACCCCTCCCCCCCGTCCCATTACACCCTAATACAAACGTAATATACTGTTTTTCTGTATTTTGTATTAGTGTGTTTGTGACTTGAGTTTGCGCTAGCAACTTAGTTTCTATCCCAAGGAGGTTTAGGATCCCCGCCACCCCCCCTCCAATAAAGATTTAACCCCCTGATCCCCCCTGATCACCCCCAGTTAACCCCTTCCGTGCCCTGTCACAGTGTCACTTTTATAGTGTACAGTTTTTTTTCTGATCACTATTATTATTGACACAGGTGACATTAGCTAGTTTAGTGTCAGTCTAAAAAAGCGCAGATCCCTGGGGCATAGTTAGAAATAACCCCTTGATTACCACACACACAGACACACAAACACACACACATACGCACACATACACTTCCATTACTAGTATAGTGTTTGAACAGATCAATATCTGATCTGATCAGAACTATACTAGCATCCCCATAGTTTAGGGTTCCCAAAATGCGGTGTTTGCATGGTCAGCACTGATTCCTGCCAGCACCTGCGTTTAACCCTTTCACCCAGGCAAGTGTAGTAATCAATACTGCCGCCAACCCAAATTCGCCCCTTGCCAGACCATTTGGCTGGAAACCTATAACGGTTTCTGATTTTAAAATCTTTCTGGGCCTTTCCCTCCACATGGGCATAACTAAACAGAGTGAATTGCGGCTATATTGGTCCACTAGCCCACTTCACCATATGCACATGTACTCTGCCTCCATGTCCAGGGCGAGATATGAGCAAATTCTGCGATTTATGCATTTCAACGACAATGAAATCTGTCGTCCTCGGGGAGATTCTGAATATGATCGGCTCCACAAAAATCGGCCCCTCATAGACCACTTCAATCAGCGGTTTGCAGCCTTGTTTACCCCCGAACAAGTTGTCTGCGTTGACGAGTCCCTGATTAAATTTACTGGCCGCCTTGCTATGAAACAGTACCTCCCCAGCAAGCGTGCCAAGTACGGGGTCAAGCTGTATAAATTGTGTGACAGGGCCACAGGTTATGCAGTTAGTTTCCGGGTCTATGAGGGAAAAGATAGCTGTGTGGAGCCCCCGAACTGCCCAGACTACATAGGGAGCAGCGACAAGATTGTTTGGGACTTGGTGTCACCCTTATCCGGAAAGGGGTACTATTTGTACGTGGACAACTTTTACACAAGCATGCCACTATTTAGTCATCTTTCTGAATTACAAAATGGCGCATGTGGCACCGTGCGACCTAATCGCCGGGGCTTCCCCCAACGGCTTGTAAATTCCCGTCTTAGTCAGGGGGCGAGAGCCTGCTTGAAAATGGACAAATTGCTTGCAGTGAAGTGGAGGGATACACGGGATGTTTATGTTCTGTCCTCCCTTCACGCAGACACGACGATCCAAATTCCTACGGCAACTGGAGAAACCACTCTGTGTCCACGAATATAACCTTAATATGGGAGGGGTGGACCTTAACGACCAGCTTTTGGTGCCGTATTTAGTTGCCCATAAAGCCAGACGCTGGTACAAAAAAGTGTCTGTTTACCTTTACCAATTGGCTATGCTGAACTCCTTTGTCCTATACAGGGCGTCAGGATGAACTGGATCCTTCCGGGAATTCCAGGAAGCGATCATCCTTGCCTACCTGTACCCAGGAGGCATGCCTGCCCAACTTCCCCTTCCAGATGCAGTGAGCCGGCTGCATGAGAGACATTTTCCTTATGTCCTCCCGAGTACCCCTACCCAAAGACGACCCCAAAGAAGATGTCGTGTCTGTAGCAGGCGCGGATGTAGGCGTGACACCCGCTATTATTGTCCCAAATGTCCTGACCAACCTGGTCTCTGCATCGGGGAATGTTTAGAGCGCTACCATACACTAGTGGAGTTTTAGTGTAGGGTACAGCATGACACAGTGTAGGGCACACAAACACAGGGTCTCGAAAGATGTTGGATGTCCATTTACATTTTGAAAGACCCAAGCTGGAAAATCGCAGTCCCAAATCGAGAAACAACAGTTAGAAAGAAAAATAAAAGGATTCAAAAACTGTTGTTGTGTCAGTCATTTTATATGTTCTTCTACTCTTCCTACTGTACTTTTAATGAACTTTGTTTGTTTTTCATTCTTTTGTGACCTGTTTCTCTTGCAGGTACTCGTCGGCTGCCACGGCATTGATTTTAGATATTCTGACACAAACAGTGTTTGCGCTCAGCATATATGGATACCTTTGCTGGCAGCAGCTGTGGTGATTTTCTGATTTCATCACTGCAGTTAAAATCCTATTTTGGTATACGTGGATAGTGTCGTGTATACCCATCATTAAATTAAGTGGGTGGATGTTTGGGCGGTTAATGGTGGGTAATACTACACATTATTCCTGTGCTGGTTTCTGATAGGTTCTCTTTTTTTTTCGTTCAGCCCACAGGCTGCATGAAAAAAAAAAAAAACCTACACTATATGCCAAACAAGGACCAGCAATGTACTGGTACGTTGCTGAACTTTGAGTGGTTATACCAGGATGATGCCTGCAGATTTAGGCATCATCTTGGCATCGTTTTTACAGCCAGCGGTCGGCTTACATGTAAAAGCAATCCTAGCAGGTAATTGGCCGCTAGCCTGCTTTTACACTCCCTCCCACCGCCGCCTTCCGCAGCCTTCCGTGGTTTTTCTCGGGCTCTCCTTTCCCACCGATTAACCCGAGTGTGCAGCCAGTGGTTCAATTATCTAACTATAGAGCTAATTGGAGATGAGAATGGCTCCAATCATCTCTATGGCCTAAGATACTGGAAGCTACGAGCATTTCATGACTTCTGTTTCACCAGAAATAAACAGGGCCATTGGGAAATTGGGAAAGTATTTTATCACACCAATTTTGGTGTGGTCAGATGCGTTAAGGTCAGAGGAGAGATCTAGAGTCTAAAAGACCCCAATTTTTTTTAAAAAAGAGTACCTGTCACTACAGATTGCTATCATAGGGGATATTTCAATTCACTGTGATAACAATAAAAATGATTAAAAAAAAAAATGAAAGGAAAGGTGTCAAAATAACATAAAAAAGCAAAATAAAAAAAAAATCAAGCCCCCCCCCTGTCCCCCCATGCTTGCGCGCAATGGTGCACGCAAGCATTGGTCTAGTGTCATATGTAAACCGCAATTGCAGCATGCATGTGAGGTATCGCCGTGAACGCCAGGTCGAGTGCAGTAATTCTTGCAGTAGACCCCCTCTGTAAGTCTAAAGTGGTAACCTGTAAAGACTTTTAAAGGTTTTTAAAAATGTACGTACTTTGTTGCCGCTGCACAGGCATGCGCAATTTTTAAAGTATGTCATGTTTGGTATCTATGTACTCGGCATAAGATCATCTTTTAAATTTTACCAAACAAATTGGAATTATATAGTGTATTTGTGCAATAAATTAAAAAAAATGTATTTTTTTCGCAGAAATTGCGTTTGGAAAATCTGTGCGCAAATACCGTGTGACAAAAAAATTTGCAACATCCACCATTTTATTTTATAGGGCCCTGCTTTAAAGAAATATATAATGTTTGGGGGTTCAAAGTAATTTTCTAGTAAAAAAAATATATTTTTTCATGTAAACAAAAAGTCACAGAAAAGGCTTGGTTTTCAAGTGGTAAGAAGAGTGGGTGATGTGTGGATAAGATTGAGCATAAAATGCCGGGACAGTTCAAACAACCCCCAAATTACCCCTTTTTGAAAAGTAGACACCCAAAGCTATTTGCTGAGAGGCATGGTGAGTCCATGGAATATTTTATATTTTTCCACAAGTGTCAGGAAAATTATTATTTCTTTTTTTTTTTGTTGTTTTTTTACAGAAAGTTGTCACTAAATTATATATTGCTCACGCATGTCATGGGAATATGTGAAATGACACCCCAAAATACATTCTGTTGCTTCTCCTGAGTACAGGGATACCACATGTGTGAGACTTTTTGGGACCCTAGCTGTGTACGCGACCCCGAAAACCAATCCTCATCTTCAGGTTTTCTAATGGCGTAAATTGCTGATTTTACCTCTGCAATACCTGTCACGGTTTCAGAGGTCCTGGAATTTCAAGATATCCCCCCCCAAATGACCCCATTTTGCAAAGTAGACACTCCAAGCTATTGGCTGAGAAGCATGGTGAGTCCATGGTTTATATTTTGCCACAAGTTTTGGGAAAACTTTTTTTTTTGTTTTTTTACACAAAGTTGTCAGTTAATGATATAATTCTCACATATGCCATGGGTATATGTGAAATAACACCCCAAAATGCATTCTGCTGCTTCTCCTGAGTACAGGGATACCCCATGTGTGAGACTTTTTGGCAGTCTAGCCGCGTACAGGACCCGGAAAACCAATCCGCAACTTCTGGCTTTCTAAGGGCGTAAATTGTTGATCTCACTCCTTACTACCTATCACACTTTTGAAGTCCATGAAATGCCAAGATGGCACAAACACCCCCCAAATGACCCTATTTTTCAAAGTAGACACCCCAATCTATTTGTTGAGAGGCATGGTGAGTATTTTGCAGCTCTAATTTTTTTTGGAAAATGAAGAAAAAGCAGGAAAATGCATTTTTTTCCTCTTTTTTCAATTTCCAAAACTTTGTGACAAAAAGTGAGATCTGCAAAACACTCAACATGCCTCTCTGCAAATAGCTTAGGGTGTCTACTTTCCAAAAAGGGGTCATTTGGGGGGGGGGGGGTTGTGCTGTCTTGGCATTTCATGGCCTCCGAAACTGTGATAGGTAGTCAGGAGTGAAATCAACAATTTACGCCCTTGGAAAGCCTGAAAGTGGGGATTGGTTTTCGGGGTCCTGTATTCGGCTAGACTGCAAAAAAGTCTCACACATGGGGTATCCCTGTACTCAGGAGAAGAAGCAGAATGTATTTTGGGGTGTCATTTCACATATACCCATGGCATGTGTGAGCAATATATCATTTACCAACAACTTTATGTAAAAAAAAAAAAATATATATATATATATATATATATATATATATATTTCCTGGAACTTGTGGCAAAATATAAAATATTCCATGGACTCACCATGCCTCTCAGCAAATAGCTTGGGGTGTCTACTTTACAAAATGGGGTAATTTGGGGGGGGGGGGGTTTGTGCTATCTTGGAATTTTAGGGCCTCCGAAACTGTGACAGGTAGTGCAGAGATGACATGCACAATTTACGCCATTAGAAAACCTGAGAGTGTTGATTAATTTTCGAGGTCCCGTACACAGCTAGCCTCCCAAAAAGTCTCACACATGGGGCATCCCCATACTCAGGAGAAGCAGCAGAACGTATTTTGGGGTGTCATTCCACATATACGCATGTCATGTGTGAGAAATGTATCTTTTAGTGACAACGTTGTGTAAGAAAAAAAAAAATAAATAAAATTGTAATTTTCCCAAAACTTGTGGCAAAATATAAAATATTCCATGGACTCACCATGCCTTTCAGCAAATAGCTTGGGGTGTCTACTTTCCAAAATGGAGTAATTTGGGGGGGTTTTGTGGTATCTTGACATTTCAGGGCCTCCTAAACCGTTATAGGTAGTGAGAAAATGCAATGAAAAATGTACGCCCTTTGAAATTCTGATGGCGGTGATTTGTTTTCGGGCTCCCGTACACTGCTAGGCTCCCAAAAAGTCTCATATGTGGTATCCCTGTACTTAGGAGAAGCAGCAGAATATATTTTGGGGTGTAATTACACATATAGCCATGGCATGTGTGAGCAATATATCATTTCAATGACAACTTTGTGTAAAAAAAAAAAAAAAAAAAAACAATTTTTTTTTTTAGTCATTTTTCAAACACCTGTGACAAAAAAATGAAATATTCAATGAGCTCAACATGCCTCTTAGAACATTCCTTAGGATTTCTACTTTCAAAAAGTGGTAGTTTGGGGGGGTTTTGTACTGCCCTGCCATTTTAGCACTTCATGAAATGAGATAGGCAGTCAGAAATTAAAGCTGCGTAAATTTCAGTATTTACACCATAGTTTGTAGACGCTATAACTTTTGCGCAAACCAATAAAAATACGCTCATTTAATTTTTTTGTCAAAGACATGTAGCTAAAAATATTTTGGCCAATATTGAGTATATTGGATATTTTTTAAAAGACAAAATTGAAAATGTCATTTTTTCGCAAAATTTTTCGCTCTTTTTTTATTAATATCGCAAAAAATAAAAAGCGCAGAGGTGATAAAATACCACCAAAAGAAAGCTCTGTTTATGGGAAAAAAGGACGTAAATTTTGTTTGGGTACAGCATTGCATGACCGCGCAATTGTCAGTTAAAGTCACGAAGTGCCAAGTTGAAAAAAGGGGTCTGGTCAGGAAGGGGGTAAAATCTTCCGGGGCTTAAGTGGTTAAAAGTAGGGATGAGCTCCGAGTTCGAGTCGAGGATAAGTTTAACTCGAACATCGGTCGTTCGATCCTTCGTCGAATGACGAACAAATGTGCTTCTTCACGGGAAATTTGAGATTCCGATAATGCACTGCACGCATGCCGCGCGTGCAGCACGTTATGTGATTGGCCAAAGCATGCACCCTGACCTCATGCTTTGGCCAATCAAATGATCTCTGCCATGATTGGACTAAAGGCAGGCTGCCTTTAGCCAATCTTGGCTCAGGTGCCAAGTACACGCCCCACACTACATAAAGGCTGCTTGCCCAGCCGCAGCGTGTAGTGTCATTGTGCGGGAGATGAGACAGGGAGAGGCATGCGTGTGAGGCAGGGAGAAAGTAGCTTTTTTGGAGTTTGTCAGACAACAGAGACATTGCTAGCAGTGTAGGAAGGGCCAGGAACGTGTGTCAGGTAGGGAGAGATTTCTTTCTTTACATCATATCAGACAGTGCAGCGCCAGTGAGTGATTCATTCCTAGTAGTGTAGTTTCAGGCAGGGAGAGATTTTTTTCTTTACATTAGATATCAGTGAGAGTATTGTTCATCGGTCAGTTGGGGAAAATTCTATAAGCATCACAGACCTATAGGATTATAGATTACATCAGATATCAGTGAGAGTATTGTTTATCGGTCACTTGGGTACATCCTATAAACAGCACAGATCATCAATAGAGCTATAGATAACATCATATCAGGTCATTGAGTATCTATTGGTCAGTTGCGTATACCCCATATTGATCTGTATCAATATCATATCCGAAAGGCCGACAAGGAGAGGCCGATGCTCACAGGCCATGAAAAGAGGACAAGCAGCCTCTGTGTCCATTGTGAAAAGTGGTGGTCACAGTCGACATAGTGCATCCTCTGCAGACGGGGAACGCCGTCCTTTATTTCTGGTGCTGCCCATGATATTCAGCCACAACATGTGGAAGCGTTGGTGGAGTGGATCAATAAGCCGTCCTCATCCTCCTCTGACACTCATGCTCACAGTAGTTTGCCTTCCACCGCAGCTGCCAAAACAGCCTGTTCCACAGGCTCCTTCTCCACAGCTACTCCTTCAGTTGTAATTTGTATATTGCCGGAGAAATATTTAAGAGGCATCACATCCCTTGATATTAGTCAAAAAATGGCAGAGGAAATGTTATGGGACTTTCAGGGTGCAAACACAAATATAAATGATGGAGAAAAAAACAATTTTTTGTAAAAATAAATCTTACATATTTTTATTTATTCAAAAATGACAGACATTGTTTAAAAGCACATAAAGGTAAAAAGAAAAAACTTGATAATGTCAGCTCAACATGTTTCGCCTTCTAGCAATGGCTTCTTCAGGAGATTAACGGACATCTTTAACAAGTTATTTTTCTCAAAATACTGGATTTTGCCCCATGTGGAAGAAATTGTGGATAGTAGATACCTCAAAACAGGGATATTAAAAAGGATCTCCTACTTTGCATACGACAAATCATAGAGGAGGGAAGAGCCAAGCCTTGTAGTTAGAAATCTTTCCATCCATTATATGGAGAAAGAGCCAGCAAAAAATGTTGTATATTGAATTTATAAGAAGTTTTAAATCGGATTTTATATGTATCACAAATTGTTTATGGGAAGCAAAAAGGGAAGAATTATATCCCATAGTTCCTTTCAAAGCTGAAAGCTTTAAATAGAGTAAACTCGGCACATTGAAAGAATTGATCTTGTTAGGAATGATTTATGTGCAAAGGAACTATCCCTTTAAGCAGTTAGGCTGGAGATGGAATCCTGTATAAATCTCTTCTTACACACGAGCAGTCAGTTGCCCCACCATCATGCACGGAGGAGTCATCTGAACTATTCAATCTTAGTGTCAGTGACATGCTGCCGGAGGATGCGCAGCAATTTGAAAGCTGTGATGTTGGTTCCCAAGTTGATGAAGGGAATAACGTGAGCCTAGAGAGAGGGGGTGTCAATGACGGACAAGAAACCAGCAGTCATGTTGCCACAGCTGAAGCATATTGCCAAGTTTGCTCCAGTGATGAGGAGGGAGGGGATGATGAGGTCATTGACTGTACTTGGGTGCCTGACAGGATAGAGGAGGAGGAGGGGGAGGATGAGGAGTATGCACAAATTTCAAGAAGGCAGGATGTGTTCCAGGGGCTGTTATAGCAGTAGCCAACCTATTGCGTCACAGCACAGAGCTCCTCAGGTGCAGGGTGCTGCAAAACTCCCAAAAGTTCATGGTGGGCTTTTTTCAGCATCTGTGCAGTAGACCACAGACATCTGTCTAAAGCGGATCAAGCGTGACCAGAACACCAGCCGCTTTGGCACCACATGCTTGACAAGGCATATGACCACCTGCCATGCAGTTCGTTGGCAACAGAACCTGAAAGAGGCACCAGATCAAAACAAGCATACATCAATTTGCTCCTCATCTGTGATCTCTAACCCTACTATACCTCATGCTCAAATGCCAGCATTGAGAGGGATGATGGTATAGCAATGAGTGGCACAGAGACTTGCACCCAATCTGCTAGCAGTACACCACCGCTTGATTTGAGCACCAGGCAAATTTCACTATCCCAGTTTTTGAACCGTAGGAAGAAATACTGTCCCAGCCATCCACATGCTCAGCGTCTTAATGCTAGCTTGGCCAAATTGCTAGAATTACAGATGCTGCCTTTTCATCTGGTAGACTTGGCTCCCTTTTGCGAATTTGTGGAATGTGCTGCACCACAGTGGCAGGTTTTGCGTAAGGCCATTCCGGCTCTCTACCGTCATGTGGAAGGTAGTGTTTTGGCCTCGTTGGACAAACTGGTCAGCAGGAAGGTGCACATTACTGCTGACTCTTGGTCTAGCAGACATGGACAGCGACGTTACATTTCTTTCACGGCACACTGGGAAACTCTGCAGGCAGCTGGGAAGGATGTAGGACAGGGTTCGGTGTTGCAGCTTGTTTTGCCACCACGCCTCCAAAAAGCTGGTGCTGGTTCTGACACATCTGGCTACTCCTCCACCACCTCCTCCTCCTTCATGTCCTCTTATGCTCAATTGTCCTCTGATGCAGCAGTGCTCCCTAAGCGGCCAAGGGGTCAGGCTAAAAGATGCCATGCTGTGCCTCAGTTGGTCTGTCTAGGGGATAGGAGTCACACCGGTGCAGAGATTCTGTCAGCTCTGCAGAGGCAGGCTCAGAGATGGTTGACGGCATGACAGCTTGAGCCAGGAATGGTTGTATGCGACAATGGCACCAACCTTCTCTGCGCCGTCCGACAGGGACACTTGACACATGTTCCATGCTTGCCACATGTTCTGAATCTGGTGGTGAAGCATTTCTTGAGTAGATACCTGGGCTTCCAAGATCTCCTGAGGCAGGCAAGAAAAGTCTGTGGCCATTTCCGCCGTTCGTTCAATGCCAGTGCTCGCTTATCTGACATTCAACGGGAATTAAACCTGCTCACCAACCGCCTCATTTGTGACATACCCAACAGGTGGAACTCAACGTTGGCAATGCTGCAGCGGCTGCACATGCAGCAGAGGGCCATCAATGTGTACCTGTGTGAGGATGGCACTTGGTTGTTCAGGCACCACCAACATCAAAGGCCAAATTTTTGGCACTTGTATGACAAGTACATGCGATTTGAAATTTGTATGGATTTTTTAGCAGCAGGGCTCGTTCCTGCACCCAGCAAGAGTAACTGTGAGGGGTTACGGTGTTCAGGCACCACCAACAACCAAGGCACGCTTTTTATGCACCCTTATGACAAGTACATGTGATTTTAAAATTGTATGTGTACCTGTATATGACATTTTTTGCTTTAGAAATGTCAATATTGCTGCAGCAGGCTACATACATCGTAGAGATGCACTACTTTACAGGCACAACCAGGGGACCCCCCTAGACACGATATTTGAAGGAATTTTTCATTTTTATAGTTTTACTTTAAGCCTCATTAAAATCAGTAAATCAGTGCTCCTTTAAAAACGATATTTAAAAAAAAAATGTATTGCTACATGTTCCCCAGGTCTGTACCCATACCCCCATACACTTTTTTGGGGGCAATAACTTGCACTTAAGCCTTCAAAATGAGACCGTTTGATGTTCGAGGTTCGAATAGCCTTCAATGGGGTTTATTTATTCGAACAAAGTTTTCCTCTGTTCGCGGTGTTCTGGTGCGAACCGAACCGGGGTGTGTTCGGCTCATCACTACTTAAAAGTACATTTGAGTCAATATGACGATTTTATGACTTTTTAGGCTATGCATCTACAGTTTTGTCCCTGAGGTTCATCTTGCCTGCCTGGTTTTGTCTGCTGGAGATTAGGGATGAGCTTCCAGTTCGAGCTGAACGTGCGTTGCTTTATGTGATTAGCCAAAGCATGCACCCTGATCTCCATGCTTTGGCCAAGTGTTAAGTGTAGTCGTTCAATGAAGGACATTTACGCCAATTAGTTTGCATCTGTTCAGGTAAGCTTTACTGAGAGTACATCTTGCAAGGACCACATGCTTTTACAATCATCTAGCATGTGATGACTTATACATTTTTGATACATCCTTTTATAGCCAATTATTACAGTGTAGCCTATGGCGGGCATACGTCCAAAAACATAGTTATACAAGATTACACAATATTTCATAATACATTCTTTGTTGATTATTTAGCCAAGTTCTTGGTCAGCTTGACCGAGACAGGATGAGTGACTATATGACAATTAAAAATGATGGATAATATGAAATTAATGGCCAGTTACTGGAACTATAATTATCTAAGCCAATATATTTTTTATCTATTATTCCGAGAAGTTAGGGAAGTTCTTTGGCAGAACATCTCATGTTATACTTGACACATTTTCACAATAAAGACAACATAACAAAAACAGACTCAGACTGAATTCTAAAACTATTTTTTGAAAGTACATTCAGGGATTAAGAGGGGACTCTAGACTGCTATACTGAGTATGGATATATGAATATGTAATATAAAAGTCTTTAAGAGTCCTCAATATGTTTTCATATCTTGACAGTCCCTCCTGAGTTTAGAATTCTTCTGTGTCTTTTCTTTTATACTTTTAAACTTCTTCTGTGTCTTTAAGTTGGTTTCCAGGTATGCGGGTAACCATCTCATGGGCCGTCTTTATGCGAGACCTCGAGAGCTCAAAAGAACCAGTATTAGTACGAGCATTTGTAGCCATTTTCATACAACATTTGCATAGCATTGGTACACATCTAACGATCAGTATGATCAATACTATAATTCCAACAATATACAGGATACCATGCGATATACCTGCGAACCACCCTCCAATACCGGATAAACCAGTTGGGAGGATTTACCCAAGAAAGCCAGCTGTCCCAGCTACCTTCAATCCAGGCAGTTTCGGTATGTTCCTTACGAAAATCCAGTTTTAATTGCTGCGCCCTTTCTACGTATCATTTCCTATGTAATTGCAGCATGAGGTTCCTACTACGGTACACATTCCTCCTTAAATAGCAGTAAGGTAATCCAACACCAGCCGGTGTTGCAAAACCTCCTTTTTAATCATTTTTAATTCAGTGGCCATTAATATGAAATTTGTGTCATACAGAGCAGTTATGTTATCCATTAAGTCAGCTAAATCTATGATAAAACTGAAGGCTTTTTTAATACCACATCTATTCACCCAAGGTATAGAAAATATTGCTCTTATCTCTCTATCATGGGACTCAATATCAGTATCATCATCATCTCTTTCTTGGACTATATTTTGAGTTGGGATAGGTGGTGCTATTTCAAGATTAGTCTCTTCTTCAGTGTCATCTTTAGTCTCCTCATTTTTGTTAGTATCATCTTCCACTTGTCCAGGAATAGCCTGTACTGGAATATCCTGTTCAGTAAGGGCTCTTTTGAAGAAATGGGCAGGGATTTTATGCAATTATGTCTCTTTAAACTCATTGTCACTCATATACCATGTAGCAGGCACAACCCTCCCAAAGTAGCAAACTCCCATGGAATTTAATGGAATCCAAGTGTAAGCTTTCTTTCCACACACTAACTAGTACCCTGGGGGAGCAGCACATGCCTTGCTGTAGTAATATCCCTGCAAACACATTAATAACTTTAAATTGTTCTGGCGCGAATGTTGGCGGTGTGTGAAATCATGCAATTCCTGATATCGATCTGTGCTCCACAAAACATCTTTACCATCAAACCAATACCTGACATCCGCATTATCCATGGACTGAGAGTCTCCAATCACTCGATTAGTATTCTTGAAACCTTTCTCAAGTTGTTCTGGCGGATAAATGCGGGTAAAGTTAATACATACTGCTGGTATTCTCATTGGGGCCTTGGTAAATAGTAGCAGTGAAATGGCCTTGTCAACCATTTTAGCAGTAAGGTAATCCAACACCAGTCGGTGTTGCAAAACCTCCTTTTTAATCATTTTTAATTCAGTGGCCATTAATATGAAATTTGTGTCATACAGAGCAGTTATGTTATCCATTAAGTCAGCTAAATCTATGATAAAACTGAAGGCTTTTTTAATACAACATCTATTCACCCAAGGTATAGAAAATATTGGTCTTATCTCTCTATCATGGGACTCAATATCAGTATCATTATCATCTCTTTCTTGGCCTATATTTTGAGTTGGGATAGGTGGTGCTATTTAAAGATTAGTCTCTTCTTCAGTGTCATCTTTAGTCTCCTTATTTTTGTTAGTATCATCTTCCACTTGTCCAGGAATAGCCTGTACTGGAATATCCTGTTCAGTAAGGGCTCTTTTGAAGAAATGGGCAGGGATTTTATGCAATTATGTCTCTTTAAACTCATTGTCACTCATATACCATGTAGCAGGCACACCCCTCCCAAAGTAGCAAACTCCCATGGAATTTAATGGAATCCAAGTGTAAGCTTTCTTTCCACACACTAACTAGTACCCTGGGGGAGCAGCACATGCCTTGCTGTAGTAATATCCCTGCAAACACATTAATAACTTCAAATTGTTCTGGCGTGAATGTTTGCGGTGTGTGAAATCATGCAATTCCTGATATCAATCTGTGCTCCACATAACATCTTTACCATCAAACCAATACCTGCCATCCACATTATCCATGCACTGAGAGTCTCCAATCACTCGATCAGTATTCTTGAAACCTTTCTCAAGTAGTTCTGGCGGATAAATGTGGGTAAAGTTAATACATACTGCTGGTATTCTCATTGGGGCCTTGGTAAATAGTAGCAGTGAAATGGCCTTGTCAACCATTTTAGCAGTAAGGTAATCCAACACCAGCCGGTGTTGCAAAACCTCCTTTTTAATCATTTTTAATTCAGTGGCCTTTAATATGAAATTTCTGTCATACAGAGCAGTTATGTTATCCATTAAGTCAGCTAATTCTATTATAAAACTGAAGACTTTTTTAATACAATATCTATTCACCCAAGGTATAGAAAATATTGGTCTTATCTCTCTATCATGGGACTCAATATCAGTATCATCATCATCTCTTTCTTGGCCTATATTTTGAGTTGGGATAGGTGGTGCTATTTCAAGATTAGTCTCTTCTTCAGTGTCATCTTTAGTCTCCTCATTTTTGTTAGTATCATCTTCCACTTGTCCAGGAATAGCCTGTACTGGAATATCCTGTTCAGTAAGGGCTCTTTTGAAGAAATGGGCAGGGATTTTATGCAATTATTTCTCTTTAAACTCATTGTCACTCATATACCATGTAGCAGGCACAACCCTCCCAAAGTAGCAAACTCCCATGGAATTTAATGGAATCCAAGTGTAAGCTTTCTTTCCACACACTAACTAGTACCCTGGGGGAGCAGCACATGCCTTGCTGTAGTAATATCCCTGCAAACACATTAATAACTTCAAATTGTTCTGGCGTGAATGTTGGCGGTGTGTGAAATCATGCAATTCCTGATATCGATCTGTGCTCCACATAACATCTTTACCATCAAACCAATACCTGACATCCACATTATCCATGCACTGAGAGTCTCCAATCACTCGATCAGTATTCTTGAAACCTTTCTCAAGTAGTTCTGGCGGATAAATGCGGGTAAAGTTAATACATACTGCTGATATTCTCATTGGGGCCTTGGTAAATAGTAGCAGTGAAATGGCCTTGTCAACCATTTTAGCACTGATATTGCCAAAGTGAGCACCGTCTTCTATCTCAGCTAGGGTACTGGGTATACCTAGTAAGGGCAAAGTCTTATGCGAGATAGGTGAGTGTGTGCATATCCAACATTTAGTGATTTCCAACTTCTTGACAGCTTGCAACTGCATGGCCACAAAGGAAGGATTATAGAAGGGTTGTCTCAGTTTAGCATGTAAGTCTCTCCTCAGCCTTTGATCAAATCCAGGCTCTGGGGTAATGTGTAACTTTTTAGTCATTACAGTAGCATTGAGAGAAAAAAGGTATCATGCGTCTCACCTTTTTTTATCATGTGAGTCCATTCATACATCATGACCGTGATCCACACCAAGGCTCCTCCACTCAGGATAATTCCTCAGAGATGCATATCAGCTCTAGGTACTGTAAGAGACATTCTTCCGTATTCGTAGTCTTCTGGCTCGAGCCAGAGTCAATGGTGGAAATGACCTAGAAGGTAAAGGTACAGAAAAGTCCTTGCCAGTAGTACACTGGCCTGTATGTTTGTTCAAAGCTACTGCTTTCTTACAATGGGAACCATGCACCCAATACTTTTAGTCCTTTAGCTTTACAGCTGTGGGAGACGCAAGAATAATCTGGAACGGTCCTTTCCACTTAGGGAACAGAGTAGTCTTGGGGGTGTGATTCTTGATGTACACCCACTCTCAAGTTTTTAGTCCATGAGTCTTTTCACTCGTGTCCACTGGTTGTCCTGCTTGGGCTCTGGAAAAGGTATCAGAAAACACGTTTGCCAATTTGCGCACATAGTCTATGATGGTGTATTGACCATTTAACAAAGTTACTGATTCTGGTGCTACAGAAACTGTAGGAAGTCTTTTAGGAGGGCGCCCAAACAATACATCTTCTCCTTAGGGGTAGTCCTGATGGTTGCCAGGGCTATGGGCAATGTTTCTACCCATGTACTTTTTCCATTAGTAGTCATCTTGGCCAGATACCTTTTTAGGATTTAATTACTGCGTTCCACCATCCCACTAACCTGTGGTCTATATGGGGTGTGTAACTGTTGTTTCAGACCTAAGATACCCACTACTTCTGCTATTAATTTGTTTTCAAAGTGTGTACCTCTATCTGAAAAGATCACAGCTCCTATACCAAACCTGGGAATCAATTCTCTAGTAAGACACTTAACTACTGTTCTGGCATCAATATTCCCAAACTAAAAGATACTTGAATCGGCCACAAGGAGGCATATCTGAGAAGTCAATCTGCACAAATTTGAAACGGCTCCTCAGTATGCGGAATGTGTTTCATAGGGGTAGGCACTGGTTTACCCATGTTATGCATTTGACATACAGCACATTCATTAACTTGTTTAGCAGCATATGTGTAAAAACCTGGAGCCCACCACTGTTTGTTCACAATCGGACACATCCCTCCTGTTGAGACATGGCAAGGCCCATGGCTCAAGGCAAACAATGAAGGGAAAAGAGTCGGTGGAGCAACCAGCTTTTTATTCAACCTCCACAGAGCATCTTGTCCGCAAACAGTTCCTTTTGTAGACCAAGTGGATCGGTGGGGTGAACTTTCCTGTAGGGCCAAAGAACACTAAGGTCCACCTGAAACTTTGTGACAAAAAATGTAGGGACTCCATGTGGCTGATAAGAGTGAATAGCTTCTTTTGCATATTTATCAGCCAAAACATTTCCAACCAATACACTGTCATTAACCCAGTATGTGCTTTACATTTGATTACTGCTACTTTAAGAGGCGATTGGACTGCAAACAACAGTCTAACAATGAACTCTTTGTGCTGAATGGGTGTTCCTGTTGCTATCAGGTAACCCCTTTCCTGCCATAATTGTGCAAAGCTGTGCAATATACCCACAGCATAAACAGAATCACTGTAGATATTTAATATATCTCATTCTGCTGGCTTTAATGCAACACAGAGAGCTGTAAGTACCGCAGCCTGCGCTGACTTAGAATTTAGCAGAATTTCAGTATGCAGTAGTCGGCTCTCACCGTTTACTACCACACAAGCAGCTAATGTTAACCCATCAGGTTGTCTGAGGGATGAGCCATCTACAAACAAGTCTGCACATGCAGGCAGACCAGCAATGGATTCATCCTGAAGATCAGATCTGGGTTTTGTTACTTCATCAATAGAGGCAGCACAATCATGTATCAGGTATTTAGAATCATCAACTTCCTCACTGTCAGCTTCCGGTAGAAAAGTAGCCGGATTCAGAGTCTGGCAGCGCTGAATTTTGAAGTTGGAAGCTGATAACAAAATCAAATGATAACGTGTTATCCTTTGTACTGAGAAGTATTTAGTATAGGCACTATTCAACATAGCCTCCAAATCATGGGGGCACATTAAATAAAAAGTGTTGCCCAATACAATGTCTACAGTTTTTTTCAACCAGTAGGGCAGCCGCCGCTACTGATTTTAGACCTCCAGTTAGCCCTCTGGCAACGCTGTCCAATGGGTAACTGTAGTACCCCACTGGGCGATGTCTGGCACAGAAGCGTTGCGTTAACACCCCATTCGCATGTCCATTTATTTCTGTGCAAAATAAATAGAAATCTTTGCTATAATCCGGCAAACCAAGACTGGGCACTGTTAGCAAAGATTGCTTGATTTGTTTGAATGCTTCCATAACTGAAGGGGTTAACTCTTCTAAAGTGAATTTATAATTGCTTTTTGTTTGTCCTTTTAACAATTCCTGTAGGGGTCCTATAATTGGGGAGTACTGGGGCAAAAACTGCCTACAGTATCCCACCAATCCCAGGAATGCCCTCAATTGTTTTAAAGTTTTTGGCATTTGTTGTTTAGCAATTACCTTTTTCCGTTTATCAGTTAAATGCTTCACACCCTGTGAGATGCAATGCCCCAGGTATTGTACCTTTAACTGCACCCACTGTACTTTGGAGGCATCTACCTTTTGGCCAATTTTGGCAAGAAAATTCATCAGTGAAATGGAATCCTCAATACAGGTTTGCTTTTCAGGGGAGGCTAGCAGAAGATCATCGACATATTGTACTAATATGGATCCTCTAGGGGGCTGCCATTCGTCTAACTTTTCTTTTAATGCTTGCGAAAAACAACTCGTTGAATCATGATACCCCATAGGTAATCTGGTCCAGGTAAGTTGCATTTTTTAAAACGTAAAAGCCAGCAACCATTGATCATCTGCATGTACAGGTACACTGAAGAAGGCTGAAGCTAAATCAATTACAGTGAAATAAGTAGCTGTAGGTGGAATGGTTGCTAGAATGGTAGACGGGTTTGGTACTACAGGTACTGAGGGTATAATTACCTTATTGACAGCTCGCAAATCATGCACTAATCTCCAGCAGCATTTGTCCTCTCCTGGTTTTATGGGCTTTGGCACTGGATAGAAACTTAAGTTTGATACAATGGCGATATACTTACTTCTAAATTTTTGAATTTAACTTTACTTACGAAGTACCTAAATACAATCCCTGGCGGTTTGTCTAAGAATGGGACATCACTGCCTTTCTGGTCTTCGGTAAGATGGCGGATTGAACCGCCCTCGATGGTCACACGGGGCGTGGATCCCATTATATAAGCGGTGTCGTCAGCACGCCGCCCGTACCTTGAAAACGTCATATCTGACAAAACGTGCGTCGGTCGCGGCGTGTTGACGTCACCAGCTTGTTGAGGACGGGTGGAGAACCCGACCGGCCGGCGGCTTATCTCAATCCCTGTATCCACGCTTGATGCTTCACATGTTTGTAAGTTACTCTCCTTTGTCTGCGATTAAAGTTTGTTGGTTTTACACTATGAAGCTTTCTTGTCTTTTCATACTATTGTGTTGCGACTTGGAGTCATCGTTCCACCTACTGCTTTCCCTGAGGACCATCCATGTGACATTTGGCTCATATCCTTATGTGATCTGGTAAGAGGCAGTGGTGTTGGGAGTGATCAACCAATGTTTGGTGGCCTTTTTGTGTCCTTTCTATCCTTTGCCTCTGGTAAGCATTTGGTACTTAGGGGTGTGGGTGCTTGACTTTCATCTTCATCTGGTTGGCTCTGGTGATGGTGTGCACTCCATAGGGTGATATTTACCATACAGTATTATGTTATGGAAGCCTGTATTTCTTTTTCATGACTGCCATTCATCATTGAGACGATTGTGGGCTTGCTGATCTGAGGCTGGTGGACCTATTATCTATCTTGATATTTGGCGATTTCCTTTCTTTCATCTGGTAAGGAGACTACATCGTTGGTGGCCTATTCTCTGACTTGGGAATTTTCTACTTTGGACTGTGTCTGATTTTTTGGATATTATTCTGGACTTTAAGAGGACATTCATTTGGATTTGAACATCATTGATTGTGTCATAATTTGACATTCATTGCCATTTATAGCACATATAGCGCAACTTATATATACGTTTTTGATTGTTTGTCGCAATTTAAGTTGCTGCTGGACCGCATTAGTTAGCGCAGTTATTTCCCATTTTTACTGGATAGATAGGAGTATTAGCCTGGCTCCTACACGGGGTTAACACACCCTCCTGTAGTAACTCTCCTATAACAGGTCTTATACCTTCCACTGATTCAGGAGATAAAGGATATTGAGGTAACCTTGGTACTGGCAGTGTGGGATCTCTTTTTAATCTAACTGGGGTAACCTGCAATAATCCCGGGGTGTTGGCTCCTGTTACCCATAAGGAAGTTACCCATAAGTAAACATTAGATCTGCAGCTTCATCTTGAACTGTACTAGGTACATTTATTACAGTTTTACCCGGAGATAAGGCAATAGTTACACCCATTTTTGATAGCAGATCTCGTCCCAGCAAGTTACAAGGGGAATGTGGAGAAAATACAAAAGAATGCTCTGTAGACTGTGTACCCAAAGTCACTGGTATAGGCTTAGTGACGCCTGCTGAAATTATATTATTGCTCACTCCAACCAGTGAAACTGTTTCATTAGAGAGTGGCAATCTAGGGTTAAAAACATTCAGCAGACTCCTGGACGCACCTGTTTCTAGAAGGCAAGGTATATTCATGCCATTTATATTTACTTCAATCATTGGTTCATCAACAGGATCAATTTCGATAACAGCCAGAATAGGACACAAATTTGATTGTTCTTCTATATTATCACCACATTCCACCTCATCCTAGCGTCTCCTATAATCTCGTGCTAGGTGACCACCCATCCCACACTTGAAGCAGGTGGGGGAGACATAAGGCTGAAGGGGTGGCTGCTGCCTTGGTCTGCTTGGGATGACCTGCTGGTATCTAGATTGTATCCTAGGGTTCCTCCTGAGTGTCCCTTCTTTGGATCTCCAGTTCTCCCTTTTGGCCCGAGGGACCCCATAATTGGAAATGTACACTACTCCTGACGGGGGATAAGGGGGTTCCGTCACCTGTACTGTAGAAACTGGCATTCCCCTGGGTTTATGAATCTTTTCCTTAACCTCAGGGACTTGCATATTTATTATTTTAGTTTTTTCCTATCTTTTTCTCTATTTTTTCCTTTCTTTTTTTATAACACTTCACAAGCTATCTGTGCTATGTCAACCAACTCAGGGACAGGTTTAATTCTCCAGCCTGCTATGCGGAGCTCCATTTTCTTTTCTAATCTCAGACAACAATCCACTTGCAAAAATATTTATCACTTTAGGTTGTTTCATGTCATCTTCACTTTCAGTCGCCCAATCAGTGTGCTTCTATATAGCATCTTTGAATCTATTTCAATAGTTCAACACATCCTCAACTTCCTTTTGAACAACATCCAATAACATTCGCATATCCTGTCCTTTATCAAACATACTTGTTACCCATTCCTTTAGAATTTCATTGTATCAATCTTTGTTTTATACGTATTTTGGCCATCTGCCTCTATCTTCAATATCCCTTATTAATGCGCACTTATTTATTTATTTACTTTGTGCAAATGTGTTCCATACATCCACATATTTTTCAATTATTGCACAATCAATCAAGATCCACATATCTATATATATGTAGTTTGCTGAGTTTTCTCCATTCACATCAACCTTTTGTACCATTTCTTTAAGACGCTTGGCAATGTTTGGGAGGTCTTCTACAATTGTCCTATTCTCTGGGTTTCTAAGGGACATAAACTTTCCCTATCCTTGCTGTATACTGACCTTCATCACCTATTTTTAAGGGCATTTCTACACCAGGTCAGTTACCCGGATGAAAAACAAGAAACGAAGATGGCTTTGTCTCCTCGTCCACTAGGACGCTAAAAAAAATAAATAAAATAATTCACTGTAAAAGTGGGTAGCATCTGATTATATGGCCGCCAGTAGAGATGGCACATCAGATACCACTTGTATGCTAAAATCAGATAAAACTATAAAACTAAAACATTTTTTTTTGCTCCGTGCCAAACTTACAAAAAAAACTTTCTTCTTTCTTTTTCGTGTAATTTTTACAAAAACCTGACCAGAGGTTCCCCTCCTTCAATAGAGGACACCCCTAAAATACCATTCAAAAACTATAATCAGATAAAAAGTTAATCTGATTTGAAACTTTTGGCTCGGTGCCAACACGGTCCAATGGTCACACTAATTGCGGTAACCCTTTCTGTCCAAAAATAAATTCCGTAACTATAACCCTTTCTGTCCAAAAATAAATTCCATAACTATAACGGAAACAAAGATATTTACTGTTGAACCCTTTTTTGGCAAGTAGCCAATTTTCAAAATTTTGCAGCAGAGCTCCCTTTCACACAGGGACCCATGAGCAAAATGTAAATTCTCTTTATCTATAATTCTATATATAAAAGATAACCTCAAAGTGTCCTGCCAACAACGGCGAACTACGTTTTCCCTGATAAAACTGTTTATATTACTCTTCCTCATCTATTTGTTAAAGCAGCTTTTTCTGAACACATTTTATAGGGGAGCAATTTTCACCTATTTTTTTCTTCTTCCCGTGCTGCTAGACATTTAATTCCCCCACAATCAGACATTTAAAAATAGCAAGTTAAACAAGGCATCAATTTTTAGGCGTACTCAGTGAGCCCTCTGGTGGCCACCATTTAGAGGGATCCTCTTTATACGCTTTTTTAGTAATTTTGCACCATTTTATATGATGTTTGAGGGTGTCTGGATGACCACTCACCATCATCTTAATGATGGGTGCACCTGAATGCAATTTAGCAACATTTAAGCCTGTTTTCTTTGCTATTTTTAATAACTTTTTTGCTCTAGTTTTTGTAAGCCCTAAGTCATTCATAATGGGCAAAACATTCTTATCAATTAAATTTCCCATTTTATTATTTCTCGTTACCACTTTAAGAAATGACAATATTTGGAGTTTCCGGGATCAAGAACTCTGTTTCTTATCACAACGGCTGTGTACTAGCAGCCAAGTACTTATTTCGACATGTCTCAGTCTGTTCTATGCTCGTTTGAATGTTTTCTAAACGAGTGAATATAGGCTAGTCTTTATCTGACTCCCTAATCCAAAGAACACTCAGCAGGTCATACAGACACTGGGGTTTAAGGCAATACCTGCCCTAATACCTCCACATTTGTCTTTCAACACCACACACACAATCCAGAAAATAGTGGTACCTCTGCTTAAACGTCCCTTATTTCTTATATATACATATTGTCATTTCTTGTAATAAGGAGAATCAAAGAAATATTTTTCAGAAAATAATATTTGCATGCACAATATTTCCCCTTGGTACCATATAATAATCTCAGTAATCATACACAGACAGAATGCAATTAAATTCAAAGGAAACGTGTTACCTTTCGTAGCCGCACTCCCCAACCAGCACACCACCACACATCAGAAAAAGACAGTTTTTTCAATATGAGAAATAAAAATATTTTTCTCATCTGAGGCCTCTGTGCTGTCCGTCCTGTGGTGGGGTGCTCACCGGTGGTGGAGATGCAGTTAGAAAGACACGATTCGGGGTCACCAATGTTAAGTGTAGTCGTTCAATGAAGGACATTTACGCCAATTCGTTTGCATCTGTTCAGGTAAGCTTTACTGAGAGTACATCTTGCAAGGACCACATGCTTTCACAATCATCTAGCATGTGTTGACTTTTGAGTCAATATGACGATTTTATGACTCTTTAGCCACTTGCCGACCGCCGCACGACTATCTACGTCGGCGGTCAGCCCCTCACAGGCAAAGTGACGTAGGTCTACGTCACTAGCTTGTGAGGGTCTAGGGAGCGAGCGCGCGCCCCCGGAGGCGCGCTCCCGCTCCCGAGTGGTCACGGACCCCCCCGCGCGTGTGACCGGCGGACCCGATGTCCGCCGGCCACTCTGCGATTGGCGGAGGAGAGGGAGAAAGTCAGGCAGCTTGTGTAAACAAGCTGCCTGTCATTCTCCTCGCTGTATGAGAGCTGATCATCTGGATCTACTATGTAGATCCGTTGATCACTCTGCATACAGCTGAAGCCGCAGCCAATCACAGTTAGAATCACGCCCCTAGGGACACACACAGCCCCTCCCTCTCAAATAAAGTTAACCCCTTCACTACCAGTGTATTTTTACAGTAAGCATATGTATAGCACTGATTACTGTAGAAATGTCACTGGTAACCCCAAAAGTGTCAAAAATGTCAGCCAAGGGTCCGATCTGTCCGCCGCAATGTCGCAGTACCGCAAAAAAAATCGCAGATCGCCGCCATTACGCGTTAAAAAAAAAAACAACAAAAATGACAAAAATCTTTCCCTTAGTTAGTAAACGCAATAACTTTTGCGCAAACCAATCAAAATACGCTTTTTGCGATTTTTTTTTACCAAACATAGGTAGCATAAAACAAATTGGCCGAAAATTTTAAAAAATTTTGATTTGTACATTTTTTTGGGGGGGAATTTCATATAAAAAAAAGGGAAAAATATTGCTATTTTTGCAAAATGGATGCTCTTTTTTTGTTTATAGCGCGTGATCAAAAAATCGCACAGGTGATCAAATACCGCCAAAAGAAAGCTCTGTTTGTGGGAAAAAAAGGACGCCAAATTCGTTTAGGTACAGCGTCGCACGACCGCGCAATTCTCCGTTAAAGTCACGCAGTGCCGAATCGCAAAATACCCCCTGGTCGGAATGGGGGTAAAATCTTCCGGGGCTTAAGTGGTTAGACTATGCATCTACAGTTTTGTCCCTGAGGTTCATCTTGCCTGCCTGGTTTTGTCTGCTGGAGATTAGGGATGAGCTTCCAGTTCGAGCTGAACGTAAGTTTCACTCGAACATCGGCCGTTCGATCATTCCTCTAATGACGAACAAATGTGCCTTATCGCAGGAAATTCAAAAGCCCATAATACACTGCGTGCGTTGCTTTATGTGATTAGCCAAAGCATGCACCCTGATCTCCATGCTTTGGCCAATGATATCATCTCTGCCATGATTGGAAAAAAGGCAGGTTGCCTTTAGCCAATCATGGCTCAGGGGCTAAGTGTTAAATGTAGTCGTTCAATGAAGGACATTTACGCCAATTAGTTTGCATCTGTTACATAGTTACATAGTTACATAGTTAGTGAGGCTGAAAAAAGACACAAGTCCATCCAGTTCAACCTATGTGTGTGTGTTTGCTTTTAACCGTACATTGTATACCCCTGTATGTTGTGGTCTTTAAGGTGTCCATCCAATAGTTTTTTGAAACTATCAATGCTCCCCGCTGATACGACTGCTTGCGGAAGAGAATTCCACATCCTTACCGCTCTTACAGTGAAGAACCCCTTACGCACTTTAAGGTTAAACCGCCTTTCCTCTAGTTTTAGTGAGTGGCCACGTGTCTTATTGTATTCCCTTACTCTAAATAGTTTGTTCCTTATGCTCGGGTCGCCAGTACAGTATTTGTACATTGATATCATATCCCCCCTCAAGCGTCTCTTCTCCAGAGAGAATAGGTTCAGTGCTTGTAGTCTTTCCTCATAGCCGATGTCCTCCATTCCCCTAATTATTTTTGTTGCCCTTCTCTGGACTTTCTCCAGTTCCAGCACATCCTTCCTGAGGACCGGTGCCCAGAACTGGACAGCATACTCCAGATGTGGCCGGACCAGAGTCTTGTAGAGTGGAAGAATAATCTCTTTATTTCTGGAGTGAATCCCCTTTTTTATACAACCCAGTATTCTGTTGGCTTTGCTTGCAGCGGCTTGGCATTGCATGCCACTTCCAAGCCTGTTGTCTACCAGTACCCCCAGGTCCCTTTCCATCCTAGACTCACCCAGAGGTTCCCCCCCTAGTGAGTAGCTTGCTTTCTGGTTTCTGGCCCCCAAGTGCATTACTTTACATTTTTCTACATTAAATCTCATCTGCCATGTAGTTGCCCACCCCGTTATTTTGTTCAGGTCTGCTTGCAAGATTTCCACATCCTGCATAGAAGATATTGGCATGCCTAATTTAGTATCATCTGCAAATACTGAGATTGTACTAGATATCCCCTCCTCTAGATCATTTATGAATAAATTAAACAGGATTGGTCCCAGGACAGAACCCTGGGGGACCCCACTTTCCACACCCGCCCACTCAGAGTACTCCCCATTAATCACCACCCTCTGTACTCTCCCCTGGAGCCAGTTCTCTATCCAGGTACTCACCTTATGGTCCATACCTACCTTCCTTAGTTTGTACAGTAAGCGTTTGTGGGGAACGGTGTCAAAGGCCTTTGCAAAGTCCAGATACACCACATCCACAGGCTTACCTTTATCTAAGTGGCAGCTCACTTCATCGTAGAAGGTTAATAGATTGGTTTGGCATGAACGATTTTTCATGAATCCATGCTGATTACTACTTATAATACCGTTTTCATTACTAAAGTCTTGTATGTGGTCCCTTATCATCCCCTCCAAAATTTTGCAGACTACAGATGTTAGGCTGACCGGCCTATAGTTACCCGGGATATATCTCGGCCCCTTTTTAAATATTGGTACCACGTTGGCTTTTTTCCAATCAGCTGGCACCATACCTGTCTGTAAACTATCCTTAAAGATCAAGAATAATGGTCTGGCAATCACCTGACTGAGCTCATTCAGAACCCTTGGGTGCAAGCCATCCGGTCCCGGGGATTTATTTATGTTAAGTTTCTCTAGTTTAGCTCTAAGTCTATACTCTGTTAGCCATGGCGGCACTTCCTGAGGTGTATTATTTAGTTCGGCCTTACAAGCGGGGTTCATGTAGCCCCCCGATTCCTTTGTGAAGACTGAAGAAAAGAAATTATTTAACACTTCCGCCTTTTCTCTGTCCTCAGTGGCCATTTTTCCTTTATCATCTTTTATGGGGCCAATGTGTTCTGGCCTCGCTTTCTTACTGTTTATATACTTAAAGAATTTCTTGGGGTTCTTTTTACTCTCCTCCGCTATATGTCTCTCGTGTTCTATTTTAGCCGCCCTGATTTCATCTTTACATTTCTTATTACACTCTTTGTAATGCTTAAATGCTGCCAATGACCCCTCAGTCTTGTATTTTTTGAAGGCCTTTTCTTTAGCTCTAATATACATTTTTATGTTGGAGTTTAGCCACCCAGGGTTTAGTTTTGCTCTTTTAAATTTATTTCCCAGTGGAATGCACTGGCCCACCCCCTTGTTAAGTATGCTCTTGAAGCACTCCCATTTTTCCTCCGTGTTCTTTGTTCCCAGGGTCCTATCCCATTTGATATTTTCTAGCAGTGAGCGCAGTTTAGGGAAATTGGCTCTTTTGAAATTCAGTGTCCTTATATTACCCTTGTGTTTCCTATTACTGTAATTAATACTGAAACCAATTGACCTATGGTCACTGTTCCCTAAGTTGTCCCGTATTTCTATATCCGTGAGCAGGTCTGTATTGTTGGTAATCAGTAGGTCAAGTACCGCATTGTTTCTTGTCGGTGCATTCACCATCTGACCCATGAAATTGTCCTGCAAAACATTTAGGAACTGCCGAGCCTTGGCTGAATGCGCGGTTCCTTCTGCCCAGTCTATATCAGGATAATTAAAGTCCCCCATTATAATGACATTTCCCATCCTTGCTGCCAATCCTATCTGTAACATGAGGTCCACCTCACCCTCCTCCCTCTGGTTTGGGGGCCTATAGCATACGCCCAATATTACCTTCCCCACCGTGCCTTTCCTTTGAAGCTCTACCCATAGGGATTCTGCCTCGTCCATAGCTCCATTATTAATATCATCCCTCATATTTACCTGTATACTGTTCTTAATATACAAACATACCCCTCCCCCTTTTTTACCCTCTCTATCTCTGCGATAAAGGGAATACCCCTGAATGGTCGCCATCCAGTCATGAGAGCTGTCAAACCAAGTCTCAGTTATCCCCACAAAATCTAAGTCCTCCTCAAACATCAGCAGCTCCAGCTCTCCCATCTTGTTGGCCAGGCTTCTGGCATTGGTATATAAGCCTCGTAATTTTGATGTTTTTAGGCTGCTCTCTTGATTTTTCCCCGTACCCACCCTGTTCAGGTAAGCTTTACTGAGAGTACATCTTGCAAGGACCACATGCTTTTACAATCATCTAGCATGTGATGACTTATACATTTTTGATACATCCTTTTATAGCCAATTATTACAGTGTAGCCTATGGCGGGCATACGTCCAAAAACATGGTTATACAAGATTACACAATATTTCATAATACATTCTTTGTTGATTATTTAGCCAAGTTCTTGGTCAGCTTGATCGAGACAGGATGAGTGACTATATGACAATTAAAAATGATGGATAATATGAAATTAATGGCCGGTTACTGGAACTATAATTATCTAAGCCAATATATTTTTTATCTATTATTCCGGGAAGTTAGGGAAGTTCTTTGGCAGAACATCTCATGTTATACTTGACACATTTTCACAATAAAGACAACATAACAAAAACAGACTCAGACTGAATTCTAAAACTATTTTTTAAAAGTACATTCAGGGATTAAGAGGGGACTCTAGACTGCTATACTGAGTATGGATATATGAATATGTAATATAAAAGTCTTTAAGAGTACTCAATATGTTTTCATATCTCGACATAAGTACACTCCCAACACTAGAAAAAGGCTGCACGCACAGCCGCAGCGTGTAGTGTGATTGTGTGGGCGAGAATGGGAGACAGGGAGAGGAACGTGTTTGAGGCAGGGAGAGAATAGTTATTTCACAGTTTGTCAGACAGACAGTGCAATGAGACATTGCTAGCAGTGTTAGCATAGAGAGGGAGAGGATCGTGTTTTTTAGGCAGGAAGAGCAAAGTGAGTATCAGTTTTTCAGAAAGTGCAGTGAGACATTGCTGGCAGTGACTTAGGGAGGGAGAGGAATGTCTTTGAGGCAGGGAGAGAATAGTTATTTTGCAGTTTTTTTTTTCAGACAGACAGTGCAGTGAGACATTGCTAAGAGTGTGAGTATACCCTATATTGATCTGATCTCTATCTATTAGGGATGAGCTTTGAGTTCGAGTCGAAGCAAAGTTCGACTCGAACATCAATCGTTCGTCGAATGACGAACAAATGTGCTTCTTTACAGGAAATTCGATATCCCATAATGCACTGAGCATGCAGCACGTTATGTGATTGGCCAAAGCATGCCTCCTGACCTCATGCTTTGGCAGGCTGCCCTTTATCCAATAATGGCTCAGGGGCTAAGTACACGCCCCACATTACATAAAGGCTGCTCGCGCAGCTGCAGTGTGATTGTGCAGGTGAGGAGACATGGAGAGAAACATGTTTGAGGCAGGGAGAGAGTAGTTTTTTTGCAGTTTGTCAGACAGTGCAGTGAGCCATTGATAGCAGGGAGGGAGAGGAACGTGTTTGAGGCAGGGAGCGAATCATTTCTTTGCAGTTTGTCAGACCGTGCAGTGAGACATTTGCTAGCAGTGTATGGAGAGAGAGATTTGTGCTTTTTACAAGTTCAGAGATCACATAGAGAAGTATATTCAGTAGTGCATACCATACACCATATACCATACATACTGTAGATCTCTATATATAGGGCTATCGATTACATCATATCAGGTCATTGAGTACTTTATTGGTCACTTGCATATAACCTATATCATCACATATCTATCTATCTATAGGACTAGAGATTACATCATATCAGGTGATAAAGTATTTTATCGGGGGCGTGGCTTGGCGCTTGAGCGGTATGGCTGCCTAAGTCCTCAGCTCCCGGCCAGCATAGGAGATTGAGCCCTGGATTAAGCTTCCTTGCCCTCACAACCAGCCGAGATGAGCATGGGGAAGTCCTCTAGACACTCCTCTCCCTCCCGCTCCCGCTCGCCGCGCGATCCGGCGATGCAGGCAAGCAGAAGCATCCCTGATCTCTTTCGCCAGCAGCAGCAATCACGGCTTCATCTCGGGCCTATGCCGACGCTGCACATGGAGCCACCGCTGCACGGTCTGCCTCTGATAGCCCTGACCATTCCATGCAGACAGCTCAAAGCACTCTGCCCCTCACTTCCATCCCACCACTGAACCTACAAGATCTAAGGTCAGTGGCAGAAGACATTAAAGCTTCATTGGCATTGGCTGTAGCAGACCTAAAGAGAGATATTCAGAACATAATGGTCAGAATTGATGAGGTGGAGGAGAAAACAAATCTACAGGCTGAATCAATACACACTCTTAACACCACGACCAGATCCCACTCTTCCCAACTAAGAGAGCTTCAGCGTCACATAGAAGACCTCGACAACAGGGGACGCCATCATAACCTCAGGATAAGGGGTCTTCCTGAATCAGTAGAAACCAGCCACATCACTAATGTCACAATGGCGATTTTTAATGATCTTCTTGGGAGGCCCCCGGATACCCATATAGAGTTCTAACGTCTGCATAGAGCCCTGAGACCTAGATCTAGAGATACTGATCCCCCCAGAGACATTGTATGCTGTCTTGTAAATTTCCAGCTGAAGGAAGATATCCTTGGAAGCCCCAGGGATTGCCGCACGCTTCTATCTCATGGCTCTGAAATCAAAATATACCAAGATATTATATATTATATAAGACCTTTGCCATCTATTGGAAATCTTTCGTAACAGAAACATACAGTACCGATGGTAATTCCCTTCCTGCTTGTCAGCATCCTCAAAATGGTCGCACTGCAAATCTCCGCGTTCCAGAAGATTTGCCGTCTTTTTGCAACGCTCTTGACATCCCACACGTCGACCTTCCCGACTGGTACTCTCCACCCCCCTCCATGCGAAGGGCAACATCCATGGATACAATACCCGAAAGGAATGAATTTCATCTGAGAGGTTGCAGATCATCAAAAAAAAGTATTTTATCTTTCACTTGCGTATACCCTATATCCATCACATATCTATTTATATATAGGGCTATTGATTACATCATATCAGGTGATTAGGTATTTTATCGGTCACTTGCGTATACTGTATATCCAATCCATCACATCTCTATCTATATATAGGGCTATCGATTACATCATATCAGGTGATTGAGTACTTTATCGGTCACTTGCGTAGACCCTATACCTATCACATCACTATCTATATAGTCCTTCAGGAAGTCGGACTCTCTCTTTGTCCTTTCGGACAGTCCTCGCAAAGGTTTGGCTGTGTCCGCTGTGACCATTTCAAGATGAATCAGGCAGACGGTTGTTCAGGCTTATTCAATCAAGGGTCCTCCTTTCCCTAAAAAGGCGCATTCTACTAGAGCGCTGAGTGCCTCTTGGGCTTTTTGCCATCAGACCTCTGTTGTACAAACTTGTAAGGCAGCAACTTGGTCATCTGTGCACACCTTTACAACATTTTACAAGGTGGATTTGTTGGCATCTTATGATGCCTCTTTTGGCCGCAAGGTTTTGCAGGCTGCTGTTTCATAAGGGATTGTTTTTTTGTTGTTATTCCCTTAGGGGTCTTTTACCTGGGTAAGCTCCTGTTGTTTGGTTGAGCTCTATGTTGCCGGGTTGGCTAGGTTTAGCCTCTTGGAGTTGACTGTAATGGATCAACCGGCACCCCGACTGGGTACCTCTGTTGACGGATGCTCCTAGTGCTTCCCGAGGGCTCCAAGCTCTCCACCAGTCACCATAACCGCCTCAGATCCCACAAACCGCCGCAGCTTGGTTAGGGTCTCGCCATCTCCTACCCACCCTGGACCTACGACAAGGCTCCAGGTTCTCGTGGGTGAACCTTTCTTTCCCCAGAGAGTGCAGCAGAACAAGCTCTTACACAAACTCTTACAAGAGCTTAGTGATTATCCAAGGGAGTATGGAAGACATAGCAATCCCTTGTAGCTGATTCCCCCTAATGAGAGACAGGACTCTAGATTGAGGGTGAAGTATAACTCAACTTTATTGAACAAGAAACAGCCTTTTATACAGTTTCCCCCCACAAGGTTACTGCCCAGGTGGACCTTGTTGAAAACAGGCCCTGACATTCACAATCCAATGAAAACAGAGTTTTACACTCTCATACAGTGTACACAAAGATATACATTGTGGGACAATCCCTCCTCCCCCTTAGCAGCCAATCCACATACACACATACATCCCATAATAAGTTTATTGCTGTTGCTGTTGTCAGCTCTTCTGCTGGGTTGGTATCATCATTCTTGGGCACCAACTGCTTCTGGGAAGGAGAGTCAGCTGCTCCATCTTCCTTACCCCCATCTGGCGTTTGGGACAACCTTTGTCCAGTACTGTCTCCCAGATGCACAGATCCTGGATGGGGAGGGAAGATTCCCCCAATGAGAGACAGGACTCTAGATTGAGGGTGAAGTATAACTCAACTTTTTTTAACAAGAAACAGACTTTTATACAGTTTTTGGACCTTGTTGAAAACAGGCCCTGAAATTCACAATCCAATGAAAACAGAGTTTTACACTCTCATACAGTGTACACAAAGATATACATTGTGGGACAACCCCCCTCTCCCCCTTAGCAGCCAATCCACATACACATATACATCCCATACTAAGCTTATCTTAAGGCAGACAGAACAAGAGGGGTGATTAAAATTTAACAATGAGATGGGCACAATCCACATTCCATCCCAATACACAAACAATAGGGAAGCCTGTCTGGCATACAGGGACATGGAATACACACATTATTTAGGAGTCAGACTTCATGGCAATGTTCTATAACAGTCTCCCAGTGTAAAACAGGATTAAATCTTCATATTTCTATATCAAGATATTGCTGACAAATGATACTGTCCCATCTGAAGCAATTCAAACCATTAAGTATCTGCTCCTCACCTCCAGTGACGGTGAATACTGTCACATTGACCTTACTGTCTGTTTGCGTTTTTCCCACCCCTCATGCCTATTCTGCTTTGGGCCGTTCCATTCAGCTCATGGAGATGAGGCTGCATCTGTCGATGGACGAAAGAGAAAATATGTTTTTTGTAAGATCTTACCGTAAAATATTTTTCTCTGATGCCCATCGTCAGACACAGCACCCGCCCCTCTATTTGGGGTTGGTTCTTTTGTCTTCACTGTTTTAAAACTAAAACTGATGTGATGGGCTGTGGCAGTGGGGGTTACTGTATGCCTGGAGGGACAGCCCCTAGGGGCGTGTACATTTGAATTTTCCTGTCTAGACTACTCCTGATCGGAGGAGCATAACCCACTCAGCTCATGGAGATGAGGCGGCATCTGTCGATGGACATCAGAGAAAATTTTTTTTCGGTAAGATCTTACCAAAATCGTATTATTTTTAAGATAGTGTTTATAATTTATTGATTTTTTTTTTTGCACTGATGGTGTTTCTCTGTATGTAATGTTTGTTATGTCCATAATCATGTTTCATATCCTGCAGACTGTCCCTGAGCATCTTTTGCAGAGTGTCTGCTGTCTCTGACAGCTTCCTGTAACAATACATTCACTAAATATCATTTGCAGACATTTGGTGATGTCAGGGGCAACTTTGAGACCCCCTATATCAAAAATGTGGCAGCTGTGTAGTACCCATCCTCTTGAAGCAATTGAGCATGCAATGGTGCTACCAATGAAGAAGAAGAGACTTTAGTTTAATGGGTCTATGAGCCTTCGGCTTCTTGTGGTTTCCTGGAGTTAGTCTTTCCCAGTTTGGGTGTCTGGTAGCTGGAATAAAGTGTCATAACTGTTTGGAGACTATCCAATCATAGGATCTGCAAAGGGAAAAGCTGGTCGAGCAACAGCCCCATTTACTACAAATAGACAGGCAAATATAAATCAGAGATTAAGGTACTCACATTAGGGGGGCGTGGCTTGCATCGACATAGCCGGAAGTGTTTGAGAGGAGCTCCGTCGGCTGCTTACAGTATCCTGCATCATCCTGCATATAACTAGCTGCTCTCCCTCACAAAAGTGCCTCGCTGTGACGCCTGCTCGTTCTGGGAGCGTATCCGGCCATTAGCCGAGCCGAATGCGTAGTGGGTGAGCTCTGGAGCCATCGGCCTCCATCCTTCACCATCCTCCGCATTGGAGCCAGACCACGGCCTTTTCAATCCTCCACTTGATACAGCTGGTCCTGCCATCGACCTATTGGACCCTAGTTCTGGAGCATGAGCCCGGATCACGGCAACTGGGAGACCGCGGCCTACTCGGGCCCCCGCCGCCATCGGACACCTCCGGTCTATCTTTTCTGCCGCCCGGAGCCAGGCAGGAGTCAGTCAGACCTCCACAGCGGCACCCCAACCCAAGCTTCTACCTGCTATCTGTCTGCAGCCCTGCCTCTTGGAGTCCCCTAGCTGCATGGGGCTTCTCTCCACCCGCGGCCGGACGCCATTTTTCCCACGCTAGCGCCCACCGGACACAAGTCGCCCTCTCTGGGACCCTTCTAGGGAGAGTCCATCGGCCCTGCCTTGTTTTCAGCCTGCCCGGGCCTTAGTTCATCCCTTGCCACACTGCCTCCAGCTCGGATCATCTTTACCATCATCATGGCTTGTGTGTCCCCCAGGTGTCATTCTGGGTAGGAATTGAGACCCCCATATACCACCCCACTGCTCAATAACTTCCTATGTGAGCTTTATACAATATCAGCTGTGCCCACCTTTGCTTTGTGAACTGCCTGTCTCTCCACACGGACTGTCTCAGCCACTGCTGCAGCTCCTGTGCTGCCTGCAGATCATGGCACCTGCTCACAATACTGCAGTCTGCTGTTAGTGCTATCAACTACCCTTGCAGCCATGAGTAAGGATCGCTCCTCCAACTCCGCGGAATGCCTGAAGGAGTTTGCCCACACGGAGAAGCAGGATGGCCACGGCCCCCCTTTGACACGGAGCAGCGGCGTTGTGGTGGGAGAGACTGTGAAACCCAGCGTCTCCGCGGCTGAGAAACCGGGTAAGCTTACCCTGGAGCAGGTAAATGCCCAGCTTCTAGAGGCCATTACTGCCTGCAATACTTCTCTGACGGGCAAGATGGAGGTACGGGAGCGGGTGACAGAGACTGAACGGAGGATCTCCTCCATTGAAGATGACTTTTCCCCTTTCCCTGCTCGGGTGTCTGCTGTAGAAAAACAAATATCCTTCTGGTTCCAGAAGGCTGATGATCTTGAAAATCGCCTTAGGCGCAATAATGTCAGAATAGTAGGGCTCCCTGAGAAGGCAGAAGGTCAGAACCCTAGAAACTTTATTGAGGCCTGGTTTAAAGCTACTTTTCCTGATGCCCAGTTTTCGTCTGCCTTTGCGGTTGAGCAAGCAAACCGGGTCCCTGCCAAGCCACCTATCCCTGGCGCTGCCCCCCGGCCTCTACTGGCTCGCTTGTTGAACTGTAGAGACCGCAACCTGATCCTTCGCAAAGCCCGCCAGAAAGGCCAGCTGCGGTTTGAAAATGCCAACATCTCCATCTTCCCTGATTTCTCCATTGAACTGCAGAAGCAGAGAGACACTTTCACTGAGATCAAGAGAAAGTTAAGGGAGAACGGAATCATATACTCAATGTTATACCCAGCTCGCCTGCGAGTGATTTATGGCCGTCGTGTCATTTTCTTCAACACCCCAGATGCTGCCCAGGAATGGTTCAACATGAAAAGAATGCTGTCGTGATTTCCTGCTCCAGCTGTCTGCCCTAGAAGTCCACCTGTGATTGAAGTGCCTACTGTTTCCTACCCGACGTGCATGGAGTGTTAACCTTCTCCCCGAGGGAAAAACCCACCTCTCCTCTTTTTTTTTTTTTTGGGGGGGATTTCTTTTAGCAGCTAATATCCCTCTGATTGCGACTATTACACTCTGCTGCTCCCTGCTGGTCAACTTTTGGAACTTCCTCTGTGATTTACATTAGCCTTTGGTTAAATGGAGTACTGTGTGTCCTCTTTTGTGAATGCAGAATCACTTTTCTCCCCTTTTTGTGTCAACAGAAAGACTCTTTCACAATCCACTGTTGTTCTCCACCACCCCCTCCTGGTCACACTTCGGAACTCCTCCAGTGACTCCTCACATCCCTTTATTGCATGATGGCGTCCTGACTAGGGTTGAGCGAACACGGACTGTATTATTCGTGTTCGTACCGAATAATTGGATTTTTTTACCCGAACACGGACACGAACACTTTACTGTATATTCGGGTAAAAATCCGTGTTCGGTCGTTTTATTTCTGGGTTTTGCATGCTTTGGCGCGCTTTTCATGGCGGGCTTTAAACAGCCAATCAACAAGCGTTTAACTGGTGTGCCTAAGCCATCCCAGCCATGCCTGCAAATGTATCAGTAGCTGTGATTGGCCGTCTGAAGCATGTGACCAATTCTTTATAAGTTCGAGGCAGCGCCGCTGCGGCGTCATTCTGCTGTTTAGATCAGGGAGAGAGCACACATCAATGTGCTGGCTGCTGATTAGGGACAGACAGGAAAAAAAAAACATTTGTGTCCGGATAGAATTGAGGGACAGGTCGGAGTGTGTTAGGCAGGGCGAGTTGTAGGCATTTTAGGAAGGGAGTCTGCTGATTTTAGGGACAGTGCGTTCTACAAACTACAATCGATATTGCTGTGTGGGGTGGGGTTTGCAGTCACCCGATCTACGATCTTATAAATCCTGTTAGGGAGAGAGTCTGCTGATTTTTAGGGAAAGTGTGTTCTACAAACTACAATCGATATTGCTGTGTGGGGTGGGGTTTGCAGTCACCCGATCTACGATCTTATCAATCCTGTTAGGGATAGAGTCTGCTGATTTTTAGGGAAAGTGTGTTCTACAAACTACAATCGATATTGCTGTGTGGTGTGGGATAGGAGATAGGCAGGTGTCAGTGGTCCACATCCATTTTGCTGTGTGTGGGCTGCAGTGAACACAATCTTTTTGGGGTGCAGTGAACACAATCTTTTTGGGGTGCAGTGAACACAATCTTTTTTGCCCACTGAGGAGGAGGGAGAAAAGTATTTTTCTATCAGGCACTGTGTGCAGCCTTTTTCCTTCAGCTGTGCTGTGCTGAGTGACTGATCATACACTGCTGTGTTCAGTTCACATGTGCTAATATTGAGTGGTTTCAAAAATCATACACTTTTTTTCTATTCCACTATTCAATATACAGCCTTGGGTTAAAAAAAATTAAGTTGTGGCCTGCAGCAGAGCTAAATGATATTTGGGGTTTTTGGGGTTCATCTCATACTTCTGAAGATTTGAGGGTGCTGCCTGTTCCATACTCCCCCTACTCCTCATCCAGCCTTTTAGGGGTACAAACAATAGTAATTGGGGCCTAGTGTGGTTGTGTACGTGTGATATACATACACTTTTTTTGATCATATTTTCTATTCCGCTATTTAATCAAAAACCTTTGGGGATCAGTTAAATTGGGGGATAGTCTGTGTTGGTACGTGTGAGATCCACCTTTCCAAGTTTTTGGGGTTCATCTCATACTTCTGAAGATTTGAGGGTGCTGCCTGTTCCATACTCCCCCTACTCCTCATCCAGCCTTTTAGGGGTACAAACAATAGTAATTGGGGCCTAGTGTGGTTGTGTACGTGTGATATACATACACTTTTTTTTGATCATATTTTCTATTCCGCTATTTAATCAAAAACCTTTGGGGATCAGTTAAATTGGGGGATAGTCTGTGTTGGTTCGTGTGAGATCCACCTTTCCAAGTTTTTGGGGTTCATCTCATACTTCTGAAGATTTGAGGGTGCTGCCTGTTCCATACTCCCCCTACTCCTCATCCAGCCTTTTAGGGGTACAAACAATAGTAATTGGGGCCTAGTGTGGTTGTGTACGTGTGATATACATACACTTTTTTTGATCATATTTTCTATTCCGCTATTTAATCAAAAACCTTTGGGGATCAGTTAAATTGGGGGATAGTCTGTGTTGGTACATGTGAGATCCACCTTTCCAAGTTTTTGGGGTTCATCTCATACTTCTGAAGATTTGAGGGTGCTGCCTGTTCCATACTCCCCCTACTCCTCATCCAGCCTTTTAGGGGTACAAACAATAGTAATTGGGGCCTAGTGTGGTTGTGTACGTGTGATATACATACACTTTTTTTGATCATATTTTCTATTCCGCTATTTAATCAAAAACCTTTGGGGATCAGTTAAATTGGGGGATAGTCTGTGTTGGTACGTGTGAGATCCACCTTTCCAAGTTTTTGGGGTTCATCTCATACTTCTGAAGATTTGAGGGTGCTGCCTGTTCCATACTCCCCCTACTCCTCATCCAGCCTTTTAGGGGTACAAACAATAGTAATTGGGGCCTAGTGTGGTTGTGTACGTGTGATATACATACACTTTTTTTGATCATATTTTCTATTCCGCTATTTAATCAAAAACCTTTGGGGATCAGTTAAATTGGGGGATAGTCTGTGTTGGTACGTGTGAGATCCATCTTTCCAAGTTTTTGGGGTTCATCTCATACTTCTGAAGATTTGAGGGTGCTGCCTGTTCCATACTCCCCCTACTCCTCATCCAGCCTTTTAGGGGTACAAACAATAGTAATTGGTGCCTAGTGTGGTTGTGTACGTGTGATATACATACACTTTTTTTAACATATTTTCTATTCCGCTATTTAATCAAAAACCTTTGGGGATCAGTTAAATTGGGGGATAGTCTGTGTTGGTACGTGTGAGATCCACCTTTCCAAGTTTTTGGGGTTCATCTCATACTTCTGAAGATTTGAGTGTGCTGCCTGTTCCATACTCCCCCTACTCCTCATCCAGCCTTTCAGGGGTACAAACAATAGTAATTGGGGCCTAGTGTGGTTGTGTACGTGTGATATACATACACTTTTTTTGATCATATTTTCTATTCCGCTATTTAATCAAAAACCTTTGGGGATCAGTTAAATTGGGGGATAGTCTGTGTTGGTACGTGTGAGATCCACCTTTCCAAGTTTTTGGGGTTCATCTCATACTTCTGAAGATTTGAGGGTGCTGCCTGTTCCATACTCCCCCTACTCCTCATCCAGCCTTTTAGGGGTACAAACAATAGTAATTGGGGCCTAGTGTGGTTGTGTACGTGTGATATACATACACTTTTTTTGATCCTATCTCTATTCCGCTATTTAATCAAAAACCTTTGGGGATCAGTTAAATTGGGGGACAGTCTGTGTTGGTACGTGTGAGATTCACCTTTCCAAGTTTTTGGGGTTCATCTCATACTTCTGAAGATTTGAGGGTGCTGCCTGTTCCATACTCCCCCTACTCCTCATCCAGCCTTTTAGGGGTAAAAACAATAGTAATTGGGGCCTAGTGTGGTTGTGTACATGTGATATACATACACTTTTTTTGATCATATTTTCTATTCCGCTATTTAATCAAAAACCTTTGGGGATCAGTTAAATTGGGGGATAGTCTGTGTTGGTACGTGTGAGATCCACCTTTCCAAGTTTTTGGGGTTTATCTCATACGTCTGAAGATTTGAGGGTGCTGCCTGTTCCATACTCCCCCTACTCCTCATCCAGCCTTTTAGGGGTACAAACAATAGTAATTGGGGCCTAGTGTGGTTGTGTACATGTGATATACATACACTTTTTTTGATCATATTTTCTATTCCGCTATTTAATCAAAAACCTTTGGGGATCAGTTAAATTGGGGGATAGTCTGTGTTGGTACGTGTGAGATCCACCTTTCCAAGTTTTTGGGGTTCATCTCATACTTCTGAAGATTTGAGTGTGCTGCCTGTTCCATACTCCCCCTACTCCTCATCCAGCCTTTTAGGGGTACAAACAATAGTAATTGGGGCCTAGTGTGGTTGTTTACGTGTGATATACATACACTTTTTTTGATCATATTTTCTATTCCGCTATTTAATCAAAAACCTTTGGGGATCAGTTAAATTGGGGGATAGTCTGTGTTGGTACGTGTGAGATCCACCTTTCCAAGTTTTTGGGGTTCATCTCATACTTCTGAAGATTTGAGGGTGCTGCCTGTTCCATACTCCTCCTACTCCTCATCCTGCCTTTAGGGGTACAAACAATAGTAATTGGGGCCTAGTCTGCTTCTGTACGTGTGAGATACATACACTTTTTTTGATCATATTTCCTATTCCGCTATTCAATAAATACCTTTGGGGATCAATTAAATTGTGGGATAGTCTGTGTTGGTACGTGTGAGATCCACCTTTCCAAGTTTTTGGGGTTCATCTCATACTTCTGAAGATTTGAGGGTGCTGCCTGTTCCATACTCCTCCTACTCCTCATCCTGCCTTTAGGGGTACAAACAATAGTAATTGGGGCCTAGTCTGCTTCTGTACGTGTGAGATACATACACTTTTTTTGATCATATTTCCTATTCCGCTATTTAATCAAAAACCTTTGGGGATCAGTTAAATTGGGGGATAGTCTGTGTTGGTACGTGTGAGATCCACCTTTCCAAGTTTTTGGGGTTCATCTCATACTTCTGAAGATTTGAGTGTGCTGCCTGTTCCATACTCCCCCTACTCCTCATCCAGCCTTTTAGGGGTACAAACAATAGTAATTGGGGCCTAGTGTGGTTGTGTACGTGTGATATACATACACTTTTTTTGATCATATTTTCTATTCCGCTATTTAATCAAAAACCTTTGGGGATCAGTTAAATTGGGGGATAGTCTGTGTTGGTACGTGTGAGATCCACCTTTCCAAGTTTTTGGGGTTCATCTCATACTTCTGAAGATTTGAGGGTGCTGCCTGTTCCATACTCCTCCTACTCCTCATCCTGCCTTTAGGGGTACAAACAATAGTAATTGGGGCCTAGTCTGCTTCTGTACGTGTGAGATACATACACTTTTTTTGATCATATTTCCTATTCCGCTATTCAATAAATACCTTTGGGGATCAATTAAATTGTGGGATAGTCTGTGTTGGTACGTGTGAGATCCACCTTTCCAAGTTTTTGGGGTTTATCTCATACGTCTGAAGATTTGAGGGTGCTGCCTGTTCCATACTCCCCCTACTCCTCATCCAGCCTTTTAGGGGTACAAACAATAGTAATTGGGGCCTAGTGTGGTTGTGTACATGTGATATACATACACTTTTTTTGATCATATTTTCTATTCCGCTATTTAATCAAAAACCTTTGGGGATCAGTTAAATTGGGGGATAGTCTGTGTTGGTACGTGTGAGATCCACCTTTCCAAGTTTTTGGGGTTCATCTCATACTTCTGAAGATTTGAGTGTGCTGCCTGTTCCATACTCCCCCTACTCCTCATCCAGCCTTTTAGGGGTACAAACAATAGTAATTGGGGCCTAGTGTGGTTGTGTACGTGTGATATACATACACTTTTTTTGATCATATTTTCTATTCCGCTATTTAATCAAAAACCTTTGGGGATCAGTTAAATTGGGGGATAGTCTGTGTTGGTACGTGTGAGATCCACCTTTCCAAGTTTTTGGGGTTCATCTCATACTTCTGAAGATTTGAGGGTGCTGCCTGTTCCATACTCCTCCTACTCCTCATCCTGCCTTTAGGGGTACAAACAATAGTAATTGGGGCCTAGTCTGCTTCTGTACGTGTGAGATACATACACTTTTTTTGATCATATTTCCTATTCCGCTATTCAATAAATACCTTTGGGGATCAATTAAATTGTGGGATAGTCTGTGTTGGTACGTGTGAGATCCACCTTTCCAAGTTTTTGGGGTTCATCTCATACTTCTGAAGATTTGAGGGTGCTGCCTGTTCCATACTCCTCCTACTCCTCATCCTGCCTTTAGGGGTACAAACAATAGTAATTGGGGCCTAGTCTGCTTCTGTACGTGTGAGATACATACACTTTTTTTGATCATATTTCCTATTCCGCTATTTAATCAAAAACCTTTGGGGATCAGTTAAATTGGGGGATAGTCTGTGTTGGTACGTGTGAGATCCACCTTTCCAAGTTTTTGGGGTTCATCTCATACTTCTGAAGATTTGAGTGTGCTGCCTGTTCCATACTCCCCCTACTCCTCATCCAGCCTTTTAGGGGTAAAAACAATAGTAATTGGGGCCTAGTGTGGTTGTGTACGTGTGATATACATACACTTTTTTTGATCATATTTTCTATTCCGCTATTTAATCAAAAACCTTTGGGGATCAGTTAAATTGGGGGATAGTCTGTGTTGGTACGTGTGAGATCCACCTTTCCAAGTTTTTGGGGTTCATCTCATACTTCTGAAGATTTGAGGGTGCTGCCTGTTCCATACTCCTCCTACTCCTCATCCTGCCTTTAGGGGTACAAACAATAGTAATTGGGGCCTAGTCTGCTTCTGTACGTGTGAGATACATACACTTTTTTTGATCATATTTCCTATTCCGCTATTCAATAAATACCTTTGGGGATCAATTAAATTGTGGGATAGTCTGTGTTGGTACGTGTGAGATCCACCTTTCCAAGTTTTTGGGGTTTATCTCATACGTCTGAAGATTTGAGGGTGCTGCCTGTTCCATACTCCCCCTACTCCTCATCCAGCCTTTTAGGGGTACAAACAATAGTAATTGGGGCCTAGTGTGGTTGTGTACATGTGATATACATACACTTTTTTTGATCATATTTTCTATTCCGCTATTTAATCAAAAACCTTTGGGGATCAGTTAAATTGGGGGATAGTCTGTGTTGGTACGTGTGAGATCCACCTTTCCAAGTTTTTGGGGTTCATCTCATACTTCTGAAGATTTGAGTGTGCTGCCTGTTCCATACTCCCCCTACTCCTCATCCAGCCTTTTAGGGGTACAAACAATAGTAATTGGGGCCTAGTGTGGTTGTGTACGTGTGATATACATACACTTTTTTTGATCATATTTTCTATTCCGCTATTTAATCAAAAACCTTTGGGGATCAGTTAAATTGGGGGATAGTCTGTGTTGGTACGTGTGAGATCCACCTTTCCAAGTTTTTGGGGTTCATCTCATACTTCTGAAGATTTGAGGGTGCTGCCTGTTCCATACTCCTCCTACTCCTCATCCTGCCTTTAGGGGTACAAACAATAGTAATTGGGGCCTAGTCTGCTTCTGTACGTGTGAGATACATACACTTTTTTTGATCATATTTCCTATTCCGCTATTCAATAAATACCTTTGGGGATCAATTAAATTGTGGGATAGTCTGTGTTGGTACGTGTGAGATCCACCTTTCCAAGTTTTTGGGGTTCATCTCATACTTCTGAAGATTTGAGGGTGCTGCCTGTTCCATACTCCTCCTACTCCTCATCCTGCCTTTAGGGGTACAAACAATAGTAATTGGGGCCTAGTCTGCTTCTGTACGTGTGAGATACATACACTTTTTTTGATCATATTTCCTATTCCGCTATTTAATCAAAAACCTTTGGGGATCAGTTAAATTGGGGGATAGTCTGTGTTGGTACGTGTGAGATCCACCTTTCCAAGTTTTTGGGGTTCATCTCATACTTCTGAAGATTTGAGTGTGCTGCCTGTTCCATACTCCCCCTACTCCTCATCCAGCCTTTTAGGGGTACAAACAATAGTAATTGGGGCCTAGTGTGGTTGTGTACGTGTGATATACATACACTTTTTTTGATCATATTTTCTATTCCGCTATTTAATCAAAAACCTTTGGGGATCAGTTAAATTGGGGGATAGTCTGTGTTGGTACGTGTGAGATCCACCTTTCCAAGTTTTTGGGGTTCATCTCATACTTCTGAAGATTTGAGGGTGCTGCCTGTTCCATACTCCTCCTACTCCTCATCCTGCCTTTAGGGGTACAAACAATAGTAATTGGGGCCTAGTCTGCTTCTGTACGTGTGAGATACATACACTTTTTTTGATCATATTTCCTATTCCGCTATTCAATAAATACCTTTGGGGATCAATTAAATTGTGGGATAGTCTGTGTTGGTACGTGTGAGATCCACCTTTCCAAGTTTTTGGGGTTTATCTCATACGTCTGAAGATTTGAGGGTGCTGCCTGTTCCATACTCCCCCTACTCCTCATCCAGCCTTTTAGGGGTACAAACAATAGTAATTGGGGCCTAGTGTGGTTGTGTACATGTGATATACATACACTTTTTTTGATCATATTTTCTATTCCGCTATTTAATCAAAAACCTTTGGGGATCAGTTAAATTGGGGGATAGTCTGTGTTGGTACGTGTGAGATCCACCTTTCCAAGTTTTTGGGGTTCATCTCATACTTCTGAAGATTTGAGTGTGCTGCCTGTTCCATACTCCCCCTACTCCTCATCCAGCCTTTTAGGGGTACAAACAATAGTAATTGGGGCCTAGTGTGGTTGTGTACGTGTGATATACATACACTTTTTTTGATCATATTTTCTATTCCGCTATTTAATCAAAAACCTTTGGGGATCAGTTAAATTGGGGGATAGTCTGTGTTGGTACGTGTGAGATCCACCTTTCCAAGTTTTTGGGGTTCATCTCATACTTCTGAAGATTTGAGGGTGCTGCCTGTTCCATACTCCTCCTACTCCTCATCCTGCCTTTAGGGGTACAAACAATAGTAATTGGGGCCTAGTCTGCTTCTGTACGTGTGAGATACATACACTTTTTTTGATCATATTTCCTATTCCGCTATTCAATAAATACCTTTGGGGATCAATTAAATTGTGGGATAGTCTGTGTTGGTACGTGTGAGATCCACCTTTCCAAGTTTTTGGGGTTTATCTCATACGTCTGAAGATTTGAGGGTGCTGCCTGTTCCATACTCCCCCTACTCCTCATCCAGCCTTTTAGGGGTACAAACAATAGTAATTGGGGCCTAGTGTGGTTGTGTACATGTGATATACATACACTTTTTTTGATCATATTTTCTATTCCGCTATTTAATCAAAAACCTTTGGGGATCAGTTAAATTGGGGGATAGTCTGTGTTGGTACGTGTGAGATCCACCTTTCCAAGTTTTTGGGGTTCATCTCATACTTCTGAAGATTTGAGTGTGCTGCCTGTTCCATACTCCCCCTACTCCTCATCCAGCCTTTTAGGGGTACAAACAATAGTAATTGGGGCCTAGTGTGGTTGTGTACGTGCGATATACATACACTTTTTTTGATCATATTTTCTATTCCGCTATTTAATCAAAAACCTTTGGGGATCAGTTAAATTGGGGGATAGTCTGTGTTGGTACGTGTGAGATCCACCTTTCCAAGTTTTTGGGGTTCATCTCATACTTCTGAAGATTTGAGGGTGCTGCCTGTTCCATACTCCTCCTACTCCTCATCCTGCCTTTAGGGGTACAAACAATAGTAATTGGGGCCTAGTCTGCTTCTGTACGTGTGAGATACATACACTTTTTTTGATCATATTTCCTATTCCGCTATTCAATAAATACCTTTGGGGATCAATTAAATTGTGGGATAGTCTGTGTTGGTACGTGTGAGATCCACCTTTCCAAGTTTTTGGGGTTCATCTCATACTTCTGAAGATTTGAGGGTGCTGCCTGTTCCATACTCCTCCTACTCCTCATCCTGCCTTTAGGGGTACAAACAATAGTAATTGGGGCCTAGTGTGGTTGTGTACGTGTGATATACATACACTTTTTTTTGGATCATATTTTCTATTCCGCTATTTAATCAAAACCTTTGGGTATAAACAATTAAATTGCGTGATAGTCTGTGTCGGTACGTGTGAGATACACCTTTCCAATTTTTGGGGCGCATCTCATACTGCCAAGGATTTGAGGGTGATTCAGTCTGCCTCCTGCCTTTTCCGAACTCCTCCTACTCCTCATCCTGCCTTTAGGGCAGAAAAAATTGTAATCGGGGCCTAGTTTGTGTGAGATACACCGTTTTGTAAAATTTGTCCTATTCCGCTATTCAATATACACCCTGTTTGAGTGTAAAAAATTAAATTGCGGGATAGTCTGTACCGGTATATGTGAGATACACCTTTTTAAATTTGTTTGGCGCATCTCCTTCTACCGCCAAGGATTGCAGGGCGCTTCAGTTTGCCTCCTGTTCCCAACTCCTCCTACTCCTCTTCCTCATCCTGCCTTTAGAGTACAAAAAATTGTAATCGGGGCCTAGTCTGTGTTTGTACTTGTGAGATACACCGTATTATAACATTTTTTCTATTCCGCTATTCAATATATACCCTTTTGGAGTGTAAGAAAATTAAATTACGGCATAGTCTGTATCGGTACGTGTGAGATACACCTTTTAAATTTGTTTGGCGCATCTCCTTCCACCGCCAAGGATTGCAGGGCGCTTCAGTTTGCCTCCTGTTCCCAACTCCTCCTACTCCTCTTCCTCATCCTCCCTTTAGGGTACAAAAAATTTGAATCGGGGCCTAGTCTGTGTTTGTACGTGTGAGATACACCGTTTTTTTTATCCTTTTTCCTATTCCGCTATTCAATATACACCCTTTTGCGGTAAAAAACATTAAATTGCGGCATAGTTTGCATATTTGACTGTGAGATACACCCGTGCGATACTGTTGTTGTTTTGTTCCGCTATTCAATAAACACCTTTCTAGGGCAAGATCATAAATTACAGAAATATGAGGAGACCGTCAAATAGGGGCTGTGGCCTGGGTCGTGGTGCTGCTGGTAGAGCTCCTGTTGCAAGGAGAGGACGTGGTCGATCTGTGCCAGCTACACGCACAAGTGAAACACCTTCCACAAGTGTGAGTAGGCGACAGAACCTGCATCAGTATTTGGTAGGGCATAATGCGCCTCTAGACCTGATGAGGCCTGAAGAAGTACAGGCGATAGTAGATTGGGTTGCTGACAGTGCCTCCAGTTCCTTCACATTGTCTCCCACCCAGTCTACTGCAGAAAGATCAGAGTTGGCACCTGCAGCCAATGTCCAACCGTCTTTCACCACACCCCCTTGGAAATCAGGCAAGCAGTCTGAGCCCCAATCCATACAGCAGTCTCTTCTTCTTTTTGAGGACTCTGTCAGCAGGGTTTCCCAAGGCCATCCACCTAGCCCTGCCCCAGAAGTTGAAGAGATTGAGTGCAGCGATGCCCAACCACTTATTTCTCAAGATGAGTACATGCAAGGACCATCGCAGCACGTCTCCGATGATGACGAAACGCAGGTGCCAACTGCTGTGGCGTTCAGCATTGTGGAGACCGACAAGGAGGGCAGGGGTGAAGACTGGGTGGAAGATGATGTGGAGGACGATGAGGTCCTCGACCCCACATGGAATGAACGTCATGCAGGTGACCTGAGTAGTTTGGAGGAAGAGGCGGTGGTCGCACAGAGCCACCAGCACAGCAGAAGAGGGAGCAGGGTGCAGAAGCGGAGTGGCCGTGCCCTAGACACTACGCCCGCTACTGCCCAACTCAGCAAGGGAACGAGCGCACCAAAGTCAGCTCAAAGGAGTTCTCTAGCGTGGAAGTTCTTTAGAAAATGTGCTGATGACAGGACACGAGTGGTTTGCACCCTGTGCAATCAGAGCCTGAAGCGAGGCATAAACCTTCTCAACCTGAGCACAACCTGCATGATCAGGCATCTAAGTGCAAAGCACGAGCTGCAGTGGAGTAGACACCTTCAAAACCAAGAAACGTCTCTGGCTCATCCTGCTTCCTCTTCTGCTGCAGTCTCGGTCGCTCCAGCCACATCTGTAGTGATACCGGCACCTGCCACCCCGCAAACAGAGGATCTGTCAGCAACACCACCACCTGGGTCACCAACCATCTCCACAATGTCCCGTGGAAGCGTTCAGCTTTCCATCTCCCAAACACTTGAGAGGAAGAGGAAGTACCCCCCTACCCACCTGCGATCCCTGGCCCTGAATGCCAGCATTTCAAAATTATTGGCCTTTGAAATGCTGTCATTCCGTCTGGTGGAGACGCACAGTTTTAAAAACCTTATGTCGGTGGCTGTCCCACAGTACATCGTGCCCAGCCGCCACTACTTTTCCAAGCAAGCCATCCCTTCCCTGCTCAACCAAGTGGGGGAAAAAAATCAGGTGTGCACTGCGCAACGCCATCTGTGCCAAGGTCCACCTAACTACCGATACGTGGACCAGTAAGCACGGTCAGGGGGCGTTATATCTCCCTAACGGCACACTGGGTAAATGCAGTGGCGGATGGGCCTGAGGCGGATAGCAATTTGGCGCATGTCCTTCCACCACCGAGGATTGCAGGGCGCTTCAGTTTGCCTCCTGTTCCTAACTCCTCCTACTCTGCTTCCTCATCCTCTACCGCCTCCTCATCCGGACAGCGTAACACCTTCACCACCAACTTCAGCACGGCCAGGGGTAAACAACAGCAGGCAGTTTTACAACTTGCCTGTTTGGGGGACAAACCACACACCGCGCAGGAGTTGTGGAGGAGCATGGAACAGCAGACAAATGAGTGGTTGCTGCCAGCGAGCCTCAAGCCCGGCCTGGTGGTGTGCAATAACGGGCGAAATCTCATAGCAGCTCTGGGCCTAGCCGGTTTGACGCACATCCCTTGCCTGGCGCATGTGCTGAATTTGGTGGTGCAGAGGTTCCTTAAAAACTACCCCGATATGTCAGATCTGCTGCAGAAAGTGCGGGCCGTCTGTGCGCACTTTTGGCGTTCTCACCCTGCTGCTGCTCGCCTGTCAGTGCTGCAGCGTAACTTCGGCCTTCCCGCTCACCGCCTCATATGTGACGTGCCCACAAGGTGGAACTCCACCTTGCACATGCTGCAAAGACTGTGCGAGCAGCAGCAGGCCATAGTGGAGTTTCAGCTGCAGCACGCACGCGTAAGTCGCTCTGCAGAACAGCACCACTTCATCACCAATAACTGGGCCTCCATGCGAGACCTGTGTGGCTTGTTGCGCTGTTTTGAGTACTCCACCAACATGGCCAGTGGCGATGACGCCGTTCTCAGCTTAACTATCCCACTTCTATGCCTCCTTGAAAAAACAATTCGGGCGATGATGGAAGAGGATGTGGCACAGGATGAGGAGGAGGAGGAGGATGAGGAGGTAACATTTCCAAGGCTTTCAGGGCAGTCATTCGCAAGGGGCTCAGAGGGTGGGTTCCTGCACACACAAACGCCAGGGACACAATTGTCCAGCAGGGGCACAGTTCTGGAGGATGAGGAGGAGGAGCTGGAGGAGGAGATGGAACCATGTTCACAGCAGGGTGGGACCCAGGCCAGCTCATGGCCATCACTGGTGCGTGGCTGGGGGGATACAGAGGACACGGATGATACACCTCCCACAGAGGACAGCCTTTCGTTGCCTCTGGGCAGCCTGGCACACACGAGCGATTACATGCTGCAGTGTCTCCACAATGACCGCCGAGTTGCCCACATTCTAACTTGTGCTGATTACTGGGTGGCCACGCTGCTGGATCCCAGTTACAAGGACAACGTACCGTCCTTAATTCACTCACTGGAGCGCGATCGCAAGATGCGCGAGTACAAGCTCGCGCTGGTAGACGCGATGCTGCTGGCATTCCCACCTGACAGTGGGGCCACAGTGGAAGCACAAGGCAGAGGAGGAGGAGGAAGAGGTCGCCAACGCAACCAGGGCACCGCCAGCACCTCAGAAAGCAGGGTTAGCATGGCCGAAATGTGGAAAAGCTTTGTCAGCACGCCACAACAAACAGCAGCACCAGCAGCTCAGATGGAACGTCTTAGCAGGAGGCAGCATTTTACCAACATGGTGGAGCAGTATGTGTGCACACGCCTACATGTAGTGAATGAAGGGTCTGCCCCCTTCAACTTCTGGGTCTCCAAATTGGGCACATGGCCTGAGCTTGCCCTTTACGCCTTGGAGGTGCTGGCGTGCCCTGCAGCCAGTGTATTATCTGAACGGGTATTTAGCACGGCTGGGGGCGTTATAACAGACAAGCGCAGCCGCCTGTCCAGAGACAATGTGGACAAGCTCACGTTCATTAAAATGAACCAGGCATGGATCCCACGGGACTTTTCCGTACCTTGTGCAGAATAGCGATGGATACCGACCTTACCCACCCATTGTTCCATTTTTGCTCTTTCTCACTCTTTTGGGGTGTACCCTCATTTAAAATTTGTGAAAAGAAGCAGTGTTGGCTACCTCGTCCTCCTCAGGGCCAGATTAACGTAGGGGCTATTGGAGCTGCAGCTCCAGGCCCCTACCTTTTATATAGGCCCCGGGTTGGCCATATTCACTGTTACCGCTCTTCTGTCACTTGTAAACACAGAAGTCTGGCTTCTATGCTCGCTTCCCCAGGCAGCTCCCTCAGAACCTCCCCACACAGCACGAAGGCCGGACAAGGAGGGACAGTTGCCGATGCATGGATGTGTTTATGGGCTTCAGAGACAGCATCCCATGTTGAATTAGGCATGCATGGCTGCACCCTTCCTCCTCTGGGTGCATGCCAAGGCACGGCCCTTAAGGCCCTTCAAAATCCTCAGCACCAAGCCCATGATGCTCTTAATCCGGCCCTGGTCCTCCTCCACCGCCGCTTCCACCTACACCGCCCATAGGTGTGCGCAGCCTATTGCATTAGGGTGTGCACCCCAAAGTTTAAATACACATGCATGTGTTTGCCTACATGTACATGGCCCCGATACATTACTCTCCCTGCTGGCAAAGGGAAATAGAGCAGAGCAGGTCCGAGGGAGATCTTTCCCATCTCCTCACTGGCAAACAGAGCGATAATGCTAATGTGCCCTAGGTGATTAGGGTGTGCCCAGGTACACCCGGCACACCCTGTGCACACGCCTATGACACCGCCACATCCACCACCACCTCAACCTCCCTCCTACTCCATATGGGCCTCGTCCTTCAGAGATGAAGAACATTGTTTTATTTTTCTGTTTTTTTTTTGTTGTTTTAAGTTATTTCCCTATCCACATTTGTTTGCAGAGCACTTGCCATGCTCTTAAATACGTTTTGCTGCCATTTGCAGCACTCTAGCCCTTTCCTTTGGTGTTTTAGAGCCATTTTAGTGCCTGAAAGTTCGGGTCCCCATTGACTTCAATGGGGTTCGGTGTCCGGGAAAAGTTCGGCAAAAGTCCGGGACACGGACCCGGACTTTTTTTTAAAATTTGGCCGAACCCGCCGAACACGGACATCCAGGTGTCCGCTCAACTCTAGTCCTGACTGAAAGGAAGGGATTTTCTTTCCCCCCCTCCCTACCACCCTATTGATTATCTCCTATTAATTGACGTAGGTCGTTGGCTCCACGCTCAGTCACGGGCTGGTGTTGTCACTGTATTTATCTGTTTATGAGAGCTTTGAGCCAGCCGGCTCCACAAATTGCCCTCACATATGCTGTGGCATTGTGTGGGCAATGCCCCATTGAAATTGTTAATTTATGTGTTCCTTTTGTTATTGTCAGTTTACATTTTTCAGCATACTTTGCTGTGTAGCCCGGAGTTCCGGGTCCTTTTACTAATTTTCTCTTTCAGGTACATCTACATTTCCATGACTATGCTTCTCCACACGGTACAATTACTGCTTAGTTTGCCTCTTCTGTCACTCCTATGGTACCCTAGATGGTATGATGGCTAGTGCTACTACCTTTCTGTCCTGGAATGTGTGGGGGCTGGGTTCACCGCATAAGCGCTCCCAGGTGTTTACCACTGTTTTGAAATCCAACGCGCACCTGGTGTGCCTGCAGGAGACCCACCTTACCTCTGATACGGTGGACCTCCTTTGGAAACCCTGGGTGCAGTGGTCGGGCCAATCCTGTCATTCTACTTACTCCAGGGGGGTCTCTATTTTGGTACACCGGTCGGTCCCTTGGGAGTGTGTCCGCCTCAAGACAGATGCCCAGGGTCTGTTTGTGTTTATCCGTTCCTGACTACATGCTCTCCCCTTTGTTATCTTGGGTATTTACAATTCCCGCCTGCTAATCTGCATGTTATTAAGGAAGCCATTAATTTTTCTGCGCTGTTTCCTGAAGCATACGTCCTTTGTTTGGGGGATATTAACCTCATTGTTGAGCGGGACTGGATAGACATGGGGACTCCTTGGCCCCATCTCTTCCTTCCCCGCCTGATTTTGGGGCCTTAATTGCTGAATTTGGGTGGCATGACCTGTGGCGGGTCCTTAATCCCCGGGTTAGGACATACTCCTGGGCCGTCCCTAGTAGGGGATGCCTCTCACGGATTGACCTGGCCTTGGGGAATGATCGGTTGCTATCGACCTTGCTTTATGTCTTATATCTCCCTAGAGGAGTTTCTGATCATTCCCCTTTGTCACTGTCCATCGATGTTGGTATCCGGGGTATCCGTAGACAATGGAGGGTACAGCCCTTCTGGCTGTCCCAAATTTGATCCAAAGACCACATCCCTGATCAGCTTTCTGTCTTTTTGGAGGCTCATGGGACAGACAGGAGCCTAATATTTTGGGGCACCCTCAAGGCATTTTTGGGAGGAGCGCTTAGGTCTACCATCTCGTATATTAAACTGGCTTCTCGGCAGGATCAGGAGGACTTGGAGAAGAGATATCGGGAGGCTGAGGCGACTTTCCTTGACTATCCCACTGTCTCTAGGTCCATTGGGAGTGACTGTCCCGTATGTATTCTGATTTTACCTCTGCTAGTGCTAAGTGAAAGACTTTCTATACTCAACAGAAATATTTTGAATTTGGAAATCAATCCAGTCAGTTATTGGCCCACATGGCGAGACAGCAGCTGGGTAGTATGGTGGTGACCAAAATCATACGCTCTGAGGGCTCTGAGGCCCAACTGGCTGGGGACATACTTTCCTGTTTTTATGATTTTCACACGGGTATGTATTCCTCCACTTTGACCTTTACCAGCGACGACATAGACGCTTACCTGTCAGACTTGTTGTTTCCCACTTTGTCACAGGAGCAGAGAGAGGGGTTGGAGGCGGATATGACGGAGGATGAGGTTAGGGAGGCGATTACTTCCCTGGGTAAGGGTAAAGCCCCTGGACCTGACGGCCTGCCCCTAGAGGTCTATTGTCGTTATCTGGATGTCCTCGCTCCTGTCCTAGCCCAGGTTTACTCCACTGCTTTTAGGGAGGGTAGGCTGCCTTCATCCATGTACTCGACCATGGTGGTTCTCATTCCCAAAACGGATAAAGGCTTGACGGACTGTGCCTCATATCGCCCAATTTCCCTATTGAATATTGATTACAAAATCTTAGCGAAAATCCAGGCTAAACGCCTTAATCTTGTGATTCTTGAAATTATTCACCCGGACCAAACTGGCTTTATGCCTGGCAAGTCCACATCTATTAATATTCGGAGGACACAGACGATTTTACAACTCAAAGGGTCTTTCCCGGAGTCCTGCACACTGGCCTCATTGGATAGCGCTAAGGCCTTTGATTCGATTGAGTGGCGGTTTCTGATAGTGGCATTGTGCTTCTTTGGCTTCGGGGTTAAGGTTCAGGCCTGGGTCTCGATCCTTTATAGAGATCCCACCTCCCATATCCTGCTTAATGGTTTACTGTCCCCGTCTATAAAGCTACATCGAGGTACCAGACAGGGGTGTCCATTATCCCCTTTGTTGTTTGTGGTGGCTATTGAGACCTTGGCATTGAGGTTTCGGCAGTCTCCCCTCCTGCGGGCCATTTCTATGGGTGACAGGACTGACGTCATCGTGCTCTACACGGACGACCTCATTTTGTATCTCCGGGATACCTCCACTTCACTGCCGGCCGCGATGCATATTATCAATGGCTTTGGCACCTATTCTGGCCTGAAGATTAACTGGCAGAAGTCTGCACTGATGCTACTTGATGCCAGGGCTTCTGTGGCGGGTGACCCCCTTACCCCCCTCCGGGTGGTGTCCTCATTTAAGTATCTGGGTATTATCATTACACAGTCTCCATCGGATGCCCTGCGGGCTAATCTAGATCCCCTGCTACAGGTGGTTAAACACAAGCTTGGGATTTGGTCTAGGCTCTCTTTATCGGTGGCGGGTAGAATAAACCTCATCAAGATGATCTTGTTGCCTAAGTGTCTTTATGTGACTTCTCACGTACCTGTCCCAGTTCCTAAATTATTTTTTAAATCCCTGGACTCGCTTTTTGTGTCTTTTATATAGACTAATACTAGACGTAAGCTTAAACTTTCCACGCTACAACGCCCAAAATTGGAGGCAGGTATGGCACTGCCCAATCTGTACTACTATTACTTGGCAGGACAGTTACGCCATTTGACTGACTGGTTATCGCCGACTACTCCAGCTTTTGTTGAAAACTATCTTGCCAGGGTGTTGGGGCTGTAGCACTTGTTGGTGGCTCTGGAGGCCCCGGCAAGGACTCTGGGGGGGCGTTCGGTCCCGATTCTCACGCTAGCCTGGGTGGTGTGGCGAGAGGCTAAGAAGATTGCTGACGCTGGCGACATTGCAGCTGCCCTACCTATTTGGCATAATCCAATGTTCCGCTGTCTCCAATCGTTTCTGGATTTTAGGTTCTGGGAGTGCAGAGGAATCTCTACCATGGGGGATGTTTATGTGGGGAATATGATAGCCACCTTTCAGTCACTGCGGGACAAATGTGATCTCCCCCATAGCACCTTCTATAGGTATCTCCAGCTTCGCCATGCACTCCATTTCCAGTTTGGCTCTAACGAGGTTATTCTCTCTGATTATCCGCTGATTGGTATCTTGCGCTCTCAGGGACCTAGGGGCCTTATCTCCACGATTTATTTGCATCTGTTATCGGCCACAGTTAATAGTAATCCGCTGGTGATGCGCACCAAGTGGCAGCAACTTATCCCTGATTTTTTGGATGAAGACTGGGAGGAGGCGTGTCTGACGCACCTCTTGGTTTCTCTGGCTGTTAACAACAGGTTTATCCATCTCTACATGCTACACCAATCTTATTTGACCCTGGTCCGGTTGCTTGCCATGCATAGACTTCCGACTCCTGCGTGCACCAGGTGTACGCACCCGCGTGCGGATTTTGCGCATGTCATGTGGCAGTGCCCAGTCATTGCGTGGTACTGGCGGAGGGTGACTGAGGTTCTCTCCTCGGTTCTGTCTGACACGGTGCCATGCACCCCCATGGTGTGCCTGCTGGGAGTGCTGGACGAGGAGCAGTGGCCAAGACATGCTAGGACACTGTTACGGGAATCCTTGTTTATGGCGCGTAAGGCCATTGCCCTCAAGTGGATTCAACCTGCTCCTCCTTCAGTACGTATGTGGCTGCAGTTTGCAGTTAGTTAATCAAGTGTTGCCATGTTAATAACTCGTGTTTGAACATAGAGGTTGCCCGGCCAAGTATGATAAGGTCTGGGGGGCATGGTGCTCCTCTAATCTTACCAACTCTGCTGTCTAGCTTTGGCTGTATGAAGCTGGTCCCTTTTTGTATATGCCGTTCACTACATTGCTCTCATATTATGTCTGATGATTTTACCTTATGCCGTGTTGGAATGCAGTAAGCTGATTGATCTCTAAGATAACATGATTGCGATACAATGTTTATCATAGAAATTATCTCTAATGTATGCTTGCATAAGATGATGTACCGTTTCTGTTTGCTCTTTATTTGATATGTTGGCATTCCTGTTGAGTGCCTTGTTGTATGTACTTTATGCTTTTTCTCCGCTAGTAAAAAGAGTTCAAAAAAGGTACTCACATTGTTCCAGAAACATTGTAAAAGCTTTTTCTGAGAAGATGCAGCACAATGTCAGGAAGTATGCTCAGTTTGGAAGAATACACCCAACGATGTGTGGCAAGATTTAATTAGTATGAAAAATGATTCCTAGGTGTGCCAGCCTCTTGTCAGCTTGCAGAACTGCAATATTTGGCAATTATTTTATGTAAATATTAAGTCCTCACACATCTAATGCTTACTAAGAAGTGGAATCCTAAAGGAGAACTTCACCTTTTGGAAAATGTTTTTCTTTTTTGGGGGGGGGGGGGAAGTAAAGCTGGAAGTTGAACTAATCATGTTAAAGTAGAACAATGAGAAAAAATAAACCTTTTTTTCCTGGATTTACAATGTCTTTTATGTTTGTAGCAGGATCCCCAGCCGTTGTGCTGGATATGGATCCCCCTGGGCCACCGGGTGCAACAAAAGTACCCTTGTGCATGCTCCCTTTAAGTGTGAGTGCCGAGACAATGATCAGTCCAGTATCTTTGGGTTTTTAGTTTACTGGAGAACTTGGATGGGAGGAGGGAATGAGTGGAATACTTCTCTGGCTCAACTTTCTAAGGACAACTGGAAATGCTTCTTGACGCTGAATTGACGCTGACTAGATGCCCGTCAACGCCGGTTGACGCTGGTTAACGCTGGCATGCTGCCTGTTAACTCCAAACTGATTTTAGACTGCTTTCTCTCTTAAAAAAGTCCTTTCTTTAGCTTCCTAAGCACTCCTTGCTGAGGTAGATACTGGTACTGCTGCTGCGCTGCTAAACACTTCAGGGCCCCCACCGGCACCCCTTTTCTCTCTAATATCTTCAGGGCTTCACACTGGCACCCCTTTTCTCTAATCCTTCTCCTCAGGTTAGCTGGCTCGTGGATCCCCTTAACCTTCTGGAGAGGTCCCGTTTCCTAGGCAGACCCCTGGGCAGTCCCAAGTACTTACAATACTGTTTTCCCTCGAAACTCCTGCCCAGCAGCCCGACTCGGTCCACAGCACTCTGAATCCTGCCCAGCTTAACCTTTTTCCTCTAGGCCGACCGCCCAGGACACTCTCACTTGCGCTGACAGGAGAAGAGACAGCCGTCACCCTCCTCCTGGGACTCTGCTTCCCACCAAAAACACTGCGTCACGTGATCCCCTCCCAGGATGCTTTGCGGCAGATTCTGTCCTCTGAAATGGATACAAGCCCTGTACTATTGGCTAGGTTTCCTCCACTGTCCAATGAGAGCCCTCATTAGACATAGTGGGGAGACTCCCCAGACCCAACAAAAACCCTGGGAAACACATGACAGCCTATCAAATTAAGCAGGCCCTCCTGATATGCAGATGGGGCCACCCATATGCTTCTTCCTAGCACCTACCTAGGGGAGTGCTACATGTTTTTATTGTTTTCTGTGTCGCTGTTAAGGACATTTCTCCTCACTTGCTGTTTCAGAGACATAACTACAAGGAAGTAGAAATCCAACTGATATGAAACCCAAACTTTGACAGCTGTCAATAGAACAGGGGGCCCCAATGGAAAATCCCCACTTTAATCATGTGTTGGTGACAATTGAAAAGAGGTTTCCCTCACTTTCTGTCCTGGTGACAATGTCCATCAGGATAGATGTTGAGTGCAGATGCTCTAAAGATGAATACAGACAGCAATAAAAAGTCCTAACCCTTCTTTTTATCCAGAGCTAGTTTGTGGCTGTAGGTCTATTTTAATTATAATCTTACCAGCTTTTGAAGCCACTCTGTGCCCAAAAAGGAACAGCAAAGTATACATATATCATTATCCAAGATTTGAAAATGTTGGCATGTAGGCTTTAAAAGTACATTTGAGTCAATATGAAGATTTTCTGACTCTTTAGGCTATGCATCTACAGTTTTGTCCCTGCTGTTCATCTTGCCTGCCTGGTTTTGTCTGCTGGAGATTAGGGATGAGCTTCGAGTTCGAGTCCAACGTTAGTTTGACTCGAACATTGGCCGTTCGATCGTTCGTTGAATGACGAATAAATGTGCTTCTTCGCTGGAAATTGGAACGCCCATAATGCACTGCGCACGGCGCGGCACGTGCCGTGCTTTATGTGATTGGCCAAAGCATGCACCCTGACCTCCATGCTTTGGCCAATGAAATCATCTCTGCCATGATTAGACAAAAGGCAGGCTGAAAAGGAAAAGGGAAAGCACCCTGACAAAGAAGTTCTATAATCGGAGGAAGGGGACTGGGCTCATTGCGGTATATCCAAAAAAACTTTATTATAACAAAAGAGTAAAAGAACCACACATCAAAATATCAACAGACTACAAATATGGGGTAAAATAACAATGTTGCTTTTCAAATGTACCTAAATCCAAGCATACATGCACCAATACAATTCAATGAAATTGGTAGGACAGAAAATGTGCACATAAATGGGTCTGGCTCTGGCAGATAGCAGGTAACCTAAGTGGTGTCAGCTGTGCATCAGCTGTACAGACACTTCATGGACCTCTGCTACTGTCATATTGCCCATAAACAAACACAATTAAATGCCATGATGTAGCAAATACTAAGTCCCTGTGTCAAAATCACTCAGTGTCAATGTGACAGTCGTTTGCAATAGCATGTATAAAGGAAAAAAAATCCTCAGCTGGAGATGGATGGGATGGCTGGCACCTACACAGAACAGAAATCGTGAGCATATTAGTGACTGCAATAAGCCAATTGGGTACTCATGCGTCCGCTATAATCTCATATTTTGTTACCATCTCATTTTGATTGAATTACTTGAGACAGCATTTACCTCATTCAAAGTCCCATATCCCCTTCTTTCTTTTTGCATATAGTTTCAGGGATGGAGGTCTCTGCTGTGATGCCGCAGTTCAATTTCATGTTACACACATGTCAAATACATATAGGGTCCATTCACACGTCTGTAAAATGGGTCCGCATCCGTTACACAATTTAGCGGAACGTTTACAGACCTATTGATTTTCAATGCCAGTCTGAAAAATTAGGCATTCACAGGATAAAGAAGTAAGAATCGGCCAGTACAGGCCCCAAAAATTAGCCAACAGGCGTTCAACTGACAGCAAACAACTTTGTATTCTGTGGCTGGAGGTACATTAGGCATACACAGGATACAGAAGTAAGTGTTGGCCAGTACAGGCCCCAAAAATTAACCCACAGGCGTTCACCTGACAGCAAAGAACTTGGTTTTCTGTGGCTGGAGGTACATTAGGCCAGTGTTTCTCAACTTCGGTCCTCAGGGCACACTAACAGGCCAGATGTTAAGTATTACCTTGGGGAGATGCAGACTAGAATACTGCAATCACTGAGCATCAAATGATATCACCTGTGATGTATTTCAGTTTTCTTGCAAACCTGGCCTGTTAGTGTGCCCTAAGGACCGGAGTTGAGAAACACTGCATTAGGCATTCACAGGATACAGAAGTGTCAGCCAGTACAGGCCCCAAAAATTAGCCCACAGGCGTTCACCTGACAGCAAAGAACTTTGTATTCTGTGGCTGGAGGTACATTAGGCATTCACAGGATACAGAAGTAAGTGTCGGCCAGTACAGGCCCCAAAAATTAGCCCACAGGTGTTGTATTCTGTGGCTGGAGGTTGCTGTGTGGAGCAGGGACAGACTGTATAGTGACACAAGTCGCTAGCTAATAGGTCCACAAAAGTCTTTTGTTAGTATAGGGAGAGGTTGCTGTGTGAAGCTGGGACAGACTGTAGCAATTAGGCATTCAACGGACATAAAAGGCCTTTTATGCTGCTGTATTTACCTAAGACAGGGACCATGAATTGTTATGGGTGGTGGCGGATATTTGTGGCCTGTCATGAGGAATTTGAATCAAACATGGTCTACTGGTCACATGTGTTAAATTCCTCCGAGATCCATGCCTCATTCATTTTTAGAAATGTGAGATAGTCAACACTGTCGTGAGCTAGGCGAGTGAGCTTATAGGTCACGATCCCCCCTGCTGCACTGAACGTCCTTTCGGACAGGACACTGGACGAGGGGCAAGCCAACAGTTCCATTGCAAATTTTGCAAGCTCTGGCCAGAGGTCAAACCTGCACACCCAGTAGTCAAGGGGTTCATCACTTCTCAGAGCGTCCACATCGGCAGTTAACCCGATGTAGTCAACGCATAAGTCGCGGTAAGCCCAACACTCACCTAGGGATGATCCGCTGGACGGATGGAAAATAGGGTTTCCATCCGTCCAGATTTGACGGATCGGATCGGATGTCAGCGGACATGTCTCCGCTGACATCCAATGCCCCATAGAAATGCATGGGGGGACCGTTTAGATCGGACAGGCGGATCTGAATGGTCCGCCTGTGTGAAAGGGGCCTAAGAAGGCACCTGGACTCCCATCACCGAGCCCAGTGGGAGCAACGCCGTCAGAACCCACAAAGCCACACTCCAGGCTCTGACCATCCAGCCTCTTCTCCTTCTCTTTCTCCTCTCTCCTCACAATTGTCCTCCACTCCACCTTCCTTAATGCCGTCCTCAAGTTTTTCTAGAAAAAGGCAGGCTTCCATGGCCCAAATGTTCGAGCGTAAAAAAATTATGACGCCGGATAACTCTCTTGCCCAACGGTTGACCGCTGGCTTGTCGGAACTGATAACCCGCCAACTACTGCCATATAAACCGGTGGACCGGAGGCCTTTACGAAAATTTGTGGCCATTGGAACACCGCTATGGAAGGTCCCAGGAATTAAATATTTATTGAAAAAGAGCATCCAAGAGCTATATGGCCATGTTCAGTGGCAAGTGAATGTATCTCTGGCACACAGTGTCAGTGCCAAGATACATCTGACCACAGACACGTGGTCTAGCAAACACGGGCAGGGAAGGTATATAACTTTTACTGCCCACTGGGTGAACCTTCTGACAGCCGTCAAGCATGTAACCCATGGCACCCATGTAGATTTGGTTTTACCGCCACGGATTGCATGCAGGCCTGCCTCTTCTTCTCCTCCTCCTACTCTATCCTCCCTCTCCTCCTCGGCTGACTCCTCCTTTTCCGCTGCTACCGTCTCTTCCACTGCATCGCCCAAGATCCCCAGGACCTATTCGGCATGCCAAGTGAGACGTTGCCATGCTGTGCTGCGTCTGTTGTGCCTGGAAGCCAAGAGTCACACTGGTCCTGCACTCCTTTCAGCTTTGCGTTCACAGGCAGATTAGTGGCTAACGCCGCTCAATTTGACAGTTGGTATGGCAAAGTGGTGTGCGACAACGTTGCCAATCTGCTGAGCGTGCTGAAACAGGGCAAAATTACACACGTGTCATGCATGGCACACGTCCTGAACTTGGTAGTGCAGCGATTCGTTGTCAAATACCCTGGGGTCCAGGACTTCTTGCGGCAGGCCAGGAAAATCTCAGCCCATTTCAGAAGATCTTACACAGCCATGGCTCGCCTTGCTGACATTCAGCAGCGCCACAACCTGCCCTTCAGACGTCTTATTTGTGACTGCCCGACGCGATGGAACTCAACCTTATATATGCTTCAGGCTGCTCCAGCAGAAACGTGCAGTTAACGACTACCTGTACGAACTCTGAGGCAGGACAGGTTCTGGGGAGCTTGGGTTTTTTTCACCGCGCCAGTGGCTGCTCATGCGCGATGCATGCAGACTTCTGCGGCCATTTGATGAGATCACCAAACCGGTCAGTCGCAGCCAGGGCGCCATCAGTGACATTGTACCTTACACCTTCTTTCTGGAGCGTCCATTGCGTGGTGTCATTGATCAACCTGTCGAGGAGCAGGAACAGGAAGATGAGGAAGTTGCAATGCTGGATGAATATAGGAAGCATATTATAGTGGATTTGTATTGTGCAGCATTGTGACTGGTGAGCGGTTCTGCAGCGATACTACAACTACAAAGAGTGACAAACGCAATTAGAAAAAAGTATTATAACTGGTGTGATAGATCAATGGCCCCCAAAACAACAGATTGAAGTGGGGGTGTTATATAACAATATACTTTCATAATAGTGTATTTAGGTACTGCAGAAATTTTGCCTCTGCATCATCGACGTCACCTTCCCCACCACTAACATTAGAGATCTCAGAGTAGGCAGCAACAGCGGGGACCAACCTCCTTGGGCTGATCTGGGTACTCCGAGTGCACTTAGTGCCAGTTCACACTGATCCGATCACAGAGATTGCTTGTAATTCGGAGCGCACTGCTCCTAAAATTACATGCGATGTCTGGGCGGTGCAAATTCAGCCATACAGTTTGTATGGCTAAATTCGCACTGCAATCGCAGTGAACATGCACAGGACCCTTTTTTTGGTCCGTGGCAGAATCGGATCGCATGGTGGCTTACACCAGTGGGATCCGATTCTGTGCGAACTGTCAGATTGCACTGCGATATGCGATCTAAACGGGGGTGTCGTTAACTTTAAATTGACACCCCCAGCATATCGCATATAGCAGTGTGAACTGCCTGTGCTGCGGATACGATGCAGGAGCATGCAGATATATTCGCAGTGTTCCCACATCGCATCAGTGTGAACTGGCACTGACAGTCTGTCCCTGCTCCCCACAGCAAACCTCTCCCTACACTGATAAAAGACAGAATATAGACAGTACACCTATACCAGTCCTTAAAAGGACTTTTGTGGACCTATTACCGAGCGATTTGTGTCACTGACAATCTGTCCCTGCTCCACACAGCAAACCTCTCCCTACACTGACAAAAAGCAGAATGTAAAATGGCAGCCAGGTCAGGTCTATTTATAAGGTAGGGGGTATGTGCATGTGCTGGAATGTCTCAATTGGTTGTCTTGTACCACCTGATGGATGTGTCATGGGTCAAAGTTCTTCACAATGTAAAAGAATATGGCGGCCGCAAACATATGTTCGCATGATCCGCGGACAGCGAACGAGCAAAGTTCGCCGTGAACCAACCGTCAGGCGAACCGCAAGGCCATCTCTACTTGGCAATATGCTTCAGCTGTGGAAACATGACTACTGGTTTCTCGTCCGTCATTGTCTCCCCCTCTTCAAATTGCTGCGCATCCTCCAGCAGCATGTCACTGACTCTATGATCGAATAGTTCAGGTGACTCCTCCGTGCATGATGGTGGGGCAACTGAAGGAGTAGCTGTGGAGAAGGAGCCTGTGGAACGGGCCGCTTTGGCAGCTGCGGTGGAAGGCAAACTACTTTGAGCATGGGTGTCAGAGGATGAGGACGGCTTATTGATCCACTCCACCAAGGAAATAAAGAACAGGCGTCCCCCGCCTGCAGAGGATGCACTATGTCAACTGTGACCACCACTTTTCACAATGGACACAGAGGCTGCTTGCCCTCTTTTTGTGGCCTGTGAGCATTGGCCTCTCCTTGTTGGCATTTCGGACATGCTGTTGATACAAATTAATATAGGGTATACGCAGCTGACCAATAGATACGGGGGGCCGGATTTAAAGAAACTGCAGCTTCAGACATCTATGACGTGTTTCAGTTTCGCCGCTTTAAAATCAATTAACTTGCGCACTGGCGATTTGGACAGCGGGACAGCAACAATGAATTCCGCCGTCAGCGGTATTCACTTACGATCGCGTCTTCGCAAATTCGCATACTTATGTCTTTACTTATGTCTTTGTGCTTACAGCAGTTTCACATAGCGTTGTGGTCTAGTGGATTAGTGCACACATCTCGTCTGTAATTCATCTCCCTCTGCTGTAGGTTCGAGGCTTACCATCTCCACCTAACTTTTTTTTTTTCTTTTTATGTTTATATTTTAAAAATGTAACGGATTACATCATATATATTGCAAAATAATGTTACACCCAGAAGCGCTTGCAAACTTACAACATTTTAAGTGGTTTTATGATCTCGTCTGTGTGTCGAATCGATCTTATGATTACAAGTAGCAAAGGCAAGTCACTAAACCCCTACACCACTTCAGGTCAAGATGAAACCTCACAATTTTACCATGGTCTTCTTCAGAGATTTCATACAATGTTTAGTACTTTAGCTATATGTGCTTTTTAGCCTTAACACACTCCTAGGGTTGAGCGGACACCTAGATGTCCGTGTTCGACGGGTTCGGCCGAACTTTAAAAAAAAGTCCGGGTCCGTGTCCCGGACTTTTACCGAACTTTTCCCGGACACCGAACCCCATTGAAGTCAATGGGGACCCGAACTTTAAGGCACTAAAATGGCTCTAAAACACCAAAGGAAAGGGCTAGAGTGCTGCAAATGGCAGCAAAACGTAATTAAGAGCATGGCAAGTGCTCTGCAAACAAATGTGGATAGGGAAATAACTTAAAACAACAAAAAAAAACAGAAAAATAAAACAATGTTCTTCTTCATCTCTGAAGGACGAGGCCCATATGGAGTAGGAGGGAGGTTGAGGTGGTGGTGGATGTGGCGGTGACATAGGCGTGCGCACAGGGTGTGCTGGGTGTGCCTGGGCACACCCTAATCACCTAGGGCACATAGCATTGCCAGTGAGGAGATGGGAAAGATCTCCCTGGGACCTGCTCTGCTCTATTTCTCCTTGCCTACAGGTACATGGCCCCGATACATTACTCTCCCTGCTGGCAAACACATGCATGTGTATTTCAACTTTGGGGTGCACACCTTAATGCAATAGGCTGCGCACACCTATGGGCGGTGTAGGTGGAAGCGGCGGTGGAGGAGGACCAGGGCCGGATTAACAGCATCATGGGCTTGGTGCTGAGGATTTTGAAGGGCCTTAGGGCCGTGCCTTGCCATGCACCCAGAGGAGGAAGGGTGCAGCCATGCATGCCTAATTCAACATGGGATGCTGTCTCTGAAGCCCATAAACACATCCATGCATCGCCAACTGTCCCTCCTTGTCCGGCCTTCACGCTGTGTGGGGAGGTTCTGAGGGTGCTGCCTGGGGAAGCGAGCATAGAAGCCAGACTTCTGTGTTTACAAGTGACAGAAGAGCGGTAACAGTGAATATGGCCAACCCGGGGCCTATATAAAAGGTAGGGGCCTGGAGCTGCAGCTCCAATAGCCCCTACATTAATCTGGCCCTGAGGAGGAGGACGAGGTAGCCAACACTGCTTCTTTTCACAAATTTTAAATGAGGGTACACCCCAAAAGAGTGAGAAAGAGCAAAAATGGAACAATGGGTGGGTAAGGTCGGTATCCATTGCTATTCTGCACAAGGTACGGAAAAGTCCCGTGGGATCCATGCCTGGTTCATTTTAATGAACGTGAGCTTGTCCACATTGTCTCTGGACAGGCGGCTGCGCTTGTCTGTTATAACGCCCCCAGCCGTGCTAAATACCCGTTCAGATAATACACTGGCTGCAGGGCACGCCAGCACCTCCAAGGCGTAAAGGGCAAGCTCAGGCCATGTGCCCAATTTGGAGACCCAGAAGTTGAAGGGGGCAGACCCGTCATTCACTACATGTAGGCGTGTGCACACATACTGCTCCACCATGTTGGTAAAATGCTGCCTCCTGCTAAGACGTTCCATCTGAGCTGCTGGTGCTGCTGTTTGTTGTGGCGTGCTGACAAAGCTTTTCCACATTTCGGCCATGCTAACCCTGCCTTCTGAGGTGCTGGCGGTGCCCTGGTTGCGTTGGCGACCTCCTCCTCCTCCTCCTCTGCCTTGTGCTTCCACTGTGGCCCCGCTGTCAGATGGGAATGCCAGCAGCATGGCGTCTACCAGCGTGCGCTTGTACTCGCGCATCTTGCGATCGCGCTCCAGTGAGTGAATTAAGGACGGTACGTTGTCCTTGTAACGGGGATCCAGCAGCGTGGCCACCCAGTAATCAGCACAAGTTAGAATGTGGGCAACTCGGCGGTCGTTGTGGAGACACTGCAGCATGTAATCGCTCATGTGTGCCAGGCTGCCCAGAGGCAACGAAAGGCTGTCCTCTGTGGGAGGTGTATGGTCCGTGTCCTCTGTATCCCCCCAGCCACGCACCAGTGATGGCCATGAGCTGGCCTGGGTGCCACCCTGCTGTGAACATGGTTCCATCTCCTCCTCCAGCTCCTCCTCCTCCTCATCCTCCTCATCCTCCAGAACTGTGCCCCTGCTGGACAATTGCGTCCCTGGCGTTTGCGTGTGCAGGAACCCACCCTCGGAGCCCCTTGCGAATGACTGCCCTGAAAGCCTTGGAAATGTTACCTCTTCATCCTCCTCCTCCTCCTCATCCTGTGCCACATCCTCTTCCATCATCGCCCGAATTGTTTTTTCAAGGAGGCATAGAAGTGGGATAGTTAAGCTGAGAACGGCGTCATTGCCACTGGCCATGTTGGTGGAGTACTCAAAACAGCGCAACAAGGCACACAGGTCTCGCATGGAGGCCCAGTTATTGGTGGTGAAGTGGTGCTGTTCCGCAGAGCGACTCACGCGTGCGTGCGTGCTGCAGCTGAAACTCCACTATGGCCTGCTGCTGCTCGCACAGTCTTTCCAGCATGTGCAAGGTGGAGTTCCACCTTGTGGGCACGTCACATATGAGGCGGTGAGCGGGAAGGCCGAAGTTACGCTGCAGCGCTGCCAGGCGAGCAGCAGCAGGGTGAGAACGCCGAAAGTGCGCACAAACGGCCCGCACTTTCTGCAGCAGCTCTGACATATCGGGGTAGTTTTTAAGGAACCTCTGCACCACCAAATTCAGCACATGCGCCAGGCAAGGGATGTGCGTCAAACCGGCTAGGCCCAGAGCTGCTATGAGATTTCGCCCGTTATCGCACACCACCTGGCCGGGCTTGAGGCTCGCTGGCAGCAACCACTCATTTGTCTGCTGTTCCATGCTCCTCCACAACTCCTGCGCGGTGTGTGGTTTGTCCCCCAAACAGGCAAGTTGTAAAACTGCCTGCTGTCGTTTACCCCTGGCCGTGCTGAAGTTGGTGGTGAAGGTGTTACGCTGTCCGGATGAGGAGGCGGTAGAGGATGAGGAAGCGGAGTAGGAGGAGTTAGGAACAGGAGGCAAACTGAAGCGCCCTGCAATCCTCGGTGGTGGAAGGACATGCGCCAAATTGCTATCCGCCTCAGGCCCATCCGCCACTGCATTTACCCAGTGTGCCGTTAGGGAGATATAACGCCCCTGACCGTGCTTACTGGTCCACGTATCCGTAGTTAGGTGGACCTTGGCACAGATGGCGTTGCGCAGTGCACACCTGATTTTTTCCCCCACTTGGTTGTGCAGGGAAGGGATGGCTTGCCTGGAAAAGTAGTGGCGGCTGGGCACGACGTACTGTGGGACAGCCACCGACATAAGGTTTTTAAAACTGTGCGTCTCCACCAGACGGAATGACAGCATTTCAAAGGCCAATAATTTTGAAATGCTGGCATTCAGGGCCAGGGATCGCGGGTGGGTAGGGGGGTACTTCCTCTTCCTCTCAAGTGTTTGGGAGATGGAAAGCTGAACGCTTCCACGGGACATTGTGGAGATGGTTGTTGGTGACCCAGGTGGTGGTGTTGCTGACAGATCGTCTGTTTGCGGGGTGGCAGGTGCCGGTATCACTACAGATGTGGCTGGAGCGGCCGAGACTGCAGCAGAAGAGGAAGCAGGATGAGCCAGAGACGTTTCTTGGTTTTGAAGGTGTGTACTCCACTGCAGCTCGTGCTTTGCACTTAGATGCCTGATCATGCAGGTTGTGCTCAGGTTGAGAAGGTTCATGCCTCGCTTCAAGCTCTGATTGCACAGGGTGCAAACCACTCGTGTCCTGTCATCAGCACATTTTCTAAAGAACTTCCACGCTAGAGAACTCCTTTGAGCTGACTTTGGTGCGCTCGTTCCCTTGCTGCGTTGGGCAGTAGCGGGCGTAGTGTCTAGGGCACGGCCGCTCCGCTTCTGCACCCTGCTCCCTCTTCTGCTGTGCTGGTGGCTCTGTGCGACCACCGCCTCTTCCTCCAAACTACTCAGTTCACCTGCATGACGTTCATTCCATGTGGGGTCGAGGACCTCATCGTCCTCCACATCATCTTCCACCCAGTCTTCACCCCTGCCCTCCTTGTCGGTCTCCACAATGCTGAACGCCGCAGCAGTTGGCACCTGCGTTTCGTCATCATCGGAGACGTGCTGCGATGATCCTTGCATGTACTCATCTTGAGAAATAAGTGGTTGGGCATCGCTGCACTCAATCTCTTCCACTTCTGGGGCAGGGCTAGGTGGATGGCCCTGGGAAACCCTGCTGACAGAGTCCTCAAAAAGAATAAGAGACTGCTGTATGGCTTGGGGCTCAGACTGCTGGCCTGATTTGCAAGGGGGTGAGGTGAAAGACGGTTGGACATTGGCTGCAGGTGCCAACTCTGACCTTTCTGCAGTAGACTGGGTGGGAGACAATGTGAAGGAACTGGAGGCACTGTCAGCAGCAAACCAATCTACTATCGCCTCAACTTGTTCTGGCCTCATCACTTCTAGGGGCGTTTGATGCCCTACCAAATACTGATGCAGGTTCTGTCGCCTACTCACACTTGAGGAAGGTGTTTCACTTGTGCGTGTAGCTGGCACAGATCGACCATGTCCTCTCCTTGCAACAGGAGCTCTACCAGCAGCACCACGACCCAGGCCACGGCCCTTATTTGACGGTCTCCTCATATTTCTGTAATTTAAGATCTTGCCCTAGAAAGGTTTTTATTGAATAGCGGAATAGAAAATATGATCCAAAAAAAGTGTATGTATATCACACGTACACAACCACACTAGGCCCCAATTACTATTGTTTGTACCCCTAAAAGGCTAGGAGTAGGGGGAGTATGGAACAGGCAGCACCCTCAAACCTTCAGAAGTATGAGATGAACCCCAACAACTTGGAAAGGTGGATCTCTCTCACACGTACCGACACAGACTATCCCGCAATTCAATTGATCCTCAAAGGTTTTTATTGAATAGCGGAATAGGAAATATGATCAAAAAAAGTGTATGTATCTCGCACGTACACAACCACACTAGGCCCCAATTACTATTGTTTGTACCCCTAAAAGGCTAGATGAGGAGTAGGGGGGGTATGGAACAGGCAGCACCCTCAAACCTTCAGAAGTATGAGATGAACCCCAACAACTTGGAAAGGTGGATCTCTCTCACACGTACCGACACAGACTATCCCGCAATTCAATTGATCCTCAAAGGTTTTTATTGAATAGCGGAATAGGAAATATGATCAAAAAAAGTGTATGTATCTCGCACGTACACAACCACACTAGGCCCCAATTACTATTGTTTGTACCCCTAAAAGGCTAGATGAGGAGTAGGGGGGGTATGGAACAGGCAGCACCCTCAAACCTTCAGAAGTATGAGATGAACCCCAACAACTTGGAAAGGTGGATCTCTCTCACACGTACCGACACAGACTATCCCGCAATTCAATTGATCCTCAAAGGTTTTTATTGAATAGCGGAATAGGAAATATGATCAAAAAAAGTGTATGTATCTCGCACGTACACAACCACACTAGGCCCCAATTACTATTGTTTGTACCCCTAAAAGGCTAGATGAGGAGTAGGGGGGGTATGGAACAGGCAGCACCCTCAAACCTTCAGAAGTATGAGATGAACCCCAACAACTTGGAAAGGTGGATCTCTCTCACACGTACCGACACAGACTATCCCGCAATTCAATTGATCCTCAAAGGTTTTTATTGAATAGCGGAATAGGAAATATGATCAAAAAAAGTGTATGTATCTCGCACGTACACAACCACACTAGGCCCCAATTACTATTGTTTGTACCCCTAAAAGGCTAGATGAGGAGTAGGGGGGGTATGGAACAGGCAGCACCCTCAAACCTTCAGAAGTATGAGATGAACCCCAACAACTTGGAAAGGTGGATCTCTCTCACACGTACCGACACAGACTATCCCGCAATTCAATTGATCCTCAAAGGTTTTTATTGAATAGCGGAATAGGAAATATGATCAAAAAAAGTGTATGTATCTCGCACGTACACAACCACACTAGGCCCCAATTACTATTGTTTGTACCCCTAAAAGGCTAGATGAGGAGTAGGGGGGGTATGGAACAGGCAGCACCCTCAAACCTTCAGAAGTATGAGATGAACCCCAACAACTTGGAAAGGTGGATCTCTCTCACACGTACCGACACAGACTATCCCGCAATTCAATTGATCCTCAAAGGTTTTTATTGAATAGCGGAATAGGAAATATGATCAAAAAAAGTGTATGTATCTCGCACGTACACAACCACACTAGGCCCCAATTACTATTGTTTGTACCCCTAAAAGGCTAGATGAGGAGTAGGGGGGGTATGGAACAGGCAGCACCCTCAAACCTTCAGAAGTATGAGATGAACCCCAACAACTTGGAAAGGTGGATCTCTCTCACACGTACCGACACAGACTATCCCGCAATTCAATTGATCCTCAAAGGTTTTTATTGAATAGCGGAATAGGAAATATGATCAAAAAAAGTGTATGTATCTCGCACGTACACAACCACACTAGGCCCCAATTACTATTGTTTGTACCCCTAAAAGGCTAGATGAGGAGTAGGGGGGGTATGGAACAGGCAGCACCCTCAAACCTTCAGAAGTATGAGATGAACCCCAACAACTTGGAAAGGTGGATCTCTCTCACACGTACCGACACAGACTATCCCGCAATTCAATTGATCCTCAAAGGTTTTTATCGAATAGCGGAATAGGAAATATGATCAAAAAAGTGTATGTATCTCGCACGTACACAACCACACTAGGCCCCAATTACTATTGTTTGTACCCCTAAAAGGCTAGGAGTAGGGGGAGTATGGAACAGGCAGCACCCTCAAACCTTCAGAAGTATGAGATGAACCCCAACAACTTGGAAAGGTGGATCTCTCTCACACGTACCGACACAGACTATCCCGCAATTCAATTGATCCTCAAAGGTTTTTTATTGAATAGCGGAATAGGAAATATGATCAAAAAAAGTGTATGTATCTCGCACGTACACAACCACACTAGGCCCCAATTACTATTGTTTGTACCCCTAAAAGGCTAGATGAGGAGTAGGGGGGTATGGAACAGGCAGCACCCTCAAACCTTCAGAAGTATGAGATGAACCCCAACAACTTGGAAAGGTGGATCTCTCTCACACGTACCGACACAGACTATCCCGCAATTCAATTGATCCTCAAAGGTTTTTATTGAATAGCGGAATAGGAAATATGATCAAAAAAAGTGTATGTATCTCGCACGTACACAACCACACTAGGCCCCAATTACTATTGTTTGTACCCCTAAAAGGCTAGATGAGGAGTAGGGGGGGTATGGAACAGGCAGCACCCTCAAACCTTCAGAAGTATGAGATGAACCCCAACAACTTGGAAAGGTGGATCTCTCTCACACGTACCGACACAGACTATCCCGCAATTCAATTGATCCTCAAAGGTTTTTATTGAATAGCGGAATAGGAAATATGATCAAAAAAAGTGTATGTATCTCGCACGTACACAACCACACTAGGCCCCAATTACTATTGTTTGTACCCCTAAAAGGCTAGATGAGGAGTAGGGGGGGTATGGAACAGGCAGCACCCTCAAACCTTCAGAAGTATGAGATGAACCCCAACAACTTGGAAAGGTGGATCTCTCTCACACGTACCGACACAGACTATCCCGCAATTCAATTGATCCTCAAAGGTTTTTATTGAATAGCGGAATAGGAAATATGATCAAAAAAAGTGTATGTATCTCGCACGTACACAACCACACTAGGCCCCAATTACTATTGTTTGTACCCCTAAAAGGCTAGATGAGGAGTAGGGGGGGTATGGAACAGGCAGCACCCTCAAACCTTCAGAAGTATGAGATGAACCCCAACAACTTGGAAAGGTGGATCTCTCTCACACGTACCGACACAGACTATCCCGCAATTCAATTGATCCTCAAAGGTTTTTATTGAATAGCGGAATAGGAAATATGATCAAAAAAAGTGTATGTATCTCGCACGTACACAACCACACTAGGCCCCAATTACTATTGTTTGTACCCCTAAAAGGCTAGATGAGGAGTAGGGGGGGTATGGAACAGGCAGCACCCTCAAACCTTCAGAAGTATGAGATGAACCCCAACAACTTGGAAAGGTGGATCTCTCTCACACGTACCGACACAGACTATCCCCCAATTAATTGATCCCCAAAGGTTTTTGATTAAATAGCGGAATAGAAAATATGATCCCAAAAAAGTGTATGTATATCACACGTACACAACCACACTAGGCCCCAATTACTATTGTTTGTACCCCTAAAAGGCTAGGGAGTAGGGGGAGTATGGAACAGGCAGCACCCTCAAACCTTCAGAAGTATGAGATGAACCCCAACAACTTGGAAAGGTGGATCTCTCTCACACGTACCAACACAGACTATCCCCCAATTTAACTGATCCCCAAAGGTTTTTGATTAAATAGCGGAATAGAAAATATGATCCCAAAAAAGTGTATGTATATCACACGTACACAACCACACTAGGCCCCAATTACTATTGTTTGTACCCCTAAAAGGCTAGGAGTAGGGGGAGTATGGAACAGGCAGCACCCTCAAACCTTCAGAAGTATGAGATGAACCTCAACAACTTGGAAAGGTGGATCTCTCTCACACGTACCAACACAGACTATCCCCCAATTTAACTGATCCCCAAAGGTTTTTGATTAAATAGCGGAATAGAAAATATGATCCCAAAAAAGTGTATGTATATCACACGTACACAACCACACTAGGCCCCAATTACTATTGTTTTGTACCCCTAAAAGGCTAGGAGTAGGGGGAGTATGGAACAGGCAGCACCCTCAAACCTTCAGAAGTATGAGATGAACCCCAACAACTTGGAAAGGTGGATCTCTCTCACACGTACCAACACAGACTATCCCCCAATCAACTCGATACCCATTTTGATTAAATAGCGAAATAGAAAATATGATCCCAAAAAAGTGTATGTATATCACACGTACACAACCACACTAGGCCCCAATTAACTATTGTTTGTAACCCTAAAAGGCTAGGAGTAGGGGAGTATGGAACAGGCAGCACCTCAAACCTTCAGAAGTATGAGATGAACCCACAACAACTTGGAAAGGTGGATCTCTCTCACACGTACCACCACAGACCTATCCCA